>NC_080093.1:14525104-14833125 GCF_950005125.1 Chionomys nivalis
AGTGTGGCTCCAGCGCGGATACTAGATGCCCGAAAGCCTGGGACAGGAGCCACGTGGACATCCCTTCCCCGCCCCCACGTGGACCCGCGCCCCGGGCTCCCCCCGCCCCGGCGGCAAGCCCTACCCACGTGGGCGCCCGCGCCGCCTAGGGGGAGGGGGAGCAGACAAGTTCTCCCGGGAAAATCGTCCCCCCCTCACCCCACGTGCTCCGAAAAAGGAACTACGGCGCCAAGCTGGTGGAGCACTCTCCGGCATCCTTAGGAGAGTCTTAGCCTTCCAGTCCAATCCCGAATGCCTGCCGCCCCAGCAAGGGCCACGTTTCCGACGCCCGACTCTGTCCCTCAGGCGTCCCCAGGAGTCGCCGCAGGGTTCCTACCTCTGCTGGTGAACCCCCAGCAAACGACTTAGGTTCTCTCAACCCTACCCAGCTCCCGCAGCATCGGGACGCAAGTGCTTCCTCCCTTTCCTGTGGCGTCCACGTGTCACCGCCCGGCACACGCCGCTTTGCTGCCAGCCTCGGGCCGCCGGCCACGCTCTCACCTGCTCCGCGGCGCTCACGGTGCCCACGGTCCCATACGGCGCTTGGCTCCAACTCGTCCAACCGCCGCCGCGAACTCCACCGCCAGGGTCAGGACCCGGGCCCCCGGTCGGAGGCGGCGCGACTCGGTCTCTCCGTCCCCGGCGCGCCGCCATCTTGGCCCCTGAACACCCAGCGCTGCTCTGATCGCCGGCGCCGCCTCGCCCAGCCGATTGTGGGAAGGGAACTACATCTCCCGAAGGACATTGCAGAACTACAACTCCCAGAAGGCCATGCGGCGGACCACTCTTGCACCCTGGAAGAGGACAGGGACCCTGACCTCCCTCGAGGGTTCCTGGGAATAGTAGTCTCTAAAGGGAGATAAGCTGGTCGGAGCCCAAGGAGGATTGTAGGGCTCAGTTTTGTGGCAGTGTCAGAGACTAAGTTGCCGAGTACGCAGTAGTAAGGGAGAGAGTTAACATTTGCGTATCACTCTGTTTGTGTTAATTTGTCCAAATGTTAGACCGCTTTCTTTGTTTGACATTCTACCTGCTGCACTTTCCTTTCACCTTAGTTCAAGTCGGCCGCTGTTTTGAAACAGCACCCCCACGTGGACACTCGCAGTCAAGACACTAACCCTCATCTAATATCATACTGCGGCACTAAAGCAAAATTTTCTCTTAAAAATACTGCATTTTGCCGGGCGGTGGTGGCGCACGCCTTTAATCCCAGCACTCGGGAGGCAGAGGCAGGCGGATCTCTGTGAGTTCGAGACCAGCCTGGTCTACAGAGCTAGTTCCAGGACAGGCTCCAAACCACAGAGAAACCCTGTCTCGAATAACCAAAAAAAAAAAAAAAAAAAAAAGTCTTGACTGTCCTGGAACTCGCTCCGTGGACCAGGATGACCTCAAATTCACAGAAATCCACCTGCCTCTGCCTCCTGAGAGCTGGGATTAAAGGTGTGTGCCACCACAGCCCGGTCTTCATGCCTATCTTTACTGTTCATTCGTCGTATTTTCCTGTTTGTTTGCTTTAACAATTTACTACAAAACTTAAGGTTATTTGAGGGGGCTGGAGACGGAATACTCAGCGATTCAGATTGCTTGCCACTCTTCCAGAGGATCTAGCACCCAAACACCGAACACTCCATATCTGATGCCCTCCTTAGACCAGAGTTGGGGTGGGGTTTATATATACACGGCACGTGCACGTTTGGAAGCCAATGAGAGGCTCAGCCAATAAAGGTACTTTGCCAACAATCCTGAGTCCCATCCCCAGTATCCATATGATGGTGTGGTGGAAGGGCTGAGAACTGACTCCCTAAAGTTGTCTTTGGACATCCACACCTGTGCACCTACACACACACACATGAGCACAAAATGAAGAAATTGATGTAAAAATGTCTTTTGTTTTGTTTTTCGAGAAAGGGTTTCTCTGTAGCTTTGAAACCTGTCCTGGAACTAGGTCTTGTAGACCAGGCTGGCCTCGAACTCACAGAGATCCGTCTGTCTCTGCCTCCCGAGTGCTGGGATTAAAAGCATGCGTTCATCACTATCCAGCCTGTAAAAACACTGAAAAAAAAAAACAAAAAGTTTGGTCTGGAGATAGTGCTCAGTGGTTAAAAGCACTGGCTGCTCTTCCAGAGGTCCTGAGTTCAATTACCAGCGATCACATGGTGGCTCACAACCATCTGTAATGAAATCTGGTGCCCTCTTCTGGCATGTGGGCATACATGGAGGCAGAATGTTGTATACATAACAAATAAATAAATAAATAGTTTATTTGAATACAAAATTGATTGTGCAGGCTTTTTTTTTTTTTTTTTTTTTTTTTTTTTTTTTTTTTTTTTTTTTTTTGGTTTTTCAAGACAGGGTTTCTCTGTAGCTACGGAGCCTGTCCTGGAACTAGCTCTGTAGACCAGGCTGGCCTCGAACTCACAGAGATCCGCCTGCCTCTGCCTCCCGAGTGCTGGAATTAAAGGCGTGCGCCACCACCGCCCGGCTTTGTGCAGGCCTTTAATCCCAGCACTCAGGAGGCAGAGACAAGTGGATCTCTGTGAGTTTGAGGCCAGCCTGGTCTACAGAGTGAGTTCCAGGATAGGCTCCAAAGCTACAGAGAAACCCTGTCTTGAAAAACAAAAACAAAAAGATCTAAGTCTCCAGTGTGTAGGGAGGAGATGATGTCCTCAGTGAATGTGTATTGCTACATGAGTGCAGCCATGTCAGGGACTCCAATGCCCTAAACCCATAGGAATGGCAAGTCTTTCCCCAGTCCCCCAGCACCTGTTGATAGTGTGCACAGAAGGCATTGGCCACAGCTTCCTGCTCCCAGATGACTGCAGTTTGAGACTGTCCCCTACAGAGACACTCTACCAAAATTAGTTACCCTGCTTGTTGGTTCAGGGTTAGCTGTGTCTAACCTATCAGCTGAATTCCCTGGCTGTGCATAGGTCTTCATGGAGTGCATAGCTCACCCTAAAGCCATGCAGGTCTAAGAACAAGTGGTAAACATGGGTTTGTCTACAAGCACATTCCTGAAGACTGTGAAGGAAAACCTCAGAGACCACTAAACAACATTGGGAACTTTTGTTTTGTTTTGTTTGGTTTTTGGTTTTTCGAGACAGGGTTTCTCTGTGGTTTTGGAGCCTGTCCTGGAACTAGCTCTTGTAGACCAGGCTGGTCTCGAACTCACAGAGATCCGCCTGCCTCTGCCTCCCAAGTTTGTTTTGTTTTTTGAGGCTGGGTTTCTCTACGACTTTGGTCCCGGAACTAGCTCTAGTTGACCTTGAACTCACAGAGACCCACCTGCCTCCCAAGTGCTAGGATTAAGGGCTTGTGCCACCACTGCCCCCACAAGGAACTCTAATTATTTGTCCTGGTTTGGGTCCACGTCCACAAAAGACTTCAGTATATTTACTTCTTTTTCTTTTTTTCTTTTTTTTTTTTGGTTTTTGGAGACAGGGTTTCTGTGTGTAACAGCCTTAGGTGTTCTGGAACTTGTTTTATAGATTAGGTTGGCCCAGAACCCACAAAGATCTGCCTACTTCTGTCTCCAGAGTGCTGGGATTAAAGGCATGTGCCACCACGCCCTACCTTCTTTTGTTATCTAAATAGGGCCTCACCCTATAACCCCAGCTGGTCTGGAATTTGCAGCATCCTGGAATAGTGTCTCCAGTCTGGAACTCTAGGTGTGTGTGTCAGCACATCCACTTTTTTTTTTCTTTTTTCTTTTCTTTCTTTTTTGTTTTGTTTTTTTGAGACAGAGTTTCTCTGTGAATAGCCCTGGCTGTCCTAGAACTTGATTTTTTTAGACCAAGCCGGGCTCGAACTCACAGAGATCCAGCTGCCTCTGCCTCCCAAGTGTTGGGATTAAAGACTTCTGCTACCACCGCCTGGCCCACACCTACTTTTTAAAAATATTTATTTGTGTGGGTGTTTTGCATGCATGTTTATACAGCAAGTGCCTGGTGCCTTTGGCGGCCAGATGAGTGAGATACCCTGGAACTAGAGTTACAGGTAGCCCATTGTCAGTACTAGAATTGAACCCCTGTCCTCTGGAAGAGGGTTAGTGTTCTTAACCCCGAAGCCACCTCTCCAACCCCACCGCTAATCATAGCTACTAAAGTGAGACTTACTGCATGCTAAGCCTGTATTCTTATCACTGAACTACATCTACAGCCTCCCTAATTTTCCTATCAGCCAGGCTTGAACCTGTTTAGCTTTGTCAATAAGAGTAAGCATATCTGGGGCTGGAGAGATGGCTCACAGGTTAAGAGCACTCCTCCATAAGTCCTGAGTTCAATTCCCAGCTACCACATGGTGGCTCACAACTCATCTATAATGAGACCTGGTGCCCTCTTCTGGCATGCAGAGGTACATACTGTATACATATACATAATACATGTTAAAAAAAAAAAACAAAGTAAGCATATTTAGGCTAGTATAGCCATAGACTCCATCATAGTTTTCAATGGGAAGGAAGTGTGTCAACCAAGACAGAGTCTCTTTCCTTTGTGCCTGCACTACAGTTCCCAATCAGAGCAGTTCCAGAGACCTCTGATCCCTAATGAGAAAGCCTAGTGCAGGTTAGCTCTGTGACCTTGGGCAAATTAAAATTACCTAAGTGCCTGAGGCACAGTTCCTTGAGCAGTCAAAATCTTACTTTAACCACTCACTAGACAGCCGGGTCAGGAAGTCACTTCTGGGGCGGGTGGGAGGGCGGGAGTCTGGAGGTATTTGGGAAGCATTCGCTAGTTCACAGGCAGAAAAGAGGGAAAAGTGTTTTTTTTTTTTTTTTTTTTTTTTTTTTTTTTTTGGTTTTTCGAGACAGGGTTTCTCTGTGGTTTTGGAGCCTGTCCTGGAACTAGCTCTTGTAGACCAGGCTGGCCTCGAACTCACAGAGATCCGCCTGCCTCTGCCTCCCAAGTGCTGGGATTAAAGGCGTGCGCCACCACTGCCTGGCGGAAAAGTGTTTTCAAAGAGATTAAGATCTATTAACCTCCCACACTAAGGGTTGGGGGTCAGTGGTAGAACATTCATTTTGCATTTTATGAGTGAGGGTTTCACTATGAAGCCCAAAACAGACTGGCAGTTACAATCCTGTTGAGATTAGAGGTATAAACCAGGCTGGAACAGGACTTGTTTTGCGTGTATTTCATGTGCAATGTGTGTTATGTGTGAGTATGACAGACAGTGCAAGTGCCATGTTGTCTGTATGGCAGTCAATGAACTGGGAGGCAGCTCGTCTTCCACTGTAGATCCCAGGTTCAGAACTCAAGTACTCAGGCCTGGGTGGCAAGCACTTTGACCTGCTGAGCCATTTTACCAGCCACACAAAATTATTTCTAAGTAAACATATGCAGAAATAGGTTTCATTATGACATTTTCAGAGTTGGTGACATATTCAGTGGTAGAGTACTTGTCTAGCACGCATTCAGTGTCCTTGGAAACGAGAAGAGAACACCCTATCTATGGGAACTGTGGGAACTGTATTGACGTGGTGGTGAACTGGTGCTGGAAATTGAATCCTGGTCTTCTGACAGAGCAGCCTGTGTGAGCAAGGTAGTAGTTGCCCATGCCTTTATCCCAGGAGGCAGAGGCAGGCAGATTTCTGATTTCTGAGTTCAAGGCCAGCCTGGCCTGTGGAACAAGTTCTAGTTCAGTCAGAACTACTTAGAGAAACTCTGGTCTCCAAGAACAATCAAACAAAAGAGCAGCCTGTGCTTTTAAACACTGAGCCATCTCTTCAGCTCCAGCCTTATGCTATTTTTTTTTTTTTTCTGAGACAAACTTTCTCTGTAGCTATCGAGCCTGTCCTGGATCTAGCTCTTGTATACAGACCAGACTGGTCTCGAACTCAGATATCCACCTGCCTCTGCGATTAAAGGCGTGCACCACCACTGCCCAGTTTATGCTTTATTTATTTATTTTGGGTTTTTCGAGACAAGGTTTCTCTGTGGTTTTGGAGCCTGTCCTGGAGCTAGCTCCTGTAGACCACGCTGGCCTCGAAACTCACAGAGATCCACCTGCCTCTGCCTCCCGAGTGCTGGGATTAAAGGTGTGCACCACCACCGCCTGGCTTATGCTTTATTTTTTATTCACCCACCCTTCCCCTCTTCTCCCTCATGCCTCTTCTTGTTGGTACCCACTCCCAACTCTTTTTTTTCTTTCAAGATGGGAGTTTTCTCTGTGTAGCCCTGTCTGTCCTGGAATGCACTCTGTAGACCAGGCTAGCCTCGAAACTCCACTTGTCTCTGCTTCCCAAGTGCTGGAACTAAAGGTGTGCATCACCACACCACCACCTGGCCCCTTTCCCTCTCCTAAAATTTCTTCCTCCTCTCTATATAAAATGTATTAAGCACTGGGCAATGGTGGCGCACACCTTTAACCCCAGCATTCAGGAAACAGAGGCTTAAGGATCTCTGTGAGTTCGAGGCCAGCCTGCTAGGCTACAAAGCTACACAGAGAAACCCTGTGCCCCCCAAAAAAAGTATTAAGCTCTTTGAACCCCAGTGTCACAGAGTTGAAGACACAAGACACACGTTTTGGCACGTGTTCTCTACCACTGAGCTGTGGCCCAGCCCTGACCTCAATTTGCTAGCTTAGTGCAGCTAATAACCAGCACCTTCCAAAAGTCCTCGTGAAATCCAGGCATGGTACCCCATCACTTGGGAGGCAGGAGCAGAAGGATCAGGAGTTCCAGACAAGGGAGAAATACAAGCATGGTACCCCATCACTTGGAGGCAGGAGCAGAAGAATCAGGAGTTCCAGACAAGGGAGAAGCTAAGTTGGGAAAGTGTTTGCTGTGTAAGCGTGATGACTTGAGTTTGATTCCCAGCACCTACATAAAAAGTGCAGATATGGCCGGCTGGGCAGTGGCGGTGCACACCTTTAATCCCAGCACTCGGGAGGCAGAGGCAGGTGGATCTCTGTGAGTTTCGAGGCCAGCGTGGTCTACAGGAGCTAGTTCCAGGACAGACTCCAAAGACACAGAGAAACCCTGTCTCAAAAAATAAATAAAATAAAATAAAAAATTTTTACAAAGTGCAGATATGGTAGTACACGCTTGTAATCCCAGCATAACGGTGGAGATGAGCACAATCCTAGGGCTACAAAGAGGCCAGGGAGCCCCAGAGCTCAGGGAGAGACCCTGTCTCAAAACCAAGATGACTCTTTTTTTTTTAAAAAAAATATTTATTTATTTATTATGTATACAATATTCTGTCTGTGTGTATGTCTGCAGGCCAGAAGAGGGCACCAGACCTCAATCCAGATGGTTGTGAGCCACCATGTGGTTGCTGGGAATTGAACTCAGGACCTTTGGAAGAGCAGGCAATGCTCTTAACTGCTGAGCCATCTCTCCAGCCCCCAAGATGACTCTTGAGGAACTACACCAAAGGTTAACCTCTGGCCTCCACGCGCACGTGTGCACAACGCAGTTACACACACCCAGACATTCACACCCATACTCAAATATAAAATATCCTTCTAGACCTGGTGGTGGTGGCGCACACCTTTAATCCCAGCACTTAGGAGGCAGAGGCAGGTGGATCTTTGTGAGTTCAAGGCCAGCCTGGTCTATAAGACCTAGTTCCAGGACAGGCTCCAAAGCTACAGAGAAACCTTGTCTCGACAAAAAAAAAAAAAAAAATGTCGTTGTAAAGGAGACCACAGGCATGACCCGCCTAGCGCAGAGCCTGGTACTTGCCCACTGTTGCAGGTTTTTTTTTTTTTTTTTTGGTGTTTCGAGACAGGGTTTCTCTGTGGCTTTGGAGCCTGTCCTGGAACTAGCTCTGTAGACCAGGCTGGTCTCGAACTCACAGAGATCCGCCTGCCTCTGCCTCCCGAGTGCTGGGATTAAAGGCGTGCGCCACCACGCCCGGCTGTTGCAGGTTTTTTCTCCTTCCTTGCCTTTCACCTTCCACATCTCCAAAAAAAACACCTTTGAAAAGGCAGGGAGACCTCTGCAGGGTCCGCCAGGTGATCAGGATCACCATGGAATCTGGCCTAGCTAGTTGTCTGGAATGAGTGGCCTTAGGGAGAAGTGGTCACAGGACTGGGAGAAGGCACACTCATGGACAGTGGAGACAGAGAGTTAAGGCTGAAAAATATTCTCCTTACTCTACGCCTCGGCACAGTCAGCACCGTTGTCCTTTAAATAATCTCAAAAAAAAAAAAAAAGTGCCGGTTCTAACCCGCTTTGGCGGCTTGGAGAGCGCAGGGGCTGCATGGGGAGGAGGGTTCCCTAGCATCTGGGTATACATTGTCTGGTTTACAAATTAGCAAGCTGCAGGTGTCAATTACAGCCGGTAAAGCTGGAACTCAGGGTGGGGCTGCAGGTTGTCTTGGTCAGTCAGCTCGCGAGGGGTTGCGGCTGGGTTTCTAGTCCACGCGTCCAGAACTCTTGGGCTGTTTGTTGCCATTTGTTGCCTTAGGTTCTCTCTGCTCCCTCTAGCGCTGACCTCTGAGAGAAAGTGGGAAGGCGATGGTCTCTAGCAGAAGGTGCTGCCCAGGAAATGGTTGTGTGTGGATGGTTTCAGTCAAGGCCCTCTCTGCCCTTGGTGGGGGTGGGGACGGGGAAGACTGCAAGCGGAGTTAGCCAGTGTGAGGAGCTCCCCCTATTCTAAACACTGGGGGAGGGGTGTTCTCATTCCTAGGCACGCCCTCCTTCCAATCCCCAGTCCGTCCTTAGTTTCTTACTCCTTAGCAGAAAACAAACAAACAAACAAAAAAAAAAACCCTAAGGTTAGGAGAAGGGGGTCCCATAGCACTTTAGCCTCCACATCTGTAGCCTTCCCCTGGCTAGTCAAGCCAGCTGTGCAAACTCTAGGTCCGAGAAGGGAAATCAAACCTTTCTCAACCAATCCCCCTTTTAGCAACAAAGGGAAGCCACCCCCTACCCAATCTAGTCCAGACACCTTAGGGAAGGGACACTAGCCCAGGTCCCCAGCATCTACCCGTGGAACACACACTGAAGCTTAAGAGAGGGAGGCTAGGGCTTGGGGACCCCCTGGAACTCTGTCCTTCAGGCAGTCCCCTCCTCCCCACTAATAGGTATTTCCTGTTTATGAGGCAGCTAGGGCTGGGCTTTGGGGAAGGGATGGAGGAGTTCTTCCCTTCTCAGGGCTGGGTTGGGGAGTCCTTGAGGACTGCCTGAAGGTTGGGCGGCTTCTCCCTCTGGAAGGGTGTTTCTTACGTAGACTGTCCCAGGATGCCCCACCCCCCACCCGCGCCGTGGCCTCTGCCCCTACGGGTAGGGGGCACTGGAGGAGTCGGCTTCCTGTTCTCCACCTCCAAAACCCTCAACCCAGAGCTGTTTCCAGGGGGCGGAGGATGGGGGGTGGGTAGAAGGCTTCCAGGGCTGGAAGGAGAAAGTGGGGGATGGGAAGTGTCTCAACTGGTGCGTCAGAGCCTGCAAGAGGAAAGGATGGCCTTCGTAGTCCGCACCCCCCTCCCCATTCAAACCTAGTGGTCAATTCACAGCCCCTATCCCCTAGCAAAAAGCAGACCTCAGGCCTTAGGCGGGGGAGGGCGGGGACCCTACTTAATTAACCCTTTTAGCTATCTAGTCCTAACTGGTTCAGCAGGCAAGATCTGGTTAATTTAAGTGGTGTGTGTGTGGGGGGGGAAGATGAGTCTAGGGGTTGCTCTGAGAATTAGGACAGAGCTCCTTTTTCCACCCAGCTGCGGGTGGAGCGCATAACACAGGGCCCGCAGACTGAGGCTAGGGTCTCGGCAGAGAGCATAGGCAGGGGTCAGTGCCCCATCCTTCCCGGGGGTGGAGAGAGGGCTACACCTCACTGCCCACCCAGGCTCCACCTCCCCCAAGCCCCGCTCCCGCTCAGCCCCGCTCCCAACCCCACGCACCCGGAGGACGGACGCCGAGCGTGAGGCTTCGTCTCCTCCCGCTCCCCAGCGCCCGCCCTCGCCGGGGTCTCTGCCTCCGTCTCGTTTTTTAAGAGCTGCGTCACATGCATGCCGTTCCCGGGAACGCTCCCTGCCCCTCGCCGCGCGGCGCACGCACGTCGTCGCTCGCTGCGCGCTCGCCCGGGTCACTTTGACACGGCTCTCCCCTCCCACTAGCAGGACAATTAGCATATTAATAAAGCCCGGCCCAGCCCGACTAGGGCCGGGAAGCCGGCGCAGGCGAGAGGGAGAGGCCGCGCGAGCGGGAGCGAGCGCGAGGGCGGCGACGGCGAGGGCGGCGGGAGCGCACAGACACGCACACGCGCACACACGGACACACACTCCGGGGACGCACACCCGCGCGTACACACGCAGAGGCAGCTCGCCTTCCTGCCTGGCTTCCTTCCTGTCTGCTCCGCGCCTGACAGGCCCCTCGCTGCAGGCAGGGGCCGCCCGCACCGGGCAGAGGCCGGGCCGGGCCGGCGGCGAGGGCATCGGGGGCCGCGGGTGGCGGCAGCGGCTCATGCCCGGCCTGTCCCTGCGAGGGGCGGGCACCGTGACTCGGCTGGGCCCCCAGCGGCGGGCGATGTGAAGATGTCAGTGGGCTGTGCCTGTCCTGGTGAGTGGGTCTCGCGGCCGCCTGGCCCCTCCCTCCCTGTCGGCTCCCTCACCCCTGGTTTGGTTGTAATTTGTATGTGGGGGGGTGTCGAAGTCATGGTGGGGTCGGGGACTATATAGAGTTAGCGTGGCCTCAGTTGAGGGAGGGTTTTCTCATCTGTATAAATGCGCAGCAGCCTAGAGGCACGGGGAGGGGTGCCGAGGATGGCTTGTATTTTTTTTTGAGGGGGGGAAGGCTAACTGGGGAGGGATGGGGGACTAAAATTCCCACAATTCCAGGGTATTAGCCAATCAGAAGTGACTTTGGACTTTTGACCCCCCCTCAGGTCATGGTAGAGTTGTGATTGGCTGGTTTGGGTCCCCCCCCCTTCCCTGCTTATTGCCTCTTACATATTTTGTGACATTACCCCCCTCGGGCTGTTTCTGAGGATGCTGTTTGGGGGAGGAGTTGATCGGGACCCATCTTGCCCCCCCTCTAACTTTTCCTGTCGGTTGCCAGGGAAGAAGGTTGGCTCTCCTAAGGGACAGAAAGCACTCCTAGGGGGTGTCAGATAATTGGGCCCTTGGGTCAGCTATCTCCCTTCGGGGGAGGGGAAATGTATCAGTTCCAAGTTGGCTATGAAGTAAGAGTGGTTTGCCGAGTTGTGTTAGGGGGAGCAAGACTTGACCCCCGAAGTAAAAACTTGAGGACCAAATTTCAAATCACAACCTTCCCCCAAGCACAGCAGATCTTGCCAGGCGATACCTGTGTTTGAGTTTTTTCTTCTCATAGGGTCGGGGTGTAGGCTCTACAAGTGCCAGGAGGAAACAGTAAAGCCATGCGACAGGGGAGGTAGGCTAAAGAGGGTCCCACAATATAGTCTGTCCCCTTCCTTATAACTCTGCGTTCTCAGTTGGCCTTCCTTCCAGGATGGAGTCGGCTTTCTCTAGGAAGTCAGTGCTCAGTGTCCTGGGTCTAGCCTGGTCTGGATTCTTTGCCCCTCTAGACGTCTTGTATTCTGAGAAGCCTATACTTCATAACCAGGACCCCCCCCCCAACACTCACAAACACACGCTCCCTCAGGGGAAGCTGCCAGTGCTGAAGCTTCCTTGGAAGTCATGTGACCCTAGCCAAGTTGGACTGGGTTGAGCACACACTTCAGGTGCCTGCTGAGGCTGACATTTTAGGGGCATAGTGCCCAGGAGGGGGGCTAGGAGAGCCTGAGGATCCTGGGGTACCTAGGTGTGAGGACCCCTGGCTCCTGCTGCAGAGGGTGGAGAAGAGGAGAGGGAAGAGCTTGCTAGGCTGGAATCCTGCCTAGCCTCATATCCGGCCCACCAATTTGAGGTGTATGTAGTTCTCCTTTGTAATTGGCAAACGCTAGAGAAGGTAGTTCATGCTCTCAGCCCACCCTTGGGTCCTTTTCCTCCAGCGTCATGCTTGAGAGCCCAAAGTAAGGTAAGGCTCAAAACAAGCTAGCGGCTGAAACCTGTAATCCCCACTCCCCACCACCAGAGTTTCTCTGTGTAACAGCCCTGGCTGTCCTGGAACTCGCTCTATAGACTGGGGGCTATAGAGCTCGAACTCAGAGATCCGCCTGACTCTGCCTCCTGAGTGCTGGGACTATGGTGTTTCCTACCACCTCCTGTCTTAGTTCCCGCAGATAGTAGCTAGGGGTTGTATATGGAGAGGTTGTCAGCCTGGGGGAGGATGGGAGATTGGTTCTGGAATTGGGGCCCAGTACCTGTGTCAGTGGGAGGAACCTGTTCCCCTCAGAGTCACTGTGTTTAGCATGAAGACAGGAAGAGGATCCTTGCCCAGGGATGCCTATGTACATTTTCAGTCAGTGCCCCAAAGCTCATGTTATGTCTGGGAGCTGGGTGAGAGAGAAGGAGCAAAAGATGGCCAAGGGGAGAGAGTCTTTTTCTTGATTGTGAAGAAGTCTGATAGACTGATGTCCCAGTGAGTGGTGAGACTTTAAAAGAGGAGAACCCTGTGGGAGGGGCTTAGAGAGAGGCCTTGAGGTGGAGAGTGGTAGGAGTTGGGCTAAGAGAGGGGACCAGGCTTGCATGTGGGGGGGGGAGCACACATATCATTCAACCAAGGGCATTCTGACTGCATCTAGCCGCTCAGGCCTGAGGACCACCATCACCCTGAGCAGCCCTGGGGCCTAGGCGCCCTGGCAGGCTGCCTGCCTGCCTGAGTCTCTCCTTTGTGCTCTGCTGTCTCTGGGCTCCTCCTCCCCCAGCCAGCCAGAGACAGCACATGCCCCACACATGTGACTGAGGGAGCCAGAGCACACACAGCCACACAGAGACACATGCGGAAACACCACAGGATACACATGTACACGCCTCTCCAGCCCTCCTGGTGCTCCTGGGGTGGAGAACATCTTGGGGCTAAAGGACCAGAAGCAGGAACAAGCCTTGCTGAGGAGCATCTCCCTGGGCAGGATGCTAAGGGGCTAAGGCCTGTCTGGGGCAGCATGTGGCTCAGAAGGGTTAAGGCAGGGAGAAGTAGGGGGAGGGGAGGAGGCAGCAGTGGTGGCGGCTGGGAGCCAGGAGAGGAGGATGGCAGAGAGCCAGGCCAACGGGAGGCCGGGCACAGACAAAGGAATGGGGGCAGGCACACTGGAGGCCTGGGTCAGGGGCCCGGGCAGGGGGCAGTGCTGGTACCTCATACTGTGGGCTGCGTTTCTCTGAGCCCCCACCTCCAGAAGTACTCATAGGCTTCTCTCCCTCATCACCTTTGTCATCCTTGGCTGCCCCCCACGCACCAATTTTTAGGGCCTTCTGACATAGACTTGCAGCCTTTGGCTGGACCTTTTCTGCCCTGTGACTGGGGAACTGGGTCAGAGCAGGAGTAGACTTGCTACAGAAAAGGAACTAAGAGCCTTATGAATGATAGGTCAGAGTCTTGGTACATCTTGGTGCTCAAGGGCCCCTCATAGAGAGAGCGGAGGACCCTTGTGGCTCCTGTCTGACTTGATAGTTCTGAGCTCTGGGCTGGGGGCAAAAGCCAGAGCACATACTCCTCCCCCATCCCTATATGGACAGCCATTTGAAGCCTCGAGGGGGAATGGCTAGACTAGGAATGGCTGCCTCTCTCCAGGACTGGGTTTCTATCAGGTGGAGTTAAATGTCCAGGTTCCTAGCCTCGAGCCCTCCTGGCTCTGGTTCTGGTGAAATGTGTGTGTTTGACCCCCTGTAAGGACGTCCGTGTGTGTCTGTCTGTGCGCATACTTCAGGTGATGCCCATCAACACGCTTTGAAGAGTTTTGGCTTTTCGCTGAGGCTATTTGTGAATTCCTTGACCCTTCTTTCTGCCTCTACCTCTGAGTGTTGGGCTTGTGGGTGTGCTTGTTCCACTAGGCCAACATGCCCCATGTGTATATGTATTTATTTTAACACATGGTCTCAACTGGAACTTGTTATTTAGACTAGGCTGTCCTTGAACTCAGAGACATCTGCCTACCTTTGCCTCCAAGAGCTGGGATTAAAGGTTTATGCTACACGTCCATAACATGTATTAATTTTTGAAGTAGTCTCCCTGTGGCTGAGACTGGCCATGGAGCTTGTATATATATATTCCAGACTGTCCTCAAACTCGTTGAAATCCTTCTTCAGCTTCCTAAGTTCTGGGATTACAGTTGTATTCCGCTCTGTCAGGATCACTTTGGAGAGTTTAAAGGTGTTAATGACAGGCATTGTTGTTCTGTTGGTGGGGGAAAGTGTTTTTTTCAGAATTGGTATCCAAATTTTTTTGGGGGGGGGAGGGTTTCGGGACAGGGTTTCTCTGTGGTTTTGGAGCCTGTCCTGGAACTAGCTCTTGTAGACCAGGCTGGTCTCGAACTCACAGAGATCCGCCTGCCTCTGCCTCCCGAGTGCTGGGATTAAAGGTGTGCGCCACCACCGCCCGGCTTGGTATCCAGATTTTGAAGCTAAAAGAAATGTCTCCTATCCTCATGGTAGGCTGCGTACTGCAGGTTCTGGATAAATGACCAGGATTTCAGTGTTTGAGATCTGGGGTGTTGCAGGCGAGCGTGGTGTGATAGAGATAGAGAAAGGGGTAGGTGCAGGGAAGGTGGGCTATGACCAGGACATCCATGTTACAGTGTGTTCCCATTCAGCAGTTTTGGTGTGTATGTTGGGGTCAGGGTCCATGCCTGGTCCTGGCCCCCCTATCCATGGACGTCAAGGTCTAACTCAGACTTTGTATTTGTCCAGGCTATGAGTGTATTTAGGGTTTAAGGAGTGTGTACCAGATACTGATTTATGTGAAAGTCAGGGGTGTAATTTACATGTGGAGCGTGTTTACAGAGCCAGGTGCAGTCTTATCATTTTCTTGCTTCTGTGTGTCTGTCATGAAAACCCTGGCCTTGGATTGTTGTGAATGTAGTTGGGGAAGGAGTCCAACTGCCGAGAATGAAAGTGTGTGCCTGCGCGTGTGTTTCCTTTTCCTGTCAGTAGCGGGGCCCGGACTAGCACCCAAGTTTCACAAGTATCCCTTCCCCTCGGAAAGCCCTTTTCAGACAACCCAAGCCCTTCCCCACTAACCGAATACCTTTATTAAGACCTGGGGTAGTGGCAGGATTCATCGCCCCTTTCAAGAACCCTTGGATAGGCAAATTGGCCATCCTTATCCTGACAACGCCCCAACGCCGCCGCTTTCCCTAGCATCCACGTGGCTTCAGGAGTGGTGTCCCGGAAGGGTGTTCTCTAAAGGGGGATCTAATCCAGGGCTTGGAACTTGGCTGGGTTTGGGGCAGGGAAGCCTGGAAGCCTGGACTGTCCGTTTCTCTCTAGTATTTACAAGCTGAACTCAAAATGTGGGTCCGTCAAAAGTGTAGTCCCCCCCCCCCCCCCCCGCCTCGCTCAGCTTCCTCCCTCCTAGCCGCTTGGGGATTTCTCCAGAGAGCCCGGAGTGGCAGCTCAGGCTGGCCTTTAACCTGAGAGGTCTGTGGGAGGTTTGGCTGGGTGAAGATCTTGGGAGTCTGCAAAGGCCAGCACCGCCCTTCACCCCAGTATGTGGCTCTGAAGGGTGCGTTTCGTTGCTGGCCCTCCCTAGGCCTCCTCTCGGTCCAGGTCTCCCCTGGCCCGATCCGTTCAGTCCCCAGTATCCAGGTCTCAATCTCTTTTGTTTTTCTCAGCAGTCCCTCCTCGCTCCCTCCCTCCGCTCTTCCTCCTCGCTGGCGGGGAGGGGGCGGGGCCGGCGGGGCAGCTCCACCCTCCGCCCGCCCTGGGGCCTCCTTCGGCGAGAGGCTCGGAGAGCGAGCGGGGAGGAGAGGGAGGGAGGAGGGAGAGAAAGGGAGAAAGGAAGGAGCAGGCGGGCGCTGCGTGTGTCTGAGTGTGCCAGTGTGAGTGAGTGTGAGTGCCGGGCCCTGCCTCTCCCGCCTCCCCAGCAGAGGGGCCCGGTGGCCTAGGGAGGGCGGGCGGGCTGCTTGGAGGCAGAGGCAGCGAGAGGCGGCGGCGGGCCGAGCCGAGGAGGAGGAGGAGAGAGGAAAGAGCCGAGCAGCCATTGTTGAGGGAAACCTTGCAAACAAAGAAGGCTCCGAACTCCCCGCGGCCCCCCGCCCCCCAGGCCGGCCCCCTGGCCCCCAGCCCCCGGCCCAGTGGCCATTGTAACTTTCCCCCCTGGCTGTGGACGCCGCGGGGCGGGCAGAGGCTGTGCATGCGAGTCTTTGTGCGGCCTGCGGAGTGGAGCTCCCAGCCAGACCGGCCTGTCCCACTCGGGACATGAGCTGCTGAAGTTGGCTCCACCTAAGTCCTCACCCTTGCCAGGGTCCCCGAGGGCTTCCAGGCGCTCCCCACACCTTCCCCGACCCCCTCAGTTCTCCCAGGTAAGTCTGGGCGCCTTGAAAGCTTGTTGGGGTGGGCAAAAGGCCCTCTGTCTAGCCCAGGCCTGGTATGCTGGCTGGGGGAGAAGTGCCCCGACTCCCAGCGTGTGGGCTGCAAGCGTGCTGACCTATGGTCAGTCCCGAAGGGAGGAGGCCTGCCCTCAGGTCAGTCTGGTTACCATGGAAATACCCAGCTGGAGGTACCTTCTCAGCCTCGGGACGGGTGCTTCCAACCTGAGCAAACTTTGCTAGTTCTGAGCTCTTCCTTTCAACCGGCTTCCTTAGAGCTCTCAGAGTGTTGAGGGGCAGGTGTTGACTCTGGGGCTGGGTGACACGTTTCCTTTACTCCCACCCCCACCTTGGCCCCTGTATTCCTCCTACGGTGGACAGGCAGCAACAGGGACAGATGGCCAGGGTGATGTCCCTCCCCTTTGCACTCCCAACCCCTTGTGCTGGCGCTACTGGGAGTTGCTATGGCTCTCTGGGAGATGCTGAATTTGTTTGCGTCTCTTCACTTGAGATGGAGAGGCCCCAGAGTTTGGGCTTTAGCCCCCCACAACTTTTAGACTAGCACAAACAATACCTCTGAGGAACTCAACTGTCTTGCTTTTCTTCTCTTCAAGTTCTTGAGCTGATAAATTTCTACAGGAGGTCCAGAAATTCTGTGGGGCAGAGGTAGCTCGGCATTTTAGGTAAAGAGGGGATGAGGGCCAATTCTGAGAAGCAGACTCTTGGATTCATTGCCTAGGGCTGATCTTTGGTGGGCTACATTAGTTCCAACTTTCTGTGTGACTTCAGTGTGCATGTCTGTGGAGTGGAGAGTCCTGCTGATAAAGGCTGTCATTTCCAGAAGCAAGGGTTCAGTCCAGGACTGTGCGAACGCAGTGTGTGCAGTGCTGAGAGTGTGTTCCTGGCCCTGTGAGTGCTCCTGCGGAAGATGAGGGCCTTTTGTGGACACCCTGACACCGCCTGGGGCTGCTGGGTTCCAGCCGGTGGTAGGCGTGTTGAGGCGAGCTAAAGGTGGAAGCCTGCTAGGCAGGATGAGGCACCGGATTGCAGGCACACACAGGCTCTGACTCTTGGCACCTTTAGAGACTAGTCTGGGCCCCTCTGGGGACCCCCCCCTTGCCCATTGTAATATGGAGCCCCTGGGGAGAAAATTAAATGGCACAAGTTGGCACAGGGTCTTCTTTTGTCTCTTCCCCCCAGGAGCAAAATTTTATGTTTAAATTAGGGGACAGGGCTCAGACATAGCCAATACAGGTAGTCTTCCAAATGCAATCAAGTTTTAGGGGCCAAGAAAGTGAAAACAGGGCCAGAGTCTTTGAGACCGTGCCTCGGTTTCCCTCTTTTGAGGTGGGGAGGGAAAGAATGGAGTTGCCTGGGTAACTGGCTCCTATCCAAGCATGAATTTAACTGTGGTAGTTATACACTAGGATACAAGAAAGTACACATGCTGCTTCAAAGAAGTGGAGGAGGGGGCACCCCTGCAGTGTACAGCAGAGACCCCTTTCTAGTTAGTGTTGCCTCCTAGACTGAACCCCTGGGATGGAGGGGCTTTACCAGGCTCCTGTGTTCTGTTTGTAAGTAGACTGCAGTAGAGGGGTCCGTCTGTTTCCCTCCCACCTCAAGGCTCAGAAAGGGCTAGAATTGGAGCTTCTGGTCTGGAAACAATGCTCTACCCATTGTAGGTGTGGGTCTAGGGGCTGGGCTGATAAGAGGGTGGCTGTTGGTGGGGGAGGCTAAAAGCTCAACTGTTTATCTGGTGGGCCGCACCCAACAGGCACACCAGCCACCCTTATCTTTCTATCCCTTGCCCTCCTGAAACCCTGCAGGGTCCAGGAAGAGCTGAGAAATCTCTAAGTCCCTCTATCTTTCCCCACCTTGGTCACCAGAGCACATATTAAAGGGGTCACAGGGTAGAAATAGAGTAGAATATGGGGATTAGAATATCTAGGTTCAGATCCTGGCTTTGCTGGTCGCTAATGGTATGTTCTTGGCAAGTCCCTTCCTCAGTTGCCACATCTTAAAAATGGGAATGTTATTGTCAGTCCTGCTGCCTCACAAAGTTGAACAAAACAATGCAGATAAAAAGGAGGTTTGCACCAGGCAGTGGTAACGCACGCTTTAATCCCAGCACTCAGGAGGCAGAGGCAGGCGGATCTCTGAGTTTGAGGCCAGCCTGGTCTACAGAGCGAGTTCCAGGACAGGGAAACCCTGTCTCAAAAAAAAAAAAAAAAAGGAGGTTTGCAAAATTGTAATGTTTGACCTTTTTTTCTGTGTCCTGGCATTTTTTCCTTGCTTCAGTTCATCCTTCATCATTCGGTCTCAATCAAAAAAGACAGGATCTTGAGCACGAACTGAGATTAGTGCTCAATACTGTATCCTACTTGCTTGCTCTTTTTCTCCCTCCCTCCCTCTCTCCTTTCCTTGTTTTATTGTATTTTTAATTATGGGGGAGGGGACATAGGAAGGGACACACAATTCCAGGTACCCACAGAAGCCAGAGGAGGATGCTATGTCCCTGGGAGCTAGGGTTACAAGAAGTTGTGAGTAGCCCTATGTGCTGGGAACTGAACTCGGGTTCTCTAAATAAGATGGGAGCTAGATTTTGAAGAGGTGATCGATGGGCCTTAGAAAGTCCCCTCTAAGTCACCAGACTCCAGAAGACTAACCTTAATCTACATGGTCTAGCAGGCTACCAAGGAAATTCCCAAGAAGCTTAGGGGAGCCGTGCCATTCTCTCTGTTAGGTTGTTCCTCAAAGTCATTCAAGCTGTACTCGCCGAAGGAGCCCCCGAACGGCAACGCCTTCCCTCCCTTTCATCCCGGCACCATGCTGGATCGGGATGTGGGGTGAGTTGCATTCCTACTTCTAACCCTCATTAGATGGTAACCTGCCTGGAAAGGTCCCCTCCTCCAGTAATTTCTGTCTTCCACCCTGATTCTCCCGTCTCTCCCCTTACACAGCCCAACTCCCATGTACCCGCCTACATACCTGGAGCCTGGGATAGGGTAAGTGGATTCCAGCCAGTAGGGAAGCTTTCCTTTGCATGGATCTAAGCAGAAGTGGGGTAGATAGGACGGTTCTGCTCCTGACCTCACTTCTTTATTTCCCCAGGAGGCATACACCATATGGTAACCAAACCGACTATAGAATATTTGAGCTTAACAAACGGCTACAGAACTGGACAGAGGTATGGCCGAGAAAAAGAGATCAGGCCGGGGGGTCCAAGTGTGCACCCCTGTGGAGTGTTTTGTTGCACACTGGCACTCATTTCTGTGTTCTGCAGGAGTGTGACAATCTCTGGTGGGACGCTTTCACGACTGAGTTCTTTGAGGATGATGCCATGTTGACCATCACTTTCTGCCTGGAGGATGGACCAAAGAGATACAGTGAGTGGCTTCTGTGAGAATATTACACTCTCTCTGTTCTTTGTGAGTCTAGAAGTCTTAAGAGGTCTGCCTTGGTCCTTTTGAAGTACCTTTGTCCTGAACAACTTGTCCTGTTTTGCAGCCATTGGCCGGACCCTGATCCCACGCTACTTCCGCAGCATTTTTGAGGGGGGTGCTACAGAGCTGTATTATGTACTTAAGCACCCCAAGGAGGCATTCCACAGCAACTTTGTGTCCCTTGACTGTGACCAGGGCAGCATGGTGACCCAGCACGGCAAACCCATGTTCACCCAGGTCAGCAGACCAACAGGATATGGAACACCAAGGGCACCTGGCTTTGATTTCCTCTTTCCCAACATGTACTACAGCTGTTCCCCAAGGAGGCTTAATGGGAAGTGGCCAAATGAGAAGGGAGGGCAGGCGTAGCATTCAGCAGATATTTATTTGGTTTATTCATGTCAGTTTTCTGGGCCCCGAGGTATACGGTGAACGAGAGCCTGCCCTCATAGAGCTTGTAGCTGATGGGTTTTTCTCTGGCTACTTGGGAAAAGGACGAGGATCTGTTAAGCTTTCCTACTATGTGTGTGTAAGTATATGTGAGTGTGTAAAGGCCAGGTATGACAGGTACATGGGGAGGGGGCATGCTACAACAGTTATGCACCCAGATGTTTGCACAGGTAGCAGAGGTATAGCAGGGGGAGAGTCGTGAGCCGAGGGGAGAACTGCAGTAGGCACATTTTGTGTTTGTGGGGAAGGGGCAAGGTTTTGACGAGCCTATCCCCAGGTGTGTGTGGAGGGCCGGTTGTACCTGGAGTTCATGTTTGACGACATGATGCGGATAAAGACATGGCACTTCAGTATCCGGCAGCACCGAGAACTCATCCCCAGGAGCATTCTGGCCATGCACGTGAGTTGTGAGCAGGACCTGGGATGCAGGGAAAGCTAGCAGCGGTGGGGCTAAGCAGACTGCCATCCCCTGCCTGAACTTAGAGAGGGGAGATGGGTTTCATACTAGCCCCTTTCTCTCAATATGTCATGTGCTCAGGTGAGAAGATGAAACCAGATGTCAGTATTCTTTCTGTCTCCAGGCCCAGGACCCTCAGATGCTGGATCAACTCTCCAAAAACATTACCCGGTGTGGGCTATCCAATTCCACTCTCAACTACCTCCGAGTGAGTCTCTGATCACCCCAGTTTTGCCCCAGCCTCTCTTGTTTGAGCTGTATATCTCTCTCCTAACAATCTAACTCACCTTCTGATCTACCCCAGCTCTGTGTGATACTCGAGCCCATGCAGGAACTCATGTCCCGCCACAAGACCTACAGCCTCAGCCCCCGAGACTGCCTCAAGACCTGCCTTTTCCAGAAGTGGCAGCGCATGGTAGCACCTCCTGGTGAGCGCCTTGTCCCTGCCCTCTCCAGGCTCTGACAGCATCTCCATGAAGTTCCCTCTGCTCTGTTTCTTACTCCTGGGACTACAAGACTGAGGGCAGGGTAGACGCGGGCTCCTGAGGAATGGGAATGGAGAAAGGGGTCCGGGGCCCTTTCCCACCTGAGTCTTCTTTCCCTGGCCCAGCGGAGCCTGCACGGCAGCAGCCCAGCAAACGGCGGAAACGGAAGATGTCAGGGGGCAGCACCATGAGCTCGGGGGGTGGCAACACCAACAACAGCAACAGCAAGAAGAAGAGCCCAGCCAGCACCTTCGCTCTCTCCAGCCAGGTACCTGTAAGCATCTCGGCTTTCTTCTCTTCTGGGCTGCCCCACTGCTCATCCCTGACCCCTGTCTGACCTGAGCTGACTAGCAGGTGTAGAAGCCAAGACAGTTTCCCCATGTACTCACTCACTCTAGAGCCAGCATGACCTGACTCCTTTTACTGATGGGAGAACTCTTGTCAGGCACATCCATGCATGGTTGTGATCACACAAACTCAGCCATAGGTACATAGAGCATGGGACAGGATCAGCTGTGAGAATATACAGGCGTTCAGAGCAGACAGCGTGAGGCACACACCATCAGAATACACTCGCTGATGGAAGGGATGGCAGGCTCGAATGTTGCATATGTAGAATACATGCACATTTCTACACATACACATTTCCCTCCCTCGTATTTTTGATCTGTAAGCTCTCTTAAAATATGGACAGAAGTTTAGGGAGCCCCTAAAACCAGAGGGAGATGGATGAGGGAGCTAGGGAGTAAAATGGTATTTCCAGAATCCAGTGGGTAGGGGCTAAAAGCTGTAATGCTTTGGCATCCTTTACTAGAAAGGATTCCAGGAGCAGAGGGTGTCTAGAGTTGGGGTTTTAGACTTGGGTATGAAGAGGGGGCGGGGTATCGCGCTAGGGAGGGTATGGGGGCTTTGGGGATATCTACTGCCCTGGGTAGGGCGAGCCCCTGCCCCGATTATGTTTGGGGACCTCCGCCACTCTCAGGATGTGATGGTGGTGGGGGAGCCCACCCTGATGGGCGGGGAGTTCGGGGACGAGGACGAGAGGCTCATCACTCGGCTGGAGAACACCCAGTTTGACGCGGCCAACGGCATTGACGACGAGGACAGCTTTAACAACTCCCCTGCACTGGGCGCCAACAGCCCCTGGAACAGCAAGCCTCCATCCAGCCAAGAAAGCAAATCGGAGAATCCCACGTCACAGGCCTCCCAGTAAAGGCCCTGCCATGGCCACCCAGTGCTCTGCCTGCCCCACCCCTCACAGCCCCAGGGAGCAGAAGACAATAAGAGACTGAGCATCTGAAATGGGCAGCCTCCATCCACCCACTTCAGGGAGGAACTGGACTCACTGGGGGCAGGTGCCAAGATTTGTCCCCCAGTTGCCCTGGGCTGGGCCTGGCCCCTGCAGAGCCTTTTGTGGGAAGGGGGTACTCATGTGGATGCCTATGTGGACCCTGGGCCTCTGAGAAGTGTCCTGACCCATCTCTCCCCAGGGCATTTTCCCCCATTCTCACCCCAGGTTCTGGGTGTCCCAGCTTCCTGATTTATCCCTCTGAGCCTGGGGTTTATACCCACAACCCTTAGGGGCTTAAACTTAAGGGGCTTGGTTGAATGCCTTTCCCCTAGGCGGCTGTTAACGGGGTAAAATTCTGGGCTCCTCCCTTTTGCCACTTACCCAGCTCCAAGTTTTTAAAAAAAATAATATTATTAAAAATGTAAATTAAAAAAAAAAAAGTCACTCCTGTTCCCCTATTCCCCTGTTGAAAATCCAGCTACCTCCCTCCGTCCGGCAGATGGAGGGCCTAGGGCCCAGGTGGGGTGAGAGTTGGGGCAGGGGAAGTGTGCGTGCCATTTTATACAGTTGGAGAAGCTTCAGACCAAGGAGACTCTTTGCCATCCATTTTTCTTCTTTCCTTCTGGGGTGACTGGAGTTGGGGGCCGCATGCCATCGCTTGGGGATGGCATCATTGATGACCACATCTTCTGGGAACCCCCTGTTGTCTGTCTCCCCAGCCTCCAGGGCTCTAGCCTGGCCTCCTCGTGCCCGTGAGGCCCTCCAGCCTCCCCCTCCGTGGTGTGTATTTTTACAGTCCTCCACTAGAGCAGCTGTCCTGGATGGGTGGGGAGGCTCGCTCCTCAGGGAGCTGGGAGGGGAGGGAGCTGCTTTGCTTGTCACTCACTGTCTTTTTGTCTCAGTGTGTCAGGAATAGGATGAGAGGACCCTACCCACTTTACTCCTCTCCCGGCCCCTCAAACCGTGTATTTAGTCCTAAACTCTCTCTCACAGAGGAAAAAGGAGCCCCGAGACTGTCCTGCGTAAGCCCACCAGGGAGAAGGCCTCTGTCCTCCCCCAAGCTGAGGTAAACATTCCTGTCCCCGTGACCCCTCCCTCATAGAAGAGAGGAGGGGCAGCCAGTATCCTCAGCTCCCTTTCATAGGTGAGCATGTGGTTCAGGGTGAGGAGAGGCCAGACGCAGGGGTCTGTGGCTCATGGCTCTGCCTGCTGCCTTTTCCCGTGGCCAGTGTGTATGGGTGCCTCCTCTCCCCATTCTCCCTTTTGGATTATGGGGTCCCTTGTGCCCTGCTTCCTCCATGCCAGCCTCTTTTGAGAGGATGCTGTCAGGAGCCAAAGGAAAGGGTGAGGAAGGTGGATGTCCCATCCCTACTAAAATGATTTTTTCTTCTATTTTTTCTTTACCTTTTTTTTTTTTTCTATTTTTGGCCATTTGAGTCATGTATGGTACCAATCAATAAAGAGACTTTTTGGTTTGAGAGTGTCCTGGTTAGTCATTGGTGCAAAGTTTGTCAGGCAAGGTGGCGTATGGCTTTAGTCCTAACACTCAGAGACAAGAGGATCACTGTGAGTTCAAAATCAGCCTGGTCTATATAGTAGTGAGTTCCAGGCTAGCCAGGGCTATACATTGAGACCTTGTCTCAAAAACAAAATCTCTCCATTGAAGACAGGTTTTCTCAGGAATTTCTTTCCTTCCCACGTTTTTCTCAGGGGAGTTGTTGACTCATGCTTGTCCTTCACTCCAGGTCCCAGTCTTTCTTCTTAGGTATCCCAGCCTAGCCCCAATATCTTAGATCTGTCTTCTCTCACAGGCACCCCACTCCCAACTGCTACCCCTTATCTCTAGGTGTTAGGAGGAGATACTCCTATACTCCTGTACCTGGAAGAGAGTCTTGGATGAAGATGTTCAGAGGCTTGGGAAGGGGTCCTTGAAGGGAACTTGGCAGTCAGGATGCCTGTGAGGCTCTTAGCTGTTTCTGGGACAACTTAGCTCCCCAGCCCAGATGAGATCTAAACCAGTCTCCCCTGGGACCCAAGGCCTCTGGTGAGGGATTAAGAGAGGAACAGATATGTCTCTTGCAAACTTTGTTAGGGTCACCTAAGTTCTTTCTAGTTAACTACTAACTGCCCTACCATTGAAGAAACTGTCAAGATCTGGGAGACCCTAGTGTGCGTTGAAGCTTGGGTCTCGGCACCCATGATGCCCCCTACCTACCCAGTGTCTCATATTCATCCTAACGGGAAGCCTCAGACTTCCCCTACTGAGGTCTGTGGATCTTCAACACTAATAGACCTGTGCTGCCTCGTCTGCCAAGTTACCGGGAGATAGCAGGACTAGCTGGCTGCCACACTCCCACACCCATCCCCTGCCACAGTTTACCTGCCTGTTGCCGGCCTGGGACTGCTCACACACGGACATGGGCACACGTACACACAGACATACAGCCTTCACTGGGCCTGACAAGGGCATTGGCTAGCCACTTTCTCATTCTGAGTACTGTGTAATCCTTATAGGTGCTCTATGACTAGTGTAGAGTGCACATCTGGACTCCATTGCCTGAGTGTGTGCCAGTGTGTTTCTGCATACGGCTGCTGGGCTGAGGAGGTCCTAGGAATGTGTATAAATGGAGCAGGCAGTGGTGGTGCACGCCTTTAATCCCAGCACTTAGGAGACAGAGACAGGTGGATCTCTGTGAGTTTGAGGTTAGCCTGGTCTACAGACTGAGTTACAGGACAGACTCCAAAGTTACACAGAAAAACCCTGTCTTGAAAAACAAAAAGTGTCGGGCGGTGGTGGCGCACGCCTTTAATCCCAGCACTCGGGAGGCAGAGGCAGGCGGATCTCTGTGAGTTCGAGACCAGCCTGGTCTACAAGAGCTAGTTCCAGGACAGGCTCCAAAGCCACAGAGAAACCCTGTCTCGAAAAAACCAAAAAAAAAAAAGTGTGTGTGTGTAAATGTGTATATGAATGTTTATGTGTGGGTTGGAGAATTCATTCAGCTAATTTTTTTTTTTTTTTTTTTTTGGTTTTTTGAGACAGGGTTTCTCTGTTCATTCAGCTAATATTGAGTCCTCTTAGATGCCAGGCCCAGTTCTAGGTACTAGGAGTGTAGTACCAAACGAGGCAAAGAGAACATGACATCTCTCTTGTTCATGGAGGTGTTCATGGAGGCTCTAAGTATGTAATGTGACTGTTGATATTG
Source organism: Chionomys nivalis (assembly GCF_950005125.1). Lineage (NCBI taxonomy): Eukaryota > Metazoa > Chordata > Mammalia > Rodentia > Cricetidae > Chionomys > Chionomys nivalis. The sequence continues at coordinate 14,550,798 of NC_080093.1, forward strand.
AATACATGGCTTAGCATTTAGATTGTACTGTGTTATTGGGTCCTGGGGCAATAGTTGTAAGACTGAATTGAACATTATGTGGTGTGTGTGTGTAAGAGAGAGAGTGCTCTGCCCTGCTTGGAGAAAGGGGTGGGCTCAAGAGACAGGAACTCACTCTTTGGACTCAGGCAGCAATGGCTAGCAGTTTTTCTCTGGAGCCCCAGAGGTCCTCACCATTATCCCTCAGCAGCCCCTGTGGGGAAGGCCCCCGGTGAAAGCATTTCTGAGGTAAAGGAAGGGAGAGTCCCTCCAAGGCTCTCGTGCCCTCTGTTAGAGCCACAAGTGTGATTTAGTCCCAGACTCCAGCCTGCTACTGAAGAACTTGTCTCAGTCCATTCCTGCTGTGAAACCCCTACAAACCACAGCGCTCAGCTCCTTTCTCACAGCTCTGGCCTGGAAGCTTGGAACCTGAGCTCTGACCCCTGCTACTCTGGCCTGGAAGCTTGGAACCTGAGCTCAGACCCCTGCTACTCTGGCCTGGAAGCATGGAACCTGAGCTCTGACCCCTGCTACTCTTTCACAACCTGCAGCTCTTAAACTAGTTTGACCTTCACCTGTTCAAAAGCAAGACGAGGGCTAGAATGATGGCTCAGTGGCTAAGAACATTTTCTGAGGGGAAGAAAGCCGGTCAGTGGTGTCACACAACTTTAATCCCGGCACTTGGGAGGCAGAGGTAGAGGCAGGCGGATCTCTGTGAGTTCGAGGACAGCCTGGTCTACAGAGCTAGTTCCAGGACATGCACCAAAGCTACAGAGAAACCTTTTCAGACTCCAAGAGCTCCAGGCATGCATACAGTGCACATAACGGAAATACAGGTAAACACCTACACAAGCGTTTAAAAAAGGAGCCCCCTAGCCAACCATCCTACATCCTGTTAATCAGAACTCAAGCTCCTTTCCCTAAGCAAAAAAGCCAGTCCTTCCGTAGCGTCTTTAACCAAGTCTGGTTGCATCATGGAGTTGGTAGCTGTGAGGGTCAGGAACTATCTGGGAGAACGAGGAGATGAGGGGTCAGAGGAGCTGTGTTCTGTGTCAGGCTGAGGGAAGGGAACCCCAAATGGGACCTTTTTTTTTTTTAATATTTATTTATTATGTATACAATATTCTGTCTGTATGCCTGAAGGCCAGAAGAGGGCGCCAGACCTCTTTACAGATGGTTGTGAGCCACCATGTGGTTGCTGGGAATTGAACTCAGGACCTTTGGAAGAAGAGGCAATGCTCTTAACCACTGAGCCATCTCTCCAGCCTCCCCCCAAATGGGACTTTTGACAGCACCCAGGATGCAGAGAGGACTGAATTCACGACTGTCTCAAAACACAGAGTTCCAGCCAGATTTCAAAAATGTTGACTTTGCCCTTGCTAGTCCTGACTCCCAAGAACTCGGTGATACAGTCATCTACTGACTGTCCTTGATGAGGCCATCTTCCCAAGAGGCCCATGGCAGGGGCTCCTCTCCACCAACACTGTTAACTTCTGCTACAAAGGAAGTGGGTAGGGGATTATCGATTGCGTCCCTCAGCCTGGGGTATGCAGGAACTTAGTGAGAATGGAGCTCACCACACCTCCATGCTCTTCTCCAGCCTAGGAAATGAATGGGCTTTTGAAATGTATATATTTATTTATTTTGAGATGTCTCACACATCCTAGAATGGCTGGAAATTATGCAGTCGAGGGTAACCTTGAACTTATGATTTTCTTGCCTTTACCAACCAAATGCTGGGACAATGAGTGTGTACCTCCTCCACCCCCACTTCCCTCGCTCCCCACTGCTCCGTTTTTCTTTTCTTTTTTTCTTTTTTGGTTTTTCGAGGCAGGGTTTCTCTGTAGCTTTGGAGCCTGTCCTGGAACTAACTCTGGTAGACTAGGCTGGCCTCGAACTCCCAGAGATCTACCTGCCTCTGCCTCCCAAATGCTGCAATTAAAGGTGGGTGCTAGCACTCCGGCACCATTTTTCTTTTTTAAGGTAGAACCTCACTCTATAGCCTTGGCTTGCATAGAACTTACTATGTAAACCAGACTGGCCTTGATCTTCCTGCCTCTGGTTTCCAGATACTGTGAGGATAGCTGTGCATCACTGTGCCTGGCTACTTTTATGTCTCTGTTGTGTTTGTACGGGTATGTGGTGTTTACCTGTGTGTTGTGCACATGTGGATGGAGGTCAGAGGTTAACATCTGGTGTGTTCCTCAATTGCTGCCCACCTTTTTTTTTTTTTGGCTAGTTGTGTTGTTTGTCCTTTTGTGTGTTTTGTTTTGTCTTTTCTTTTCCCCCTCCTGGAACTGAGGACTAAACTCAGGGCCTTGCACTTGCTGGCAAACACTATAACCCTGAACTCTATTCTCAGCCCCTCCACCTTGGTTTGTCCGGCTGAACCTGCAGTTCACTAACTTGGCCAGGCTGGCTGTCAGTGAATTCCGGGATCCCTTTGCTTCTGCCTGCTGGGCTGGAAGCACAGACTCTCTTAGTTACTTGGTTCATTCCTGTGACAAAATAGGAACAAAAGCAATTGAGGGAGAAAGGATTTCGTTTTGCTCAGTTCAAGGTTACAGTTTCCCATTGTGGGAAAGTCAGGTTGGGGTTTCAGACAGCTGGTTACATTGTAACCAGAGTGAAACAGAGCAATGCGCGTGTGTCCTTCTCTCCAATTACAGTCCACTACCCATAATGGCCGGGTCTTCCCACTCCACTGCATCAAGACAGCCCCCAGCAGGCATGCCCAGAGGCCTGTCTCCTAGGCGATTATAGACTCTGTAAGTTGACAGTTAATGCTAGCCACCATCACGTCCGGCTGCACAACATGCCTGATATGTGCCAGGGACTCTGCTGCTGCCGGGCCTGTTGAGGCTTAGCCTGTTGGGTAGACTGCCACCCATGGTGCTCTGCCGGGATGTCTTTCCTTCAGTGCAGTTGAAACACCATCCACTCCTTACTTCCTGCCAGTCATAACTATCCTTTGATGTTCCCCTGCCCCTGCCCCGTGTCCCTGTCCCGCGTCCTCACCTCATCTTTGATCTCTCAAGGCAGGAGCCACCTCTGTCTTCCTCTAGAAAGTCCTAAACTGGGACTACTCCGCACCTTAACTCAGTTTGCTCTCTGATTGAACTGCTCAAAACAGGAGCTGTGTAGCTGAGGCTGGTCTGGAACTCACTCCGTAGTCCAGCCTTGCTTCGAGCTCACAACTTTCCCTCAGTTTTCTGAGAGCTGGGTTTGCAGCCAGGAACCACCCATCACCAGTCACCTGTGACCACACCCTCTACACCATCAATTCTCTAAAGCTTGCTCTGTAAACCAGGCTGACTTCAAACTCTCAGAAATCTGGCTGCCTTTGGAGTGCTGGGTTTAAAGGTGTGCACTACTCTGCCTAGCAGCATGTCCAATTTTTATGTGCTTTAAAATATTTCTTATAGCTGGGCGGTGGTGACACACACCTTCAATCCCAGAACTTGGGAGACAGAGACAGGTGTTCTCTGTGAGTTCAAGGCCAGCCTGCTCTACAAAGCAAGTTCCAGGATGGGGCCAGGACTGTTACACAGAGAAACCCTGTCTCAATAAATAAATAAATAAATAAATAAATAAATAAATAAATAAATAAGCCGGGCGGTGGTGGCCCACATCTTTAATCCCAGCACTCAGGAGGCAGAGGCAGGCGGATCTCTGGGAGTTCGAGGCCAGCCTGGTCTACAAGAGCTAGTTCCAGGACAGGCTCCAAAACCACAGAGAAACCCTGTCTCGAAAAACCAAAAATAAATAAATAAATAAAAATAAATAAATAGCCGGGCGGTGGTGGCGCACGCCTTTAATCCCAGCACTTGGGAGGCAGAGGCAGGTGGATCTCTGTGAGTTCGAGAGCAGCCTGGTCTACAAGAGCTAGTTCCAGGACAGGCTCCAAAACCACAGAGAAACCCTGTCTCGAAAAACCAAAAAAAAAAAAAATAATAATAATAAATAAATAAATAAATAAATAATTTTTTTTTAAATTTAGTTAGATTGGGGTAGGATGTTCAGAAGACATCTGATAGAGTTGGTTCTCTCCTGCCACCAGCTCTTGGAACTAAACTCAAGGGCTCTTATCTGTTGAGATGTCACTAGTCTCTCTCACTATCCCTCCTTCCCTCCCTCTTTTTCTTTTACATTTTTAATTTGTTTTTGTTGTTATTGTTGTTTTCTTTGAGACAGGGTTTCTCTGTGTAAAAGCCCTAGCTGTCCCGGAACTAGCTCTGTAGACCAGGCTGGCCTTGAATTCACAGAGTTCCGACGTTCTCTTAGTTTTTTTTTTTTTTATGTTTTTCGAGACAGGGTTTCTCTGTGGTTTTTGGAGCCTGTCCTGGAACTAGCTCTTGTAGACCAGGCTGGTCTCGAACTCACAGAGATCCGCCGGCCTCTGCCTCCCAATCTCTTAGTTTTTTTGAGACGGATTTTCACACTGTAGTCCACACTGGCGTGGAGCTCACTATTCATTATGCATCCCGGGCTGGCTGGGTTTGAGCTCATGGTTATCTACTTGCCTCAGCCTTCTGAATGGCTAAGATTACTGATAGATGTTACTATGCCTGGCCTATATCCCTCCTCTAAATCTACCCTTCAGGCCCAGAGAGACTGTTTATGACAGTCTCAGGTAGACCAGGCTGACCTCCCAAGGCTCATCACATTTGGAGGCTTCCCCTTCCTGACTGAATGCTACCACCGATGTTACCATGTACCACCACTGGTTTTGTCATTATTCGTTTAATTATGTTTATCCATCATGGGGGGGTGCGTACACCCATTCACCCCCATACACACACGGGCATTCAAGGAGGTCACAAACAACCTGTGGGGTTTGGCTCTCTTATTCCATTGTGAGTCCTTGAATTAATGAAGTCATCGGGCTTGGCAGCAAGCATCTTGACCCAGTGAGCTCGCCCTGTTTTGTGTTTCTTTTTGTTTTTATTGTTTTTGTTTTTGTTTTTTCTGAGACAGCATTTCTCAGGAACCTGTCCAGGAACTCACTTTGTAGACCAAACTGGCCTCGAACTCACAGAGATCCACCTATCTCTACCTCCCAAGTGCTAGGATTAAAGGCGTGCGCCACCACCACCCAGGAGTTGTTTTCAAGACAAGATTTCACTATGTGGTCTAGAGGAGCCTCAAACTCTTGAACTGCTTCCTGCTTCAGACCCCCTGAGGCTATAGTCATGGTGTCACCATCTAGAACTTGCTCTCTGAGTCCTGTCTCCAGAATCCCAGAGCATCTGGGTCCACCCAGATAGGCCCCTCAGATTCTGGGTATCCTGACCCCAGAGTTGTGACATTGGCTTACCCAGTTTCATTTCTGTCCCTTCTCAGAAGGGCTCATTTCTGGTCAGGAAACCTTCCCTCAGACTTTCCCAACCTCTTGCTATATTCCGTGTATGGATGGGTGCCCATCAGAAAATCCAGCCCAACCTGTTGAGTGAGGTGGACAGTCCAGGCGGAACCGAAAGGGTGGGGCTCTCAGGCTGCCTTTCATCAGCGTATTTTCTCCAGACTTTATGATCAGCATGAGGATTGTTCTTCATGGGCATGAAAGCTCATGCTGGGGTCCTGGTCTGAGCTGGATTAAGAATCAGTAGTCAGCCGGGCAGTGGTGGCGCACGCCTTTAATCCCAGCACTTGGGAGGCAGAGGCAGGCGGATCTCTGGGAGTTCGAGACCAGCCTGGTCTACAAGAGCTAGTTCCAGGACAGGCTCCAAAACCACAGAGAAACCCTGTCTCGAAAAAAAGCAAAATAAATAAATAAATAAATAAGTAGCTCCAGCTCCAGGAGATCTGCTTCCTTTGGCTTCCACAGATACCCATGCACGCGTGGCACACACAAACACATGTTTAAAAATAAAATAATACTTTATTTATAAATATTTCTTAATAAAATTTCTGCGTGCACATATGCCTGCAGGCCAGAAGAGGGCACCAGATCTCATTATAGATGGTTGTGAGCCACCATGTGGTTGCTGGGAATTGAACTCAGAATGTCTGGAAGAGCAGCCAGTGCTCTTAACCTCTGAGTCATCTCCAATCTGAAAATAACACTTTAAAAAGGGTGACAGATAGTAGTCAGGAAGGATCTGGCCAGCCCTTGGGAGGCTGAGGCAGCATGATTGCTAAAAATTCAAGGCCAGTCTGGAATACACAGCAAGAGACTTGTTTCAAGCAACAAAAACTGCCAGGTAGTAGTGGCGTACACCTTTAATCCCAGTATTCAAAAGAGAGAGGCACATCTCTGTGAGTTCAAAGCCACCCTAGTCTTCAGAGTGCATTCCAGGATAGCCAAGACTACAAAGAAACTGCCTTGAAAAAACAAAACAAACAACAACAAAAACATGCCAAGCATAGTGATGAACTCCTTTTTTTTTAAAATATTTATTTATTTATTTATTATGTATACAATATTCTGTCTGTGTGTATGGGCACCAGACCTCATTACAGATGGTTGTGAGCCACCATGTGGTTGCTGGGAATTGAACTCAGGACCTTTGGAAGAGCAGGCAATGCTCTTAACTGCTGAGCCATCTCTCCAGCCCAGTGATGAATTCCTTTAATCCCATCTTGGTCTGTTTAGCAAGCTCCAGACAGCCAAGGATACATAGTGAGATCCTGACTCAAAAAACAAAACAAAAACCCTAACCAACCAACCAACCAACCAACCAACCCAAACCTTCCAGGAGTTTGGTGGCCCAGGACTGCAGTTCTAGCCCTTCGCAGGTAGAGGAAGAAAGATCAGGCCCTGGGGCTGGAGAGATGGCTAACTTGCTATCCCAGCCCCTGTGACTCCAGTTCTAGGGCATCCAGTATCCCCCTCTGCTCTTCAGGGGCACCAGCATGCATGTAGTACACATGCATATATGCAGGCACTCACACATACGCATACAATAAAAATAAATACATCTTTAAGTAAAAAACTAAAAGAAAAGATCACTGTTTCTGGTGCTAGGGTGGCTGCTCTGTAATAAGGGCCTAAATTCAGGTCCTTATTGTCATGTCCTTGGACAGTGTAGACGCCCAGGGGCAGAGATAGGTAGATACCCAAACTCTATGATCAGCCAGTCTGATAAGTAAGCTCCAGGTTCAGTGAGAGACCCATTTTTATTTTTATTTATTTTTTTGTTTGTTTTTCGAGACAGGGTTTCTCTGTAGCTTTGGAGCCTGTTCTGGAACTAGCTCTTGTAGACCATGCTGGCCTCAAACTCACAGAGATCCGCCTGCCTCTGCCTCCCGAGTGCTGGGATTAAGGGAGTGTGTCACCACCGCCGGGCTATTTTTATTTTTCAAGATAGGGTTTCTCTGTGTAACAGTCCTAGCTGTCCTGGAACACACATTTTAGACAAGGCTGGCCTTGAACTCCCAGAGATCTGCCTGTCTCTGCCTCCCAAGTGCTGGGATTAAAGGTGTGTGCCACCACCATCCAGCTTTATTTTTCATTTTCATTTTATTTTTTTTAGAAAGGGTGTCTCACTTGGGTGGTGGCGACACATGCTTCAGAGCCATATAATTGGAGATGAGAATCAACTACTATAGATTGTCCTTGACCTCCACTCAAGGGACGTGGCATTCTCCCAAATAATAAACGTGCAGACCCAAATAATAAACGTAAACATATATAAAATAAAGTGGACAACAATAAAGAGTCATATACCCAACATGGTCCTCTGGCCTTCACAGACTCATGTACACACACACACAAGAAAAGAGAGAGAGAAAGAAGTATAGATATACTAGAATTTCAAAATTAGCTACATTATGCATCTGAGGCCAGCCTGGGCTACAAGAGACTTGGTCTCAGTCACCTCCTCCCATCCCCCAAGACCTTGATCTTGCTGTGTAACTGAGGACTGACTAGAAACCCTGATCCTCCTGCCTCTAGCTCCAAATTTCTGGAATTACCACCATGGTATTGCCACCTCCCAAAGTTTTTTATTATATTAATTAGAAGTTGGTTCACCTCTATGTCACATTTTGTGTATAAAAGTGAGACTATAGCCAGGCGGTGGTGGTGCACGCCTTTAATTCCAGCACTTGGCAGAGGCTGGCAGAGCCCTGTGAACTCCAGGCCAGCCTGGTCTACATAGTGAATTCCAGGATAGGTTCCAAAACTGCAGAGAAATCCTGTCCCAAAAAATAAAAAGCAAAAACATGAGATTATGTTAATTTTAAAAACAAAGTCTGACATTCTTGTGTTTTAAGTTCATAGAAAATATGACCTTACTCTGCCCCTTGGAAACAACTGTATGGTCAACTTGGTTTCAATCCCGAAGAAAATTCTGGGGCTCAGGTTAATTTTCCTCTGACTTCACCTCTTGGTTCAATCCCAGGACCCTCTCCTCCTGTCATGACTCTTCTTCCTGGGTTTTCTTCTAACATCCTTTCTTCTTCTCTCTTGGCCTGTAGAACCTTGATTTTGCTACCTTTTTTGAAAGCTTCTTTGTGCACTTTTGATGAGTGAAGCTGGCAGTGACAAGGAAGCCCAGCAGGGGGAGCCAGTGCCTAAGAAGATGCTGAAGCCCTGCATGGTGGCTCCTGCCTATAGAGGCTGAAGTCCTGCTCCTTCTGGCGAGGCTGAGACTGGAACACCCCTAAATTTGAAGCCAACCTTGACTGTACAGTGAGTTCCAGGCCAGCCTGGGCAACAAAGCAAGAGATGACTTAGTAGCTAAGAATGTTGCTGTTCTTGCAGAGAATCTGAGTTGCGTGTCTAGAAGCTCACAATCAAAAAGAAACCCACAAAAGCAAAATCAAAACAAAGCAAAAAAAAAAAAAAAAAAAAGAGCTGGGGCCTGGGATTATAGCACTTAGCAGACAGAGATGGGGGGGGGGGTGTCACTGTTCAAGGCCAGTGTCAGGGACAAAGTTTGAGGTTGACCTTGGTCGCTCCTGACACTTCTCAACAAATCAGGTACAGGGTGTGGTACAGTACTCCTGTGACCCTTGGGGGGGGGGGGGCGTGTGGTGAATCAGAAGTCAAGGTCATCCTTGTCTTTATCTATCAAGAAGGGAAGAAGAGAGAGAATCAGAAAACAAATTATAAAAAAAGAGCCACTCAAGACTTTTTGACTCCCTTCAGCCCTCTGCCACTCCCCCACAGTAAGTATGACAAGTATTCAAATTTGGGATGGCTCCTTAGGGGGCTGAGAGTCTAGAGCTACCCTCTCCTCGCCTCTACTCTCCTTCATTTCTTCATGACCTCTTAGGCCGGTAGTAACCAAACTCTAGTGCATCTGCATTCTTGGTTTTTCAAGACAGGATTTCTCTGTGTGGATTCGGAGCCTGTCCTGGAACTCGTTCTGCAGACCAGGCTGGCCTTGAACTCACAGAGATCCACCTGCCTCTGCCTACTGAGTTTAAAAGCTTCCTGGTGTTTTGGCCGGGCGGTGGTAGTGCACGCCTTTAATCCCAGCACTCGGGAGGCAGAGGCAGAGGCAGGCGGATCTCTGTGAGTTCGAGGCCAGCCTGGTCTACAAGAGCTAGTTCCGGGACGGGCTCCAAAGCCACAGAGAAACCCTGTCTCGAAAAACCAAAAAAAAAAAAAAAAAAAAAAAGATTTATCAGTTATGTACAGTGTTCTGTTCTGCCCCGTGTATGCCTGCATGCCAAAAGAGGGCACCAGATGTCATTACAGATGGTTGTGAGGCACCATATGGTTGTGGGGAATTGAACCTGTGTCCTCTGGAAGAACCACCAGTGCTCTTGACCTCTGAGCTATCTCTCCAGTCTCCCCCACCTGTATTTTTATGTCTAGATCGATCAGTTTGTCAGCTTTACCTACAGAGAAATGGGAAGAAGGCCCTTTCCACCCATTAGATCCTGCATCCAATGATGAGGTTACAAAATTACAGATAATCATGGCATCAACCTTCAAAAAACTGAATAACTGGGAAACAGAACAGCAAAGAAGAATGGCTGGAGAGAAAACTGGAAAGGAGGCAAGGCCAGACTGGAAGATAGCTGTGTGTCAGGACTTCAGCTTTTACATTGACTATTTATTTTTTTTTGGTTTTTCGAGACAGGGTTTCTCTGTGGCTTTGGAGCCTGTCCTGGAACTAGCTCTGTAGACCAGGCTGGTCTTGAACTCACAAAGATCCGCCTGCCTCTGCCTCCCAACCATTTTTGGCACCACCACCGCCCGGTCATTGACTATTAAAGCAGGGGACGAAACTTCATCAGATTTGTTTGTTGTTTGCTTGTTTTTCTTACTGATTTTTTATTGAGCTCTACATTTTTCTCTGCTTCCCTCTCTGCCTCTCCCCTCCCCTTCAATCCTTTCCCAAGGTCCCCACGCTCCCAATTTACTCAGGAGATCTTGTCTTTTTCTACTTCCCATGTAGATTAGATCTATGCACATCTCTCTGTTTGCTTGTTTTTAAATGTTTTGTTCTGGGAGATCAGCCAGGTATGGTGGTACACAGCTTTAAACCCAGAACTCAGGAGGCAGAGGCAGATGGATCTAGTTTGAGGATAGCCTGGTCTACAGAGGGAGTTCTAGGACAGCAGGGCTATGTAGAGATATCCCATTACAAACACACAAGATGAGATGTAAGGAGACAAAGCTACCAACCGAAAGCCTTTGTAATAGTCTCAATGGCAGGTGGCCTAAGCCATGCCAAAGGGCCTGTGTCTTAGTCACCTTTCTATTGCCCTGATAACCTAACGTGATTAGCTTATGAATAAAAGCATTTAATTTGGGGCTCACAGTTCCATAGGGTTAGAGTCAACAAGCATCAACTCTGGGAGCATGGTTGCTGGCAGCAGGCAGGCAGGCAGGCATGGCACTGAGCAGTAGCTGAGAACTCAAGTCCGGATCCATACACCACCAAAACACAGTAGACAGCCTTGGAACGTAGCTTGGGATTGCTTGCACCGTTCACTGGAGGCTGAATATAACCAAACATGCAGCCTGCAAAAGCAGGTGAGAATTCACAACTAAGTCTGCCTACTACCTTCACAGGAAGCTGCACACATAGAAACCTCACTAGCGGGGAGCCCTGAGGAACTGCCCCACGCCATACAACTCTAAGTAAAAATCTGGCTCCCTGTATGTTCCCAAGTATAATTCCTTCTTTTCTAGGCACAGAAGGAGGACCCAACCAAAATCTCAAAGACTGTGAAGACTATAAGATCATGAGCAGGGAACAGCTTCCCACTGCGGAGACCTAATGGGCCCAGCTCAAGACCAAGAGGAACCCTTGCCAGAGTAGGAAAGATCTAGAAACTGAAGGAACAGTTCCTAGCCCTAGGTCTTTTGGTCCTGCCTCTGACTTAGGGAGTGTAAGTGTGAGGCCCTCCGAAGAGCTATGTCCCGCTGCAGTGACTCACTAGTCTAGGGCTCTGTAAGTACTTGGCCTGTCTGTAGAAACCAGGGGCTGCTCAAGGAAACCTGGGTCAGTCCGCCACAATTCCTACGCAGGCGCAGAAGAGACCCGGAAAAAGAAAGCTGGATTCTCCTTCCCGTCCTAGAGAAAGCCAGCTCTGGAGGAGGCGCTGCACCCCAGATGGGCAGGAGCCACTGGGTTATATGAGATGATTCACATGTTAAAGCCTCTGTTATAGCTGACATATGTGGACAGGCTATTTCATCTTTTTTGACTTCTTTTTTTTTTTTTTTTTTTGGTTTTTTGAGACAGGGTTTCTCTGTGGTTTTGGAGCCTGTCCTGGAACTAGCTCTTGTAGACCAGGCTGGTCTCGAACTCACAGAGATCCGCCTGCCTCTGCCTCCCAATATTTCATCTTTTTTGTTTGGTTTTTCGAGACAGAGTTTTTCCTAGTAGCCCTAGCTGTCGCTGGAACACCCTCTCTGTAGACCAGACTGGCCTCGAACCCACAGAGATCCATCTGCCTACCTTTGCCTCCCAAGTGTGGGGATTCAAGGCATTATTTAATCTTTCTAAACAGCTATTTTTTCCATCTAGAAAATAGAGATAATATTAACACCTTCCCAGTGGGGTTATGAGAAGCATTAGACAAGATTTCTATAAAAGATTAAGGGCTACCTAGCACATATGAAACACTCATGACTGCTGTTCATGACTAGCAGTGGCTGCTTTATGAACGAGATCCAGATCCAACCATTTCTTCTATAAGCCACAACGCTTAGCCGTTCAAAATAACACAAAAATGTGAATATATCTGGTATTTGCATGTATTTTAGAAATCTTTCCACGACAGACAGCATTGCACATCCAAATCCTGCTTTTGTCCTCCCCAACCCTAGGTACCCTTCCAACCCTCTCTGCGCTCTACAAGTGACCTCCCATGTCAGTCGCACAGAGCCCCTGTCCAGATGGTACCCATGCTTCTGGTCCTGGGTGGTCGGGTGCCTGGAGAGTAGCAATAGGTCCGCGGGGTGGGGTCGGGGGTGGAGTGTCTGGATCCCACAGGATGTCCTCATATTTGCTTTGAGCCGGGCCAGAGGGTCGTCCTTGAGCCCCAGTTTGTTCTAGGAGAGCTCTGACCAAACCCACTGTGAGAGGGGGCTCTGCCCCAGGCTCAGGGAAAGGGTTGGCGGTTCCCACATCATCTGGGAGGTGAGTCCTCAGTAAAAGTAGCAGCTCATCTGGAGCCACTTCTGGTGGGCACAGGCGGCAAAGGAGGGGGAGGTGAGCATCAAGGCGGCGGTGCCGGGCAAATTCTGCCAGCAGGAGCTTAAAGATCTCGCTCCGAAGCAGGGGGCTGGAGGAGTCCAGGGCCAGGCCGGCCTGCAGAGCCCTTTCCCACTGCTCCTTCTCTATTAGCTGCTTCACGGCTTGCAGCACAGCTTTGGGCCGCCCACTGCCCAGAAGCAGCTCTAGTTCCAGGGCCTCAGGTCTCTTCCCTTCCTCACCCAGCACAGCTAGGGCTCGCCGATAAAGGGGCAGACTGGGGCCTTCGGCTGCCCAGCCTGGCCCACCTTGCTGCTGAGCCAGTTCCACAAACGGGGGGAGCCACTGAGGCTCTAACTGGCATAGGCACTGACACAGGAGTTCAAAGGGGGGCAAGATTCCATTGGGGTGCTCCTTTCCAGCTGTTGGACCCCTCAGTATCTTCTTCCATACATCAGGGGGTGCCTGGGACCTCAGCCTGCCCGTCCTATCTGGCTGGAGCTGCAGGGCCTGGAGGGTGGCACTCCAAGCTGCTGTAGGAAGGGCTTGAAAAATGGTGTTGAATTGGACCAGGTGGTCGCCGGTCAACTGCGTTCTCAGCAGGCGTGCCACCTCATGCTCTGCCAGCTCGGTCCAGCCAGCCTCCTCCTCATCCCCGGTCACCAGTTGGGCCTTGAGCTGCTCCAAACTCCGGTAGTCCCGAAGCTCAGCCCTCAGCGTGGTCAACAGTGCAGATGGGGGCAGGTGGTCCTGGAGGATGGAGGCCAAGGCCTGAGGTGCCCGAAACATGCTGTTGTGTCTCAGCTCTTCTGGGGTAAGCTGGGTACCGCGCAGGCTCCGTCGCTGGTAGTACCCACAGGCCTCCTCAAACACCATATCCTTGTCTGAGGGTAGCTCAAGGCCTTGGGGAGCTTCCCAACCCACACAAAAGAGACCCAAGGCTGAAAGCAAGCAGAGAGTTCCTTGCATCTCCATGTCTTCCTCATTCTTCATGCCAGGGGCTGACGGCTCCAGCAGATGTACTTTATCTGTACTTAGGACCTTCCTTTCCAACAGCTGCCCGCTGCTCATGTCCAGTAGTTCCAACGTGGAGCCCAGGACACAGGCTAAGGTGCCATGAAATGTTCCCAGAGCTGCAGAACCCTTTAGGCCGACAGGCGCCTCCTGCAGGGTTCCCACAGTCCGAGTACCACCATGGCATTGCACTAGGCTCACCTTGCCTTTCAAGTCCAGCAACAACAAGCCATGGGAAGATGGGGCCCAGGTGTGGACAGCCAATGGCTCCCTGGGGGACAGGAACCCAGGAAGGCCTCGCAGCAGGGTCCGAAAGTCCCAGGTGTCTCCTTGTCTGGGATTCAGGCTTTTACTGTGAGAAAGGCCAAGAGATGGGGCGACAACTATCACCTTGCCCTTGCTTGGGTTCCAGATGAGCAGGACATGGGCCACGCCAGGCCAAGTGGTGGTAGTGGGCACCAGGAAGAGGTCCTTGCGGGAGGCTATCAATCCAAACGGGGGGCAGTGGTGCAGCAGGATGTGTGTGCGACCTAGTTTGGTGCCAGCCTCCCCGCTGGTCTCCAGGGTCTTGACGCACACACGGTGGCTGAAAGCCATTGAAAGCTGCCCTGGCTGGTCCTCAACGCCAAGCTGACGCTCCTCACACCACACTAGGCGGCCTCGAGTTGCTGCCACGGCCAACAAGCGGGCTCCACCATCGGGACACAACTCCGTGCTCTGAAGTAGCTTCCAGCCAGGCTCCATCCCCGTGCCCCACACCTCCGCTAGGCCACTCTCCCACACCAAGATCAGCGCAGGTCGCGCCAGCCACGGGACGAAGAAGGCGTCCAGCGGCGAGGGGTGGCCCTCCGGCCAGGCACGCTCTAGCGTCAGGCCCGGCCCCCGCACTGACACTAGAAGTTGCGGGGCAGGCGACCCGGGGGATCTTAACAGCAGCAGGTGGCGGCCGTCAGGGCTGCAGCGGACTAGGACATCTGGGTCCCCGGCTAACAACTCGCGGAGCCGGGCCGCGCCGGTAAAGTTGCTCAAATCCGAAAGCAGGCGCAGAGTTCCTGCACGCTTCATGATGCCTCTGGCGTAGGAGCGACGCCCGGCTGCTAGTCCGTGGTGCCGGGGGGGAGTGCACTTCCGTCCCTGGTGGATGAGGTGAGCCAAGCCCTGGCCTGAGTGTCGACTCCGCCCCGCCCTGCCCCGCCCCGCCCCCAGGCCGGCCTGGACTGCCCCGGGGCACGCCTGGCTAGCACGCCGTGGGAGGAGCTTCGGGAAGATCGTCAGGCGAGGAGCCTCCTCACCACCCAGGGGTCTCAACCCTGGGACCCCACATATCCTAGGCGTTGAGATAAATTATCAAGGCGTCCCTCTTTTTTTTTTTCCAGACCTCGCCCTTTCACCCGCAGCTTATTCGTTCATCAAGTTGAGTACTGACATTGTGTCAGCCTTCCCCCCCCCCCCCAGCAAGACAGAAAACCTCAATCTCAGGAAATCTAGCGGAAAACAGGAAGGTTAACGCTTCACTCACTGAGTGGTCCAGGCTGGCCTCGAACTCACAGAGATTGGCCTGACTCTGCCTTTCGAGTACTGGGATTAAAGGCGTGTACCACCCCTGGTCTTTATACATATTTTTCAAAAGGTTAGCACACAATGTAATGATTTTCATTATTATAGCATCCCTTTCCTCCATATGCTTATTCCTGTGTGCACCTGTGGAGGCCAGAGGTCAGCCCCGAAGTCTTTTCTGAGAAGCCATCTGTCTACATTGTTTTGAGACAGCTTCATTCACAAGGACCTCTCACCCATTAGGTTGTGCTAGGCAGCCAATGATCTCCAGGGATCCTCCTGGTCTGCCTCCCACGCTGAGATTACAGGTTCAAATCACTCTTGAGCTGGGGATAAAACTGGGGTTTTCATGGGTTTGTTTTATTTTTTCTTCTTATGTTTTTTTTTAATAAAATTCATTTATTTATTATGTATACAGTGTTCTACCTGCATGTATTCCTACATGCCAGAAGAGGGCACCAGATCTCATTACAGATGGCTGTGAGCCACCATGTGGTTACTGGGAATTGAACTCAGGACCTCTGGAAGAGTAGCAGTGCTCTTAACTTTTTTTTTTTTTTTCCGAGACAGGGTTTCTCTGTGGCTTTTGAGCCTGTCCTGGAACTAGCTCTGTAGACCAGGCTGGTCTCGAACTCACAGAGATCCGCCTGCCTCTGCCTCCCGAGTGCTGGGATTAAAGGCGTGCGCCACCTCCTGGTGAATTTCATGCTCTTGCGGTACACACTTTAGTGATGGATCTACCACCAGTCCTTATTATGGCATTTCCATACATACCACCATTATACTTATTCCTGTTCATTCTCTTCCTCATTAACTTTTTTTTCTTCTCATTTTTCATACAAGGTTTCTCTGTGCAGCCTTGGTTGTCCTCGAACTCACTCCGTAGACCAGGCTGGCCTCAAACTCACAGAGATTCACTTGACTCTGCCTCCCGAGTGGTAGGATCAAAGACAGGCACTACTACCACCTGGTCTTTATTATATTTTAAAATTAAATTTAGTGTGTGTGTGTGTTCAGGAGCTGGATCTTGCCTTCTACCACATTGGTCCTGTGGTGGTGTGAATTAGAACGGCCTCCATAGGCTCATATATGTTGACCCAGGTTTCTGTGCTGCTGGTTCCTGCAGTCGTTAAGTCCCAAAGAAATCATGCAGAGACCTACATTAATTATCAACTGATTGACCTAGTTTCTCAGGCCTCTTATTAACTCTTTTTTTTTTTTTTTTTTTTTTTTCCGAGACAGGGTTTCTCTGTGGTTTTTTTGGTTCCTGTCCTGGAACTAGCTCTTATAGACCAAGCTGGCCTCGAACTCACAGAGATCTACCTGCCTCTGCCTCCCGAGTGCTGGGATTAAAGGCGTGCGCCACCACCGCCTGGCCTTATTAACTCTTTTTTTTTTTTTTTTTTTTTTTTTTTTTTAAAGTTTTCCGAGACAGGGTTTCTCTGTGGTTTTGGAGCCTGTCCTGGAACTAGCTCTTGTAGACCAGGCTGGTCTCGAACTCACAGAGATCCGCCTGCCTCTGCCTCCCGAGTGCTGGGATTAAAGGCGTGCGCCACCACCGCCCGGCCTGGCCTTATTAACTCTTATAACTTGTATTAGCCTATAATTCTTGTCTGTATTAGCCATGTGGCTTGGTACTTGGTACCATCTTGGTGAGGCAGTCACATCTTGCTTTTTTTTTTTTTTTTTTTTTTGGTTTTTCGAGACAGGGTTTCTCTGTGGTTTTGGAGCCTGTCCTGGAACTAGCTCTTGTAGACCAAGCTGGTCTCGAACTCCCAGAGATCCACCTGCCTCTGCCTCCCGAGTGCTGGGATTAAAGGCGTGCGCCACCACCACCCGGCCTTGCTTGCTTTGTGTCTGGGTGACAACTGCAGACTGACTCTGTTTCCAGTATTCTCGTCACCCTGCCTCTACTTCCTGCCTGGCTACTGGCCAATCAGTATTTATTTAAAATACAAGTGACAGGGTACAGACCATTGTCCCACAACACATAAATTTGAATGTTTAGTCATTAGTGAGTGGCACTATTTGAAAAGGATTAGAAGGATTAGGAGGTGTGGCCTGTTGTGGTCCAGGACCAGCCGGAACCATAAATTATCCCTTGGACCAGTGGTGAGGCGTGGGAATAAAGACACAACTCACATGGCTTTATCAGGAGGGAATTTTCAGTGATCTCTCATGAAATTCTGAGTTCACATCCTGAAATTTTCACCTGCATTTATTTTCCAAACAGCTTTTATACCAAAATGTAAACTGAGGGGGAAATTCATTAGCATTCTGTTTTCTAGGCAACAGGGAGACTGACTGTGGTCACATCCACACCTATCTATGCCTGCTCTGTCACACAGATTGAATTAACATCTCTTTTCCAGGGGACCTCCCAAATTACAAAGAAGGAGCAGGATATTAGCATATCCTGACCCTTTGTTTAGGATGCCATCAGTTTGTCTCAAAAGACTGGTGACCACCTCCTGTGTGGCAGGTGCAAACTGGCCTGAAATTCTGGCCACCATAGATTTAGAAATATGGTCCTGTATAATATGGCCCTAGAGTGGCCTTGTTGTCAGTGTACGTCACTGGTGGTGGGCATTGAGATTTCACAAACCCATGCCAAGCCCACTCTCTCATTCTCTGCCTGTGGATCAAGACGTAACTCTCAACTACTGTTTCGGCACCATGCTCTCTGCCAGGATGATAATGGGATAACTCTCTGAAACTGTAAGCAAGCCCCAGTTAAACATTTTCTTCTATAACAATGGCTGTGGCTGTGCTGTCCACTCACAGCGATAGAATAGTGACTAAGACAAGTCCCAGTGATCAAACTCAGGTGATGAACCTGGTCTGTGTGAAGCTGTGTGAGGAGATTTCTGAGACCTGTGAGGAAACTCCAAGTACACAAGGGTCTTGTGACAGCCGGGTGGTGGTGGCACATGCCTTTAATCCCAGCACTTGGGAGGCAGAGGCAGGTGGATCTCTGTGAGTTCGAGACCAGCCTGATCTACAAGAGCTAGTTCCAGGACAGGCTCCAAAGCCACAGAGAAACCCTGTCTCGAAAAACCAAAAAAAAAAAAAAAAAAAAAAGAGTCTTGTGACCTCTGTTCCTCTATGACATGTGTTGTTCTTAGATGATGCGCTCATGTGCCTCTCAGGTATAATGAATAGGAGTGAGTCCACTTTAGATTGTTCATTGCAGCTGGCTATTGTTATTTGTTTATTTGCCTCTATGTTTTGTTTTGTTTTTGCTTTTTCGAGACAGGATTTCTCTGTGGTTTTGGAGCCTGTCCTGGAACTAGCTCTGTAGACCAGGCTGGTCTCGAACTCACAGAGATCTGCCTGCCTCTGCCTCCCGAGTGCTGGGATTAAAGGCGTGCGCCACCATCGCCCCGCTGTTTATTTGCCTCTATGGAAAACATGCTTTTATCCTTGTGATTTTATTCTTTACTCAGGTGACTCTTCTTAACTCTCAGAGTATAAACTGTCTGATGCTCTGAATAAAGTTGGTTATTTCATGAGCCTTTAGGCAGCCTCGTTTTCAGGTCCTGCTCTCCCGGGTTCATCCTTCCAACTGGAGTGGTAAGCACTTAGGTTCATACTCACCCACCGAGTCACCTCCTCAGTTCCTTATTACTATTTTTTGAGACAAATTCTCACTCTGTAGCCTAGCTTGTCCTTGAACTCTTGACAATCCCCCTGCCTCAGCTTTCTGAATGCTGGTATTATAAGCTGTTGTTCCTGTGTATGCATTAACTACCATACTCTGCTCTACACCTTCTGATTTATATGTAAGGTTCCTCTGCATTTTAGGGTCTTTGTTTTGTTTTCAAGACGGGGTTTCTTTTCTTTAGAGCCTGTCCTGGAACTAGCTCTGTAGACCAGGCTGGCCTCGAACTCACAGAGATATGCCTGCCTCTGACTCCTGAGTGCTGGGATTAAAGGAATGCGCCACCACTGCCCAGCGGGTCTTCGTTTTTTTAATTGGCGTATTTTTTTTTAAATATTTATTTATTATGTATACAATATTCTGTCTGTAGGCCAGAAGAGGGCACCAGACCTCATTACAGATGGTTGTGAGCCACCATGTGGTTGCCGGGAATTGAACTCACGACCTTTGGAAGAGCAGGCAATGTTCTTAACCACTGAGCCATCTCTCCAGCCCAATTGGCGTATTTTTTAAAATTTAATTTTAGTTTGGGGGTTTGGAGAGATGGTTAAGCCACTGAGAGAACTTTCTGCTTTTCAAGAGGACCTGAGTTTGGTTTCCAGTACCCCCATCAGGCAGCTCACAACTGCCTGAAACTCCAGTTATAGACAATCAGGCTCTCTGTTTAGACTTCTACCTATACAGGGAGCCAGACACACACATATAAAAATAGAAATTAAAATCTTAAAGTTTAATTTTAATGTGAGTGAGTGTGTGTGTGCACACCTTGTGTATGTAACTAGGCCAGAAGAGGACACTTGCTGAATATTTCTTTATACTGTATGAAGATGTGTCATTGTGATTGGTTTAATAAAGAGCTGAATGGCCAATAGCTAGGCAGGAAGAGGTTAGACAGGGCTTCTGGGGACAGAGAGGTCTTGGGGAAGAAGATGCAGGAGGAGAGATAAAAGCCACGAGTCACATGACAGCATGTAGATTAATAGAAGTGGGCTAATTTAAGTTATAAGAGCTAGTTAGAAACAAGCCTAAATAGCACTCGGGAGGCAGAGGCAGGCGGATCTCTGTGAGTTCGAGGCCAGCCTGGTCTACAAGAGCTAGTTCCAGGACAGGCTCCAAAGCTACAGAGAAACCCTGTCTAGAAAAAAAACCAAAAAAAAAAAAAAAGAAAGAAAGAAAGAAACAAGCCTAAACTGGGTGGTGGTGGTGCACACCTTAAATCCCAGCATCTCGCCGGGCGGTGGTGGCGCACGCCTTTAATCCCAGCACTTGGGAGGCAGAGGCAGGCGGATCTCTGTGAGTTCGAGACCAGCCTGGTCTACAAGAGCTAGTTCCAGGACAGGTTTCAAAACCACAGAGAAACCCTGTCTCGAAAAACCAAAAAAAAAAAAAAAAAAAAAAAATCCCAGCATCTCTGTGAGTCTGAGGCCAGCCTGGTCTACAGAGTCAGTTCCAGGGCAGGCTCCAAAGCTACGAAGAAACCTTGCCTTTAACACCACCCCCCCCAAAAAAAAAGGAAAAAAAGAAATAAAAAGAACGAGCCTAAGCCAAGCTTTCATAATTAATAAGTCTCTGTATCATGATTTGGGAGCTGGCAGTTCAAACCAGTCAGATGCTTCCTGAGTGCTGGGATTAAAGGCATGTGTGCCGCCACTGCCACCACCACCAGACACATCTTTTTTTTTTTTTTCTAAATAACCTGAAATGTTGGAGTCAGATCTTTTTTTTTTTTTTTTTTTTGGTTTTTCGAGACAGGGTTTCTCTGTGGCTTTGGAGCCTGTCCTGGAACTAACTCTTGTAGACCAGGCTGGTCTCAAACTCACAGAGATTCACCTGCCTCTGCCTCCCAAGTGCTGGGATTAAAGGCGTGCGCCACCACCGCCAGGCTATTACCAACTTTTTAAATGAAACACAGAGTAATAAGCCAGACAAGGCTACAGAAAATAAGAAGCAAATACCCAACCCAACTTTTAATACCCAAAATGTTAAAGATGAGAAAAATAAGAATTTACCTATCTAGATCTGAGCATGGTGATGCTAGCCTCTAATCCCAGAGGCATGTGGATCTCTGAGTTTGAGGCCACTCTGGTATACAGAATGAGTTCGAGGTCAGCCTGGTCTACATAGAGGGACCTTGTTTCAAATAAAATGTACAAATCTGCATACGCTGTTACTTTTGTAGAGGTGGGGGTGGGGTAGTGAGAGAATGAATCCTGGGGCTCCCAAGCTAAGCAGGCACTCTCTCACACATCAGAAGCCAAAAGTCTTTTTGCATATTAGAAAACCGAGACTCTAGCGGGGACTGGTATGCAGGTCAGCATTTCCAGCATTTCTGGGAGGTAAGGACAGGACTGGCATGCAGGCCAGCAATTGTAGCATTTCTGGGAGGTATGGACAGGGCTACAACAAGTGGGACATCAGTCTGGTCTATGCGGCCCTTTCCAGTTCAACCAGGGGTACAGGGTGAGGTCTTGTCTCAAAAAATCAAACAACAAAACACGAAAGTGGCCGGGCGGTGGTGGCGCACGCCTTTAATCCCAGCACTCGGGAGGCAGAGGCAGGCGGATCTCTGTGAGTTCGAGGCCAGCCTGGTCTACAAAGGGAGTTCCAGGACAGGCACCAAAGCTACAGAGAAACCCTGTCTCGAAAAACCAAAAAAAAAAAAAAAAAAAAAAAAAAAAAAAAAAAAAACCACGAAAGTGAGACTCAAGTTCCTTGCTACGATAACAAACTTTACATGCTGCTTTGCACACATTTACACACATTATTATTGTTGTTGTTGTTTTTCGAGACAGGATTTTTCTGTGTAACCCTGGTTGTCTTGGAATTCTCTCTGTACACCAGGCTGGCCTCGAACTCCCAGAGTTTTGCCTGCCTTTGTCTTCTGAGTGCTGGGATTAAAGTCATGCGCCATTACCACTTTGCTGCATTCTTTATTTAATGCATGAGTTTATTTCCAATATTTTACTTAAACCGATGCGATATGCTGTGGTGGTGGCGCAGGGCTTTAATCTCACTCAGAAGGCGAAGGCAGGCGGATCTACGCTCTAAGTTTGAGTGCAGCCTGGTTTAAGTGGTTAGTTCCAGACCAGCCAATGCTTGCTACATAGTGAGTCTGTTTAAAAAAAAAAAAAAAATTGAAGCAAACATTTCACGACATATGTACTTCCGAGTTTTGCCAGTGTTTTTAGAGAATGCATTTATTTCTAGAAAGAACTTCTGAGTTCAGTCTTCCCTATTTAAAAGAAAACCAAAAAAAAAACTTGCTATAGCTGATTTAAATCCGTTGCCTTAAACTAAGGCTAGTTTGGTCGCGATGCCTTTTGGGAGTTGTAGTCTTTGCGATGCTTGCTGGGAAGCGTGGTCTGAGCCTACTTCAGGAAGCGGACGTGGACGAACCTAGGAAAGAAGGGTTTTAGGACCCGGCGGGGCACGGCGGACTAGGGTTAAGGATCGGGGAGGTCGGGAGCGCGCCCGCGATTCCGGAGCAGTGGCGGCCTTGCCGGAGTCGGGAGCGAGCAGGCCTGCGAGTAGCTGGGGTGCTGGAGGAGGAGCGGGGGGCTCGGTAAGCGGCACGGGCCCAGCCGGATCCTGGAACCTGGCCAACCCCCGCGGGTCCGCCCTAGTAGGCCTGGACCCAGAGGCGGCCCTGGGGGCGGGGCCTGGACCTGCCGCGGGGCCGTGGAGGGTGACGGGGCAGAGGGAGGACTGTAGCTGCCTGGGCTGCTTGCGGCGGGCGTGTCGGGCCTGGGGTCGCGGTGTGGAGTTCGCTCCCGCTGCTTTCGAACGCCCACTACCCGCCTGGTCCTGCCCCTCGGAAGTCGCGCCGAGGCCTCCGGATCCGGGAGGAGCTGACCTTTGACCCCAGTGCGGGGCTGACCCTAAGTGGGTCAGCTTCTAGGCGAGAGCGGTCTCTTTCTAGGGAGGTGGGTCCCTGCGAAGTGTTCAGATGCCCTGGAAGGGCCGGGTCCTGCGCTCTTCAGTCTCCGCCCGACAGTCTTCAGCACCCACTTCACGCAGAGTTCATAAACCCACTTTACTTTCATGGGATGAGTGGCTGCAAGCCGGGACACCCACCTCTTCCTTGGCGGGTATGGGGGAGAAAGAGAGCAGTCACTGGGGAAGTTGAGTGCTGTCCCTGGCGAATGGGACAGTGAATGTATAGTTGAGCCGTGTCCTAATAAATGTCCTGAGCTATCGGAATCTCCCCAACTCTTTTCTCCAGAAAAGTTTTAAATTTAAGAACAAGCATGGTGTTTAAACGCGGTTTGTGTTAATGCTACCATAGGTAGCCCTGTATCCCTGGCCGGTTCGGCACTAGCTGTGTAGACCAGGCTAACCTCCAACTCGCAGAGATCCTTCTGGCTCTCCCTTCCACATGCTGTGGTTTCAGCGTACCCCACCGTGCTCAGCTTCTCTCTTGCCTGTGATTTAGCAGTTACTTGGAGTTGTCTTTGGTAGGTTTTAGGTTGGATATGTACGCATAGTCATTTCCATGTGAAGGCTTTCAAGACAACAAATCAAACAAGGGATTTGATAACTCCTATTAGGAGTGTAGAGGGAGTTCTCATTCTTTTCTTAATGAATAAGCAAACCTTTAATGTGTTTTTATTAATACAGTCTTTATGCCTTGTCATGTTTAATATTGCTCTCAGCCCTTAGGAGGTTGAAACAGGAGGATTGCTGAGAATTTGAGGCCAGTCTGACATACATGTTGAGTTCAAGGCAAACTCGAGCAACTTAGTCCCCCAAATTACCAAACATGGAAACAAACGTTAAACAACTCAAAACCTAGAATTTGGGATGGAGACATGGCTAGAGGTTTAGAGCAGTTACTGCTCTTTCAGAAGACCCTAGTTCAGTTCCTTGTTCCCGCACTAGGCAGCTCACAGCCACTTACTGTAACTCCAGGTCCCCAGGATCTGGCGTCTTTGGCTTTTGAGGGCACTTGCCCTCTTGAACACCATACCCATACACAGATACAAACACACATATTAAAAAATAATAACATAAACGTGAGAAAAATAGCCAGACTAACCCAGAATTTGGGGTTTCACATAGCACAGCTTAGGGATTCATAAAGTTTGGAAAGTATTGACCACATATTTGGAGAAAGTTCTCTGGGAGTGTGTGTTAGGAATCTGTAAAGACGTTTGTACAAAGGGAAGATTCATTGCCTCAGGTCTCGGTCAGGAGATCTTCGCAGGGAAGATCATCTGAACTGTGTGCTGAAGGTTAAGCAGGAGCTTGCACAATAAACCTATTGAGTCACAGAGGCATGGTGTGGTGTGAAGGGAAAAACCCAACATGGTGTTTATGCGGGGGTCAAGAATTCATCCCAAACAGGGTGTATGCTGAGGAGTTGTCTGGAGGGGAGATTGCAAAGAGGGCAGAGAAGCCGCTGATGCTTTAAATTATTAACTTATTTTATATACATATATGCCTATATATGCTGTGTGTGTGTGTGTGTGTGTGTGTGTGTGTGTACCTCTTGTGCCTGGTGCCTGCACAGGCCAGAAGAGGGCATCAGATCCCCTGTAACTGGAGCTGCACATGGCTATGAGCTGTCCTGTGGGTGCTGGGCCTTGAGCCCTGGTCCTCTGGAAGAGCACCCAGTAGTCTTAACAGCTGAGCCATCTCTCCAGCCCTGTTGCACTTTTAGCGAGTGGCAGAAGTGCAGATTAAGAGACAGATAAGGAAAGAAGACGAGATAGGGTTGTTAGAGTAGTACCTATTTTATGTGATGGTTGTAAGGAAAAAACGCAGAGACTTTAACGCATGGAGAGTAGTGCCAAGTGCTAGTCAGTCTCCGCTGTGGTGTGTGTTAGGGCATTTCACCTTCAGATTGGAAGCCGGCTCTGAAGATAGGAAATTGACTGAAGAATCTCACGTTCGGGAATCAGAAGCGGAGCAGTGATAGGGTGAAGATGGTATCCTGTCCTGGGCCCGTGAGGGCTTTAGGGAGATGGCGGCAAGACTGCAAACCTGCTCTGCTTTCATTTTGGAGAAAGGCTTGGAGTAACTAGCAGTAGAGATCTGGCTGGTTAGGTGAGTTGGTTACAGTGTGGTGCAAATGGCAGGAATGACGAAGAAACCAGAAGGGCTTCTCTACTTGTTTCCCGGCCTTTTGACTAGAAGTTGGGGAACCTGTTGTCCATGCTCGTAAGAGAGCGCGTGCCAAGAAATCATGTGAAAGTCAGTCAAGTCCTCAGGTTTTAAGATGGAAGGGTAGCTCGAAAAGGAGGAGTCGAGTGCACAGGTAGAAAAGCCTACGTTTTAATGATGTAGGCCAGCGAATGTGGTAGGTCTTACAGAAGGGTGTAGGAAGCAGGTAACTAGATGTTTCTCTTCAGTGTTAGGGATAGAACCCAGGGCCTCTCTGGAATGGGATGTAGCCAGGCAAAGTCTACACCCCTGGCTTTGCCTAAACGTGCGCACACACACACACATTAAATCTTTTTATCTGTGGTGACCAGGAAGCTTTAGGAGAGCCAGGTTAGAAGTCTTGTTTTAAAAATAGCTTGTTAGCTGGGCGGTGGTGGCGCACACCTTTAATCCCAGCACTTGGGAGGCAGAGGCAGGCGGATCTCTGTGAGTTCGAGACCAGCCTGGTCTACAAGAGCTAGTTCCAGGACAGGCTCCAAAACCACAGAGAAACCCTGTCTCGAAAAACCAAAAAAAAAAAAAAAAAAAATAGCTTGTTATAAGTGTGTTGTCTCTCTTAGGTACTGGGTGAATGACTCGTGGCAGAATTGTCCACTGTGAGATCCTTTGACTCTAAGTGATTGTTAAAAATGGCCATGAAAAATTGACTTTGATAAACTATTGTTTTGTTTGTATTTTTTTTTTTTTGGTTTTTCGAGACAGGGTTTCTCTGTGGTTTTGGAGCCTGTCCTGGAACTAGCTCTTGTAGACCAGGCTGGCCTCGAACTCACAGAGATCCGCCTGCCTCTGCCTCCCGAGTGCTGGGATTAAAGGCGTGGGCCACCACCGCCCGGCTTTGTTTGTATTTTGAGACAGGGTCTTGACATATAGTTCAGGCAGGGCTTGACCTGGCAGTGACCTTCCTGTTTCAACCTCTTGAAAGTTGCAGTTATAGACACATGATATAACATCTGGTGTTTTGGCCGGGTGATGGTGGCGCACGCCTTTAATCCCAGCACTCGGGAGGCAGAGGCAGGCGGATCTCTGTGAATTCGAGACCAGCTTGGTCTACAGAGCTAGTTCCAGGACAGGCTCCAAAGCCACAGAGAAACCCTGTCTTGAAAAACCAAAACAAAAAAAACAAAAAACAAAAAAAATCTGGTGTTTTGTGTATGTATGCCCATGTGTGTGCCAGACGTTGCTCTTGATACTCTTTGATACAGTTCTCTCACTGAATGTGAAATTTAGTGATGAGCTACACTGACTGGCTGTTCACTCCCCAATGTTGGGGGTACAGATGCTCAAACTCATCAGGTTTGATTCTTGCCCCCACTCATTAATTGTGGGGTTAGAAGCACAAAGGCCAGTTTAGATGAGTGGTTCTCAAGCATTAGAATTACTTGGAGTAGGGTTTGTTAACTTTGCCATTGTTGGCCTATTGGGGTGGGTACTTCCTTGTTAGAGAAGATTTCTTGTACACTGTAGGATGCTTAGCAATACCCCTGACCTCTGCCAGGTGGATTCCATTCGTATTTCTCCTGGTTGGAACAACTTAAAATGTCTCTAGATTTTGACAAATGTCCTATGGGGACATTAGAAACCACTGACCTGGAGTGATTATTAAAAATGTAGGACACCCCCCCCCAAGCTGGGTATGGTGTCCCATGCCTTTAATTTCATAATTTGGGAGGCAGAGGCAGGTGAACCTCTGTGAGTTCTAGGCCAGCCTGGTCTATGTGGTGAATTTCAGGATAGCCAGGCCTACATAGAGAGAACCTATTGCAACAAAGAAACAAGAAAATGTAGATTGTAGTTGGACTTTCCTTGGACTGCCTGCCCCCGAATGACACGGAGACTGATTAATTTTAGCTTAGGCTTGTTCTCAAGTAGCTCTTATAACTTAAATTTATCTGTTTCTATTAATCTACATTCTGCCATTTGACTTTTTACCTCCTCCATTCTGTTTGTTCAACTTCCTTTGTGTCTTGCTAGCTTCTTCTGACACCAAATTCACCCCCGAGTTCCTCTCTCTGCCTGAAAGTCCCTGCTAACCTCTCCTCCTAGCTATTGGCAGTCCAGCTTTTTGTTAAACCAGTTACAGAGACACATCTTCATACAGTGTACAAGTACCTGTAATATTTTCCTGCTTTTGCTAAATAAAAAGGAAAGGGTTTAACTCTAACCCAGTAAAACTATATACAATATGAATAGTTATCAAGTTAGGATTACATTCATAATGTCCATTTGTATTGGGCAAATTCAGAGAAATTACTATATATCCTATCTTGATGAGTCCAAAGTTTTATACCTAAACCACTTTCTGTCATAATTTGTATAATATCCTAAAAATTATCTGTTTAGGCCGGGTGGTGGTGGCACAAACCTTTAATCCCAGCACTCAGGAGGCAGAGGCAGATCTCTTTGAGTTCAAGGCCAGCCTGGTCTACAAGAGCTAGTTCCAGGACAGGCTCTAAAGCTACAGAGAAACCTCGTCTCGAAAAACCAAACCAAAACAAAAAACCCTTTTTATGCCTTAAAACATTTTCTTAGATAAACAACTTAAACTTTTATGTCTTTCAACCTTATAAACTTTATATCCATCTCTTTTGTAAGTTTCTTTTCTGAATTTGGTAAGAAAGAAAACAGTTTAACTATCTAATCTTCAACCCCATCAGAGACCTGAGAAGGATAAAAATATTACCTGAGCCGGGCGGTGCGCCACACGCCTTTAATCCCAGCACTCGGGAGGCAGAGGCAGGCGGATCTCTGTGAGTTCGAGACCAGCCTGGTCTACAAGAGCTAGTTCCAGGACAGGCTCCAAAACCACAGAGAAACCCTGTCTCGAAAAACCAAAAAAAAAAAAAAAAACCCAAAAAATATTACCTAAGTAAACAGGAAGTGTAGAGTAAGCAACGTCCAAAACTATAGAAATCACAGAAAACTAGCTGCCTGGACAGTCCCCCAAGGCTCATCTGCAACACTGGATCATCAGTTTTCGGCCTATAGGCCTAGAATATCTGACAGACTTTCTGTGAAGTAGGAATTTTGGAGGACTGTCCTGCTTTGCCTTGGCACAGTTTGGCAGTAGCCTTCTTTTGTGTCCTGCTTGTCCAGTTTGAACAGCATACTGTCAACAGTTGCAACAAGGGCAGTTTCTTGCTCAATGGCTAACTTTGCTACAAACAAAAACAAACTCCATATGGAGCCTCTTTGATGCCAATCATCTTCTCTGAAGTAGATTGGTACTGCCAGGAACAGAAGTATCTCACTGCCATGAAAAGCCTATGTTATCTTTTTTTTGTTTGTTTGTTTTGTTTTTTGGTTTTTCGAGACAGGGTTTCTTTGTGGTTTTGGAGCCTGTCCTGGAACTAGCTCTTGTAGACCAGGCTGGTCTCGAACTCACAGAGATCCGCCTGCCTCTGCCTCCTGAGTGCTGGGATTAAAGGTGTGCGCCACCACTGCCCGGCTCAAGCCTGTGTTATCTTAAATACCATGTTCTGTAGGTATCTGAAATGTTTGAAGACCCCCTATTTATCTAAAATAATTGTTTTATCTTGAAAACATACCTAACATGATTACAAATTTTATTTTTATAGATGACTAACTACTAGCCAGTATTTCTTAATTATCCTTAATAGTTTATATTAATAGCTTTCAAGGACTAGAACTTTACATTACACTTTTTTTTTTTGTTTTGTTTTTTTTGTTTTTTTTCGAGACAGGGTTTCTCTTTAGCTTTGGTGCCCGTCCTGGAACTAGCTCTTGTAGACCAGGCTGGCCTCGAACTCCCAGAGATCCGCCTGCCTTTGCCTCCCGAGTGCTGGGATTAAAGGCGTGCGCCACCACCGCCCGGCTACATTACACTTTTAAGTGAGCTACATAGGTACAGTATCTTACAGTATGTTGTAACAAAAACAACTTGAAATTTGTATCAATATATAAAGATACCTTAAGACTAGCAAAATAAGCCGGGCGGTGGTGGCGCACGCCTTTAATCCCAGCACTTGAGAGGCAGAGGCAGGCGGATCTCTGTAAGTTCGAGACCAGCCTGGTCTACAAGAGCTAGTTCCAGGACAGGCTCCAAAACCACAGAGAAACCCTGTCTCGAAAAACCAAAAAAGGGCTGGAGAGATGGCTCAGTGGCTAAGAGCATTGCCTGCTCTTCCAAAAGGTCCCGAGTTCAATTCCCAGCAACCACATGGTGGCTCACAACCATCTGAAATGAGATCTGATTCCCTCTTCTGGCCTGCAGGCACACAGACAGAATATTGTATACATATAGAATAAATAAATAAATATATATAAAATAAATTTAAAAAAAAGACTAGGAAAATAAAAAAAGACTAGAACATATATACAGAATGTTATAACCAAAATAACCTTAAATTTTTATCAATATACAAAAATCCATACCAATATAAATATTTGAGATTAATAGTTGCTTTTTAGTTTAAAAGTAGATTCAATAATCTACCCTTTTATCCTATCATTCCTATACCTTCCTTTTTTCTTTTCAGAAAGAGATCCTTGAATCTTACCTCCCTTGCTTAGTTTCCTCCCTTACTGTGATCAGTAACAATTTGCAGCCAACCCATCTAAACAGTGATAAACATCCATAACCCTTCGAATGACCAGAACCCACCCACTCCACCTCTTAGGAGTGTGGGCATCATTGTCTTAAAATTGCTCCCGGCTATCTGGAGGAAATGAAATCTTTAGGGAACCCTGAGAAAATTAAGGTAATGGCCAAGTCCTGGGAGAGCCAGGTGCATCAGTTATTTTCCAGTCTTTGTGTTGTGGGAAGGTGCAGGTTGAACTGAAGTACTTGCTGGAGTAGTGTGTGAGGTGACCCATCTTATCTAATAGCTTTGAAGTTGTTCTGGATGCAGGTTTTTGAGGAAACTGCAACAGAGGCTTTCTTGATTGAGATCGATACCAAAAAGCCCAGTGTACTATGGACTGTGCTACCCCCAGGCAGCCGGTCCTAGGTCGTATAAAAAAGCAGTCTGAGCAAACCATGGGGAGCAAGCTAGTGAGCAACAATGTGCTGAGCCTTGGCTGTCCTGAAACAGCTCTGTAGACCAGGCTGGTCTTGAACTCACAGAGACCCACCTGCCTCTGCCTCCCCGAGTGCTGGGATTAAAGGTGTGCTCCACCACTGCCTGGCTGCATCAGTTCTTAAGCTTCCCTACTGTAGTTTTAGATCCTGTCCTGGAACTAGCTCTTGTAGACCAGGCTGGTCTCAAACTCATAGAGATCTGCCTTTTTCTGCTTCCTGAGTGCTGGGATTAAAAGCGTGTGCTACCACCGCTCGACTTTCAGTACTCTTTTTAAAGAATATCAAAGATAAAAAATAGCTGGGTGGTAGTGATGCACGCCTTTAATTCCAGCATTTAGGAGGCAGAGGCAGGCAGATCTCTCTGAGTTTAAGGCCAGCCTGGTCTATAAAAGTGAGTTAGTTCCAGCACAGCCAGCGCTGTTACACAGAGGAAACCCTGTCTCACCCCCTGACAAAAAAAGCTCAAAGATTTATTATGTATGTGTAAATATGTGTGTCCATGAATATGTGTGTATACATGCTGAGGCCAGAAGTGTGGAAGCTAGAAGATAGCATCAGATGTGAAACTGGAGTTGTAGGCTGGTGAGCCTCCTGTCTGCATAATGGGAACCAAACTGTGCGAGCAGCAAGCTCTCCTAATGACCAAGCAGTTTCTCCAGTCCCGAAAACATTTAAAAGATTGTTCCATTTAATTAACTAATTAATTTACTTAGTGGAAATCAGACGACAGCTTTCAGGAATTGGTTCTCTTCCACCATGTGGATCCTAGGGATCAAACTCAGATTGTCAGGGTTAGTGGCAAACACTTTTTCCTACTGAGACACCTTGCCAGCTCTTGAATTCTTTTATAGATTTGAAAAGCAGGGACAGGAGCCGGGCGGTGGTGGCGCACGCCTTTAATCCCAGCACTTGGGAGGCAGAGGCAGGCGGATCTCTGTGAGTTCGAGACCAGCCTGGTCTACAAGAGCTAGTTCCAGGACAGGCTCCAAAGCTACAGAGAAACCCTGTCTTGAAAAACCAAAAAAGGGAAAAAAAAAAAAAAAAGGAAACATAATAGCCTCTACACTAAACTCTACAGACACTTCCAGAAAGGGCACACCCTGACCCAGAGCTCTAGTGCTTCTGTCTGGGCACGTCAATGTGTTCAGATCCTGGGTCTTTGCAGCTGACTTTCCCTCCATCTCTAATTCTTCCCTAGAGGTTCAGTTCAGGAGACTGGTTTCTTTCTGTTACTTACACCTAGTATTGCTTTCTCGTTGAGACCTGCTTTAATCTCCTAGCAGTTCCCTCGGCTAACTTTTCTTCAAGGCACTTGGAGTTGTCTCACCTTCCTTGCTTTTTTTTCCCTCTTGTAGGATGAAAATTCTATCTGCAGACATTTTTAAAATTTATTTTTTAGGGATTTTGAGATAGGGTTTCTCTATGTTGACCTTGCTGTCCTTAGAACCTGTTCTATAGATCAGGCTGGCCTCAAACTCAGAAATCTGCCTGTCTCTGCCTCTCAAGTGCTGAATTAAAGGTGAACACCACCAGCTGGCTATGCATGCACCCCTTTTGTTCTGTTCTGTGCAGTGCCCCTGCAGCTTGACATCTAAAGGATGCTTGCTGTGCATCTGTTGAATGAATAAATGGTGGCTTACTCCGCAAGTACTTTACTTCCTAAGCCATGGGTGTGGAAATTTACTTAGACTTTCTCTTCTTTCAAGTCACTTCCTGAGCAGTTTGGGTGGCAAACTCCAGCTGCCTGTGATGATGACAAAGACTGTTGAGTTGAGACCCTTGGCTGGATTCTTCTTGCCTCAAGTGGGAAGGAGAACGATTAAAATAATTTATTTGGAAATTTGGTAGATTGGATTAGAATTATTTTTTCCCTCCTCTTTTATTCCCTTTCACTTATTAGAAAGTATTGATCGTGAAATAGGGAGAGTTTATTAGATTTGGAGTGGACATTGATTAGCTGTAACCCAGTTATTGATCCTCAGAGGGGGATGTTGGTAAACACGTGCTTTTTACATTGTAGGAACTTGTGGTCTTGATGTGGCGCTAATCAACTTGTTGAAGCCGAGCACATATGAGATCTATATCCACTTTGAGTAGAATTGCATTGTTTGTGATTTATTTAAATAGGATTCTCTTGGTTTCCAATTTATTTTCCCTAGATAAGGACATCCTCCTCTTGACAAGCTGTTTAAGCCACACAGGACTGTTTTGAGTAGGAGCTGTATTTCATGTTTAAGACAAAGCCAACATCAACACAGTGGAAATTGTTTAAGTCTTGTTTTTTAATTTTTTTTCTCAGTTTTCTTGAGGTTATAATAAACTTGAAAGCTTAGTGAAGTAGTAGAAAGAGGTCTTGCCGGGCGGTGGTGACGCACGCC
Organism: Chionomys nivalis; assembly: GCF_950005125.1. Lineage (NCBI taxonomy): Eukaryota > Metazoa > Chordata > Mammalia > Rodentia > Cricetidae > Chionomys > Chionomys nivalis. Next base: position 14,583,231 of record NC_080093.1, read on the forward strand.
TTTAATCCCAGCACTCGGGAGGCAGAGACAGGGGGATCTCTGTGAGTTCGAGGCCAGCCTGGTCTACAAGAGCTAGTTCTAGGACAGTAACCAAAAAGCTACAGAGAAACCCTGTCTCAAAAAAAAAAAAAAAAGAAAGAAATATTAATTAAAAAAAGAATAAAAAAAAATAGAGATCTTAACTAAACTTTTAAGTCAGACTTTGAACTTTTTATTGTTGTTAGTACTACAAACTCAGAACCTTTATGTGCCAGGCTGGTGTTTAACCTACTTTGTGACTGAGAATGATCACAAATTCTTGATTTTCTCTTGCTGTCTCCCTAGTGTTGGAATTCCGTATATATATCACCATGCATGGGGTTCTGCGGTTTTGTTTTTTTGTTGAGACAAAGTCTCACTCTGGAGTCCAAGCTGGGTTTGAATTTTATTTTCAAGGTTTATTTGTATTTTATGTATATGGATGCCTTGCCTGAAAGTATGTCTATACACCAAATGTATGCTTGGTGCTGGCAGAGGACAGAGGAGCCATCAGATCCCCTGGAACCAGAGTTACAGATGGTTGTGAGCTGCCTTGTGGGTATTGGGAATTGCCCAGGTCCTCTGGAAGAATAGCCAGTGCTCATAACTGATGAAACACCTCTCCAGCCCTGGCCTTGAACTCTTAACAGTCCTCCTGCCTCAGCCTCTGAGAGGTAGGATTACAGGTGCTAGCCTCACCCCTGGTCAAAGATGAAATATTTTTTATTTCGTTTATTTATGTAGGTGCATGTGATACATGGTATATGTGTGGAGGTCAGAGGACACCTTGGGGGTTGGTCCTCTCCTTCTACCATTTGGGTTTCTGAGATGAAAGTAAGATTGTTGGACTTGGTAGCAACTGCCTTTACCCATTGGGCCATATCACCTACCTACCTGGCCAGGAATTTTTTGAGACAGGGTTTCTCCGTAGCTTTTGGTTCCTGTCCTGGAACTAGCTCTTGTAGACCAGGCTGGCCTCGAACTCACAGAGATCCGCCTACCTCTGCCTCCCGAGTGCTGGGATTAAAGGCGTGCACCACCACCGCCGGGCTGGCCAGGGTTTTGAGACAGAATCTCCCTGTGTAGTTTAGGCTAGGCTGAAACTTTCTGTATATAAACCAGGTTGATCACTAGTATGCACCACTACGTCTGACCACACCTATGACTTTTTTTTTCTTATTTTCTCAAACATGTAAATTTATTTATTTATTTTTTGGTTTTTCAAGACAGGGTTTCTCTGTAGCTTTGGAGCCTGGCCTGGAACTCCCTTTGTAGACCAGGCTGGTCTCGAGCTCACAGAGATCCGCCTGCCTCTGCCTCCCAAGTGCTGGGATTAAAGGCGTGCGCCACCACTGCCCGGCTTTTTATTGATACTTTTTTTTTTTTTTTTTTGGTTTTTCGAGACAGGGTTTCTCTGTGGCTTTGGAGCCTGTCCTGGAACTAGCTCTTGTAGACCAGGCTGGTCTCGAACTCACAGAGATCCGCCTACCTCTGCCTCCCAAGTGCTGGGATTAAAGGCATGCGCCACCACCGCCCGGCCTTATTGATACTTATTGAGCTCTACATTTTTCTTTGCTCCCCTCCTTCAGCCCTCCCCCAAGGTCTTTCTGTGTCTGGGTTACCTCACTCAAAATAATGTTTTCTAGCTCCATCCATTTTCCTGCTAAATTCAAGCTGTCATTATTTTTTTCTGCTGTGTGGTACTCCATTGTGTAAATGTACCACATTTTCCTTATCCATTCTTTGATCGAGGGGCATTTAGGTTGTTTCCAGGTTATGGCTATGACAAACAAAGCTGCTATGAACATAGTTGAGCACATGTCCTCGTGGCATGATTGAGCATCCTTTGGATTTATACCCAAAAGTGGTATTACTGCGTCTTGAGGAAGGTTGTTTTCTACTTTTCTTTCTTTCTTTCTTTTTTTTTTTTTTTTTTTTTTTTTTTTTTGGATTTTTCGAGACAGGTTTTCTCTTTTGGTTCCTGTTCTGTAATTAGCTGTTTTCTACTTTTCTGAGACATCGCCACACTGACATCCAAAGGGGCTGTACCAGCTTGCATTCCCACCAGCAATGCAGAAGTGTTCCCTTTACCCCACAACCTCTCCAGCATAAGTTGTCATCAGTGTTTTTGATCTTGGTCATTCTTACAGGTGTAAGATGGAATCTCCAGAGTTGTTTTGATTTGCATTTCTCTGATGACTAAGGATGTTGAACATTTCCTTAAGTATCTTTCAGCCATTTTAGATTCCTCTGTTGAGAGTTCTCTGTTTAGGTTTGTACTCCATTTTTTTAAAATTGGATTATGTGATCTTTTGGTGTCCAGTTTCTTGAGTTCTTTGTATATTTTGGAGATCAAACCTCTGTCTGATGTGCGGTTAGTGAAGATCTTTTCCCATTCTGTGGCTGTCATTTTGTCTTGTTGACTGTGTCCTTTGCTTTATAGAAGCTTTTCAGTTTTAGGAGGTCCCATTTATTAATTGTTTCTCTTAATGTCTGTGCTGCTGGGGTTATATTTTAGGAAGTGGTTCCCTGTGCCAATGTGTTCAAGTGTACTTCCCACTTTCTCTTCTATAAGGTTCAGTGTGGCTGACTTTATGTTGAGGTCTTTGATCCATTTGGACTTGAGTTTTGTGCATGGTGATAGATAGATATGGGTCTATTTTCGTTTTTATCATGTTGATATCCAGTTGTGCCAGCACCACTTGTTAAATATGCTTTCTTTTTTCCATTTGATATTTTTTGCTTCTTTGTCAAAGATCAGGTGTTCGAAGATGTGTAGATTAATATCTGGGTCTTCTATTTGGTTCCATTGATTCTCCTGTCTGTTCTTATGCCAATATCAGGCTGTTTTCAGTACTGTAGCTCTGTAGTAGAGTTTGAAGTCAGGGATTGTGATGCCTCCAGAGGTTCTTTTATTGCACAGTATTGTTTTGGCTATCCTGGGTTTTTTGATTTTCCAAATGAAGTTGAATACTGTTCTTTTGAGGTCTTTGAAGAATTTTGCTGGGATTTTGATGGGTATTGAGTTGAATCTGTAGATTGCTTTTGGTTGGATGCATCTTTTACTTAAGTAAAATTTTGGTTTTGATTTGAGAGGTAGTGTATATTTTCAAAATTCATTTTACAGAATTAGTTCAGTTGCTTTGGATTTCTCTAGAAGAAAAACCAGGCTTTTCTCTAGTGTCTGCTGCTTGTCCTTGTATGGGCTTAGGTTTCATGCAGAGAGCTCAGGGTTTAAGAGCAAGGGGACTTGGTTAATACTAAAAACAATGAGGGAGGTGAGGGAATGTGTATGAATCTGCACTGGAGACTGTGAGATTTCAAGTCTCAGCTGAAAAATATTGAGTTCCTTAAAGTAAGATTTGACAATTTGGGCACGATGCTAGAACCGGGCAATAGGTTGGAGTTTCACCCACAATAGTGTTATAAATACAGGCAATTATGTTTGATAAGTAGTACATTACCATTTTGAAGTCAGTTTCGTTTTTGGCTTCTTAACTGCTGCTTTCTGCTTAAACGGTGTTTGCAGAGGAATTCCTGGAGACAGTTAAGTGCAGTGTGATTCATGAGGCGGTGAAGGCCGAGTGCTTTGCTTTCACGGGGAAATCGATGGAGCACATCAGCCTGTAGCACACTTCCTGCCCTAATGGTCCTCAGCTCGATCAATATTTGAAATTTAGCTTCCCCATCCTTCTGTGGGCACTGTGTGCTTCGCACTCTTCCTTCTGTCACTCTCAGAGACGGGGCGGGCTTTCATAGGTGGAGCCAGCTTCCCTTTCCTGCTCCGGTTAGGTCAGCTTGGGCTTTAGCCACTGGCATAGTTTAAGGATTTAAATGCATTGTGCTGTAGGCCAAGTAATATTTTAAGTTTTCACATTACCTGGTCTTGGGAAGGGCATTGAACTAATAACATAGTTATTTACCATTTATTCCGCCTAAAACAGTCCCCATTGAGAGATCACTCAGTGGGTTCTGTGTTCTGGCACTGACCTTGCCTGCCTGCTCTCCCTCCTGCTCTCCCTCCCTCCTGCTCTCCCTCCCTCCCGATCTCCCTCCCTCCTGATCTCCCTCCCTCCCGATCTCCCTCCCTCCTGCTCTCCCTCCTTTCTCTCCCTCCTGCTCTCTCTTCTTTTTCTTCCCTCTGGTTTTTTTTTTTTTTTTTTAAGATAGGGTTTCCACAGAGCTCAGGCTGGCCTTGAACTCTGTGTGACTAAGAATGACCTTGAACCTTTAATCCTCTTGCCTCCCCCCCCCCCCAGCTCCCAGATTACAGGCAGGTGCCACCAATGTTCTGAATTACATTTTAAAATGAATTTTGTTTTTTTTAGAGGCATTTCAGATTCATAGCAAAATTGAGAAGAAGGTGGCAGTAGTCCATCCATTTTGTGATTCTGCACACGCACAGCCTGTCCTGTTTTGTGTTTGTTACAGTAATGAATCTCTAATGACTCAGACATCTTACCCAGAGTCCGTGTTTGCATTAGTTGTGTTCTTGCTGCTGGGTGTTCTGTGGGTTTGAGCAAACACATCTCGACATAGTTCTTCTATTATGGTGTCATACTCTCAGTGTCCTAACTGGTGTCTCACCTGCCCCACAGGTGCTCTAGCCATGGCGCAAGTAGAGAAACGAGGAGGCTTGCTCCGGAAATCTTCAGCCTCAAAAAAACCATTAAAGGAAAAAGTGGTGCTGATGTATGATGAGATTTTTATGGTAAGTCCTGTTATACTGCACAGCTAGATTGACTCTTTGTTTCTTTAGAAAATTTTAAAATTGTGTTTACCTATTTATTTCTCTGTGTACACATCTTTGTTTGAGTAAGAGCGCAAGCGAACACAAGCCATGTGAGTGTGTAAGTCAAATGATAGTCTGCAGCAGTCCTTTATTGTCTGGGTCTGAGAACTGAGCTCAGATCATCAGGTATGAACTGAACCTAACCTTGACTCTTCAGTTTTTTAGTCCAGATAATCTTTTTTTTTTTTTTTAAATTTATTTATTTTATGTGCATTGGTGTTTTCTTTGCATGTATGTCTGTGTGAGGGTATCAGATCTTGGAGTTATAGACAGGTGTGAGCTGCCGTGTTTTTACTGGGAATTGAACCCTGGTCCTTTGGAAGAGCAGTCAGTGCTCTAAACCACTAAGCCATCTCTCCAGCCCCAGTCCAAATAATCTTAATCAGAAATAATCTTTTTTTTTTTTTTGGTTTTTTGAGACAGGGTTTCTCTGTGGTTTTGAATCAGAAATAATCTTATTGGGGCTATCGAGATGGCTTGGTGTAGACCAACTTTGCTGTCTACTCATGAAGACCAGAGTTTGGATCCCCAGCACCCATTTAAAAATCTGGATGGGTACAGCAGCCCACCTGTAGTCTTTGGATTACAGGTGCTTAGAGACAGAGACAAGGGCTCTCCTGGGCAAGATGGCCAGCTGGACTAGCCAAATTAGTGATCTCTGGGCTTAGCTAAAGACCCTGCCTCTAAGTAATGATTGAAAAAGACATGTCACCTCTGTTTTTGACTTCCATAGTTTCAGTCACAGACACACACCAGAGTCCTTCTATTTACCTGTGCATGCAGATGTGCTTACGTGTATGCAAACTATATACATAGAGATGTTTGTTCCCACCAAAACAACCAACAAACAATGCTCCCCATCATTTCTATTTGCCTACTCTACCAGGTATGTAAGTCTAGCCCTCAAGAGCCTGAGCCAAGGACTGGAGAGAAGTCCCAGTGGTTAATAACACTGGTTGTTCTTCCAGAGGACCCTGATTTGATTCCCAGGACCCATATAATACCTCACAATCATTTGTAGCTCCAGTCATGGGCAGTCTGACACCTCTTGCCTCCATGGGCATCAGAACACACGTATACATGCAGATAAAGCATCTATACACATAAATAAAATTAAAAAAAACACTAATCATTAGAAGTTTCAGGCCAACATGGGCTATATTGTAAATTATAGTTCATTGTAGGCTACAGAGTGGGATTCTGCTCAGAAAACAAACAGTAACAACAACAAAGATGTTTAAGTAGAGGCTCACCTGAGTTTGTTGCCTAGCACCACATAAAAGTAGTCATGGTAGTGCGTTTGGGAGATGGGGTAGGTAGAAGGATCAGAAGTTCAAGATTATCCTTTGCTATGTAGTGATGTCAAGTCCAGCAGGAGAGCTCAAACACTAATAGTGAGCTCTTACAATAGAGATTTATGATGATGCATTGATTATTATAGGTTATTACTATTTTTCTTTCTTTTTTCTTTTTTCTTTTTTTTTTTTTTTTGAGACAAGGTTTCTCTGTAGCTTTGGTGCCTGTCCTGGAACTAGTTCTTATAAACCAAGCTGGCCTCGAACTCATAGAGATCTGCTTGCCTTTGCCTCCTGAGTGCTGGGATTAAAGGCGTGCACCACCACTACCTGGCTGGCCTCAAACTTTTTACGTAGCTGAGGATGGCCTTGAACTCCTGATCCTTCTGCTTTCAACTTCCAGGTGCTGAGAATTTAGGGGTTGTTGCCAGGATCTAGGTAAAACAATTGAAGTGAGGAAGAAGACTGGGACTTTCTTTGTCCCTCCTTCCCTCCCTCCCTCCCTCCCTCCCTCCCTCCCTCCCTCCCTCCCTCTTTGTCTATCTATCTAATGCTTGTTTCACTAGCCCTTTTTTTAAAATAATTTATTTATTTTTCTTTCATATGCATTTGTGTTTTGCTTACACATATGTCTGTGTGTGAGTGTTAGAGCTTGGAGTTACACACAGATTTTAGCAGCCATGTAGGTGCTGGGAATTGAACCCGGGTCCTCTGGAAGAGGAACGCTAAGCCATCTCTCCAACCCTCCCACTAGCTTTTATAACTTTTTGATTTTTCAAGACAGGGTTTCTCTGTAGCTTTGGAGCCTGTCCTGGAACTAGCTCTTGTAGACCAGGCTGGCCTCGAACTCACAGAGATCCGCCTGCCTCTGCCTCCCAAGTGCTGGGATTAAAGGCGTGTGCCACCACCGCCCAGCTAGCTTTTATAACTTAATTTAACTGTTTCTCTTCATCTGTGTTTTACCTCAGGACTTTTTACCTTTCTCTAATTCTGTATGCCCTACTTTCTGTGCTTCCTCTGTCTCTGGCAGGTGGCTACCTGGCTGAATGGCCCAGGTATTTCCCTCTCCTACTCCCTTCTTCTCTTCTCTCTTCTTGAGTTTAGATTCCTCCTCCTACTTATTCTCTCTGCCTGCCAGCCCTGTCTATCCATCTACACACTAGCTATTGGCCATTCAGCTTTTTATTAGACCAGTCAGGTGCTTTAGGCAGTCAAGGCAACCCATCTTTACATTGTTGTTGACAGAGGTTTCTGTCCCACAGCCATTCAGTCCCAAAGAAACATTAATCATAAACTGGTTGGGCTAGTAGCTAAGGCTTCTTTTTTTTTTTTTTTGGTTTTTCAAGACAGGGTTTCTCTGTGGTTTTGGAGCCTGTCCTGGAACTAGCTCTGTAGACCAGGCTGGTCTCAAACTCACAGAGATCCGCCTGCCTCTGCCTCCCAAGTGCTGGGATTAAAGCCGTGCGCCACCATCGCCCGGCCCCATTTATTTATTTATTTATTTATTTATTTATTTATTTATACCTAATTTAAAGAGTAGTTTTTATGATAGATGTCTTATGAAGTTCTTTTTGCACCTTGAATTCTATAATTTCAATTTCAGATATATTTTTTAGAAGATGCATTGTTACATTCTATCTCAGGTTTCTGGTTGACAGAATAAGTAATTAGACAACTCATTCTCTAGTTATATGGGGTGAGTACAAAGTTATTATGATTTGGATTGGAGATTGATTTTTGCTTTCAAACATAAACCAAAATATTACTTTCAAAGAGAATATACTGATTTTTCTAATATATCTTTGGCATTTTTCCAGGTGTATCACTAAACACATCAGTTCTAATCTTGACAAGAAATCTTTGTTGGTGCTGATAATATCCTCATTAAAAGAAGTCTTTAAGGGGGCTGGAGAGATGGCTCAGTGGTTAAGAGCATTGCCTGCTCTTCCAAAGGTCCTGAGTTCAATTCCCGGCAACCACATGGTGGCTCACAACCATCTGTAATGAGGTCTGGTGCCCTCTTCTGGCCTGCAGACATACACACAGACAGAATATTGTATACATAATAAATAAATAAATATTAAAAAAAAAAAAGAAGTCTTTAAAGCAAGGTGGTGGCACACGCCTTTAATCCCAAGGTGGAGGGAGGGACAGGTGGATCTCTGTGAATTGGAGAGCAGCCTGGTCTACAGAGCAAGTTCCAAGACAGGTTCCAAAACTACAGAGAAACCCTGTCTTAAAAACTTCCCAGGGTGGGCTGGAGAGAAGGCTCAGAGGTTAAGAGCATTGCCTGCTATTCCAAAGGTCCTGAGTTCAATTCCCAGCAACCACATGGTGGCTCACAGCCATCTGTAATGGGGTCTGGTGCCCTCTTCTGGCCTGCAGGCATACACACAGACGGAATATTGTATACATAATAAATAAATAAATATTAAAAAAAAAAAAGAAAACTCCCCAGGAAAAAAAAAAGGAAACAGTTTCAAAGTTAAATATGACAGGTAGGCCTGGAGAGGTGGCTCAGAGGTTAGGAGCACTGTCTTCTCTTCCAAAGGTCCTGAGTTCAATTCCCAGCAACGACATGGTTACTCACCACCACCTGTAATGAGATCTGGTGCCCTCTTCTGGCCTGCAGGCATACATGCAGACAGAATACTGTATATATAATAAATAAATCTTTAAAAAATATTTTAAAGCCAGGCGGTGGTGGCGCACGCCTTTAATCCCAGCACTTGGGAGGCAGAGGCAGGCGGATCTCTGTGAGTTTGAGACCAGCCTGGTCTACAAGAGCTAGTTCCAGGACAGGCTCCAAAACCACAGAGAAACCCTGTCTCGAAAAAACCAAAAAAACAACAACAACAAAAAAAAAAAAATTAAAAAATTGATAGTTAAAGTTGACAATATTTTTGATGCTTTTTGAGGTGGCAATGAAGTTGAACATGCTTGTTTTCTGATTTCAGACGGAAGACCCCAGTAAGTGTAGTCCTCGGTTTTGGGAGGAGCTCTTCCTCATGAAGGTGAGATTGGGTGGCATGTTGGCATTCTCGGGTAAGTAACATTGTCTTACATATTCTCAGTGCTGCACTATGAAAGTCTGCTTAGGCCCTTACTGTTCTTTTGGCAGGTGAATTTAGAGTATCTAGAAGGCAAGCTGGAGTCTCTGGATGGTGAAGAGTTAATGAAGATCAAGGACAATATCAACTGTTTATTTCAACACTGTATCCAGGCTCTAGGAGAGGAGCATCCAATCCGAGTTGTCAATGCCTTGCAGGTAGAGGCTGGGAGACTGGGAAGTCCTGTTTAACGGGAACATGGAACTGAAGCTCATCTCTTAGATGCTGAGGAACCTAGAATTGCCTTTAGCAATCAGAGATGGTTTGGTTTGGTTTTTCATTCCTTTATATTTTTAATTTTTTAAATAAAACATCTGTCATGCTTAGCTATTTTTCTGTTTTATTTAATTTAAAAAAAAAAAACCCATTTATTATGGGCTAGAGGGATGACTCAGTGGTTAAGAACACTGACTGCCCTCCCAGAGGACCAGTATTCACATAGCATCTCACAACTGTCTGTAACTCCTGTTCCAGGGGATCTGATGCCCTCACATAGGTACACATGCAGGCAAAACACCAGTGCACATAAAGTAAAAATAGATAAATTACACACACACACACACGAACTCTGGCTGCTCTTTCAGAGGACCTGGATTCAATTCCCAGCACTCATATGTCTGTTCACAGTCCTAGGGGATCCAGTCAGTGCCTTCCTCTGGCCTTTGTGGACAGGTGGCATGTATGTGGTGCACAGACATACATGCGCGTAAAACACCCATACACATAAAATGGAAAGCATTAATCTAATTAATCTTTATCAATAAAAAATGGGGAATTAGATATTGGGGCAAGAACCTGAAAGGTCAGAGAAGCAGGAAGCAGCCACTAGTCGCCCTCCTGCCTCTTCCATTTCTCCATCTTAAAGAGCTGAGATCCTCTCTCCACCCTGCCTTAGTACTTCCTGTCTCCTCTCTGTCTACAGTCTTCCAAACCTCTATGGTTAATTTTTTTTAGCCCCCCTCTGACTCCAAACAAGCCTTTTTGTCAGAACATAATCAAAATATCACACAACAAACATGAATTAAAAATAATTAAAACATTTATTACTATTACTTTAAATCATGTGTCTTTGTGTTGCGTGGGTACAGGTATCTGTGGAAACCAAAAGAGGGTATGGAATCCTCTGGTGCTAGAATCACCAATGGTTGTGAGTCACCCAGCATGGGTACTGGGAATCAGACTTGGGTCCTCTGGAAGAACAGCAGGTACTCTTAACCACTAAGCTATCTTTGCAGTCTAATTTAAATGTTTTTCTGTTTTCTTTTAGATTGGTTTTTTGATACAGGGTTTTTCTGTAGCTTTGGAGTCTGCCCTGGAACTCACTTTGTAGACCAGCCTGGCCTCAAACTCACAGAGATTCTCCTGCCTCTGCCTACCAAGTGCTAGGATTAAAGGCATGTGCACTACTGCCTGGTTTAGTTTAGTTCTATGTGTGTATGTTTGTTTGTTTGTTTGGTTTTTTTTTTTGGTTTTTCGAGATAGGGTTTCTCTGTGGTTTTGGAGCCTGTCCTGGAACTAGCTCTTGTAGACCAGGCTGGCCTCGAACTTACAGAGATCTGCCTGCCTCTGCCTCCCGAGTGCTGGGATTAAAGGCGTGCGCCACCACCGCCCGGCATGTGTGTATGTTTGAAGTATGTATGTATGGGTTTGTGTGTGTGGAGGCCAGAGATGGAAACTGGGTGTCTTTCCCAATTACTTTGTACCTTGTTGTTGTTATTATTATTATTCTTTGGTTTTTTGAAACAGGGTTTCTTGTGTAATCTTGACTGTTCTAGAACTCTTTTTGTAGACCAGACTGGCCTCAAACTCACAGAGATCCACCTGACTCTGCCTCTGGAATTCTGGGATTAAAGGCATGCACCACCACCACCCAGCTGTTATTTTTATTTTTTAATTTTAAGGAAGTACTTACTGGGGGACTCTAGAGATGGCTTAACAGTTAATAACACTTATTGTTTTTGCAGAGAACCTAGGTTTAGTTCTTAGCGTTCACTTGGCAGCTGACAACTGTCTGTCACTCCAGTTCCAAAGGAGCCAATGCCGTTTTCTGGCTTCCTTACATGGTGGTTCCATACATGCAAGCAAAACATCCATACGCATAAACTGAAAAAATAAATCTCTAAAGATTTTATTATGGGACTAGGTGTGGTGGTGTACACTTTCAATCCCAGCACTTTTGAGATAGAGGCAGGTGGATTTCTGTGAGTTGGAGGTCTGCCTGATCTTCATAGCGAGTTTCAGGCCAGTCAGAGCTATATGGTGAGATCCTGCCTCAAAACCAACAAAAATAAAATAAAACAAAAAACTGTATTTTCTGTGTACAGTGCTTGTGGGAGGGGGAGCATCCATGGCCCAGTGCCCATAGTGACTAAAGAACAGCTGTGTGAGGTTGCTTGTCTGCTTCCGCCTCTGTGTCGCTCTGTGTTGGTGGTGTTTTACTCTTGGCTTTTTGGGGAGCCCAACTCCCAACTTTCAGATAAATCACACACGGAGGCTTATTCTTCGTTAGGAATGCCTAGCCTTAGCTTGGCTTGTTTCTTGCCAGCTTTTCTTTTTTTTTTTTTTTTTTAAAGATTTCTTTATTATGTATACAACATTCTACCTCCATGTATGTTGACACACCAGAAGAGGGCGCCAGATCTCATTACAGATGGTTGTGACCCATCATGTGGTTGCTGGGAATTGAACTCATGACCTGTGGAAGAACAGTCAGTCCTCTTAACCACTGAGCCATCTCTCCAGCCCTTGCCAGCTTTTCTTAACTTTAAATTTTCCCATGTACCTTTTGCCTCTGGGCTTTTTCCTTTTCTTACTTCTGTGTATCTTTCTTTCACCCTTACTCTGACTGGCCAGGTGACTGGGTGACTAGCCACTAGTGTCCTCCTTTTCTTGTTCTCTCATTGCTCCTCCTCTTCTCGTTTCTCCTGTTTATCCTCTCTGCCTGCCAGCCCCATCTGTCCTTGCTCCTGTCTCACTATTGGCCATTCAGCTCTTTATTAGGACCATCAGGTGTTTTAGACAGTTTAGTGCTATTTCATTTGCATTTTAATAAATAAAGCTCGCCTTAAGTTCAGAGAGTAAAACAGCTGTACTGATCAACCTTCCAGACCAGGCAGTGGTGACACACACCTTTAATCCCAGTAGCCACACTAGTTTGCCATAGAAACCAGGTGGTAGTGGTGCATGCCTTTAATCCCAGAACTAGAGAGGAATATAAGATGGGAGGAGTCAGCTCTCCCACACAGTCTCATTCTGAGATTCCTGGAGGCAGGATCACCATTTCGGACTGAGGTAGAGGTAAAAGCCAGTGACTGGCTGTTTTGCTTTTCTGATCTTCAATTGTGCTACAAGACAGGCAGAGAATCACAGCTTCACAGAGTTAAACAAATGCAGCATTAATAAAAGTCACACACTTTAAAACAATATTCCATGCCGGGCGGTGGTGGCGCACGCCTTTAATCCCAGCACTTGGGAGGCAGAGGCAGGCGGATCTCTGTGAGTTCGAGACCAATCTGGTCTACAAGAGCTAGTTCCAGGACAGGCTCCAAAAACCACAGAGAAACCCTGTCTCGAAAAACCAAAAAAAAAATAAAAAATAAAATAAAACGATATTCCTCAGCAGTTCCAGGGATCAAACTTGGGTCCCCATGCTTACAGAGCAAGCCCTGAGCCATCTCTCTAGCTCTTTTCTTTTTCTCCAGAGGAGGAAGAGGCATGTCTTCCTTTATTACTGTCTTTCTTATTCCCTGCAGACAGGGTCACTGAACCTGGAGCTCACCATGCCTGGCCAGGCAGGAGGCCAGCGAGCCCAGCAGTCCTCTTTGTGTGTGTGTGCGTGTGTGCGCGTGTGTGTGCATGCTCATGTCTCAGGCTCCTGTGGAGTCAAAGAACACCTCGAAGGGGTCGATTTCTTTGTCAGACCTGGCAGCAAGTACTTTTACCTGCTGAGCTAGTTCTCTGGCTCTGATCTTGAACTTCTGATTCTTCTGCCTCCTTCTCCCCAGTGCTGGGATTGCAGGTGTGCTGCTGTTTCTCAGTTTCTGGATTTTTTTTTTAAAATATTTATTTATTTATTTATTTATTTATTTATTTATTTATTTATTTATTTATTATGTATACAATATTCTCTCTGTGTGCATGTATGTCTGCAGGCCAGAAGAGGGCACCTTATTACAGATGGTTGTGAGCCACCATGTGGTTGCCGGGAATTGAACTCAGGACCTTTGGAAGAGCAGGCAATGCTCTTAACCACTGAGCCATCTCTCCAGCCCCCTGGATTTTTTTTTTCGAGACAGGGTTTCTCTGTAGTTTTTTGGATTTTTAAAAAAATTATGTTATTATTTTATGTTCATTGGTGTGAGGGTCAGATGTCCTAGAACTGGAGTTACAGGCAGTTGTGAGCTGCCATGTGGGTGCTGGGAATTGAACTCAGGACCTCTGGAAGAGCAGCCAGTGCTCTTAATCGCTGAGCCATATCTTCAGCCCAGTTTCTGGATTTTTCATGTTAGCATGGAAGCTGTTTTCAAACTCAGAGCAGCAGAGTTTGAAGGTCAGCCAGTCTTGTCAAGACTTAGTTCTGAAGTTGCGGGAGGAAGCGCAGATTTAGTGTGCTCGTAGTGTGGAGACTTTCTCTCTAGAAGAATTGTTTTTCCTGTCTCTGCAGACCTTGTGTGCACTAATTCGAGGAGTCCACCAGAAGAATAAGTCTACATCTGGATTTGACATTATCAACATGCTGATGGGCTTTGACAAAGCGGAGCTGTGCATGAAGGTGAGGCAGAAATGTGTATGTGGCTCTGAATAGTTCTTTTTTTTTTTTTAAAAAATTTTATGATTTATTTTTATTTTATGTGCATTGGTGTTTTGTCTACATGTGTATCCATATGAGGGTGTCGAATCCCCTGGAACTGGAGTTACAATTGTGAGTTGCCATGTGGTTGCTGGAACTTGAACCCAGGACCTCTGGAAGAGCCATCTCTCCAGCCCCTGAATAGTTTATCTGTTGACTGCCATTGGTGATGCTTCCTGTAGACAGACATACTAGAAGATTTGGAGTCAGATTTTGGCTTTCTGAGACTGGATTTCTTTGTGTAACAGTTAGTCCTGGGTATCCTGGAACTGGCTTTATAGATCAGGCTGGCCTCGAACTTACAGAGATTCATCTGCCTTTGCCTCCTGAGTGTTGGGTTTAAAGACATGAACTACCACCACCCAGATTTTTATGACATTTATGAACTTAGATAAAATATGAAAAGCTACAAGATCAGCTATTTTGTGGTTCTAGGAACAAAGCCATGCTCTTTTGCACGGGAGGCAAGTCCTCTGCTGCCCACAATCTTTGTGTGCTTTTGGCTCTTTGACAGACTCTTAGGTAGCTGAGGCTGACTTCAGACTCAAATTACAGAGGATAAGACTTTTAAGAAACTATTTATCATAGTTTTTTAAGGTTTATTTATTTTATGTGTATAGATGTTTTCCCTGCATATATGTCTGTGTACTTCATGTGTGTGTGATTGCTGAGAGGTATGAAGAGGGTATCGGATCCTTTGGAATTGGAGTTTCAAATGGTTGCCAGCCTGATGTGGGTGCTGGAAACTGATCATGGCTCATCTATAAGAGCAATAAATGTTTTTGAGCACTGAGCTGTCTTTTCAGCCTGTTTGTCTATCTCTCTCAAGTTAAAAAAAAAACCATTAAGTTTAATTTAAAGAAGAACATCCAGGACAACTGCACAGTGAGAAAACTGACCCTGAGGAGGAGCTGTGGTGATGGCACTGGAGGTCAGGAAGGCACCGTGCCCTTGAGCTAAGACGGTGTGTTACAGATGCATTCGTTTAAGAGGGGCAGTCCTACCGGACTGAGCTCCCAAGGTTATAATGAGGAGCAGAAGGAGAGAGAACATGAACAAGGAAGTCAGGACCATGAGGGGTGCACCCAACCACTGAGACAGGGGGGCCGATCTATTGGGAGCCCACCAAGGCCAGCTGGACTGCTACTGAAAAAAACATGGGATAAAACCGGACTCTCTGAATGTGGTGGACAATGAGAGCTGACGAGAGGCCAAGGAGAATGGCACAGGAACTTTTATCTGGCAATGGATCGAGAGAGAGACAGAGACCCAATTTGGAGCAACGGTCTGAGCTCTTAAGGTCCAAATGAGGAGCAGAAGGAGGGAGAACATGAGCAAGGAAATCAGGACCACGAGGCGTGCACCCACCCACTGTGACAGTGGAACTGATCTATTGGGAGCTCTCCAAGGCCAGCTGGACTAGGACTGAATAAACATGGGTTGAAACTGGACTCTCTGAACAAGGCGGACAATGAAGGCTGATGAGAAGCCAAGGACAATGGCACTAGGTTTCGATCCTAATACATGAACTGGCTTTGTGGGAGCGTAGCCTGTTTGGATGCTCACCTTCCTGGACCTAGATAGAAGTGGGAGGACCTTGGTCTTCCTGTAGAGCAGGGAATTTGGACTGCTCTTCAGTATCGAGAGGGAGGGGGAGTGGACTAGGGGGAGGAGAAGTGGAGTGGGGATAGGGGGAGGGGAGCGGGGGGAGAGGGCAATATGTGGGAGGAGGGGGAGGGAAATGGGAAACGGGGAGCAGTTGGAAATTTTAATTAAAAAAGAATAAAAAAAAATAAAAAAGATAAGAGGGGCAGTCCTCTGACCACTGGAGAAGAATGAGTGCGTGTATGTATAATGTGTGTGAGTGCCTACATGCTATGGTGCACGTGTATAAGTCAGAGTTAGAATCAGGTCTTCGGGCTTATATGGTAAGCATCTTTACCTGCTGAGCCATCTTGCTGGCTTTCCTCATGTCATTTGTTACTACCAAAATGTGTGCAGAATGCCTGGACCGTGGTGGTGCACTCCTTTAAGCCCAACACTTGGGAGGCAGAGGCAGGCAGATATTTGTGAGTTCAAGATCAGCCTAGTCTACAGAGTGAGTTCTAGGACAGCCAGGACTACCCAAAGAAACCCAGTCTCAAGAAACCAAAACCAAACCAAACCAAAAAAGCTAACCAAACAACAACAATAAAGCAAAATGTATGCAGATGTCTTTCTTTGTATGTCTTGTACCTGGGAAGAGGCAATTAATTATACAAAGTTCCTAATTCCTACACAGGATAAATTCTTTGTTTCAGCCAACTGTCAATGGACAGGCAATTGAAATGATACAATCTCTCTGGGAAAGAACATTAGAGTATTCTGTTTTGTGATATATGTATTTCTTCATATGTCTTCATCAGTTTCTGTAGTAGTCTGAGTTCCTTACATCTCCAAGTATAAGTTTGTATTTTGCACTGGAGCTCTTGATCACAGCTCGAGTTCACATACATTTTTTTCACTTAGACTGAGCCCGATGATGCCCTGGAGCTTCTCTTGGTGTTAGCAGTTCATCGTTGTCCCTTATCATCCCCCGTGTTTCAGACCTTGTGCCCTTTCTTGCTCTTAAGAATAGCACTCAAATCTTGATTTTCTTGCTTTCCATCTCCCAGCTATTGGGATTATAGATGTATACTGCCGTGCCCACATCAGTTTCTTTTTTTGGAATAAGTCTAGTTATCTTGCCTAGGCTGGTCTTGAACCTATGGGTTCAAGTAATTCTTCCTGCTTCAGCCTTTTGAATAGGCTGGGGCTATTGGCACATACCATTATGCTTGACTTGAATTAAATTTAAAATATTATGCTTATGTATTTATTTGCACTCTGGTATGTGTGTGGAATAGTGGGGTGTGGAGGTCAGAGAACAATTATCAGGAGTTGATTCTCTCCTTCCACCCTGTGGGTCTTGGGGATTGAATTTAGGTTGTTAGGCAAGTGCCTTTATCCACTTGCTGCCCTTTGAACTTTTTAAAAATTAGATTATTCATGTTATGTGATGTGTGAGTGTTTTGCCTCTGTGTGTGTATGCTTGATACCCTTGAAGTCATAGGAGAGCATCAGATCCCCTAGATCGGAAGTTTTGGATGATTGTGAACCATCATGTGGGTGCCTGGAATCCATCCTGGGTCCTGTGCAAGAGCAGCCAGTGCTGTTAACTGCTGAACCATCTCTCCAGCCCCATGTCCTTTGAATTTTTATGTTTACTGTTCAAAACTAATTTTTTTCTTCTGTTTCTCCTCTTCCTCTCATCCCCCCTCCCCTACTGGGGATCCAGCATGGTGTATGTTAGCTAGGGCTCTAACACTAAGGCACTGTCACTATCTTTTTATTAGAACTCTTGTAATTCACGTATTGTGTAGTTGATTCTTAAATTGAACAAACATAACCACTTTTAATTCAAAAAACAGTTTAATTGCCTCCCAGAAGAAAAAAATCATTATCCTTTTGAATGCAGTAATTATAGACATATATCTGCTTTACATTCGGGTTTGAACCCAGGGCCTTATGAAAGCTAGGCAAGCATACTGCCATTGAACTACACTCTCAGCCCCTTTTCATGGACCTTTGATCATTCTAAAGTCTACCTGGTGTCCCTTTCCTCTTCCTCCTCCTCAAAAAATTGTGTATGTGTGTGTGATTGTGATATGCATGTGTTTGTGTTTGTGGAAGGAATACATGTGGAGGCCAGAGCTCAACAGTGGAACCCCTGCATGAGATAGTACCGCCAAGCTATACTCCCACGGTTCACGCACACCCTCCTACTGGGCAAGACTACTCCACATGGCCCAGCTGTGACTTCCCCTGGCCCTTTATTTATTTATTTATTTATTTATTTATTTATTTATTTATTTATTTATTTATTTTTTGGTTTTTCGAGACAGGGTTTCTCTGTGGCTTTGGAGCTTGTCCTGGAACTAGCTCTGTAGACCAGGCTGGTCTCGAACTCACAGAGATCCACCTGCCTCTGCCTCCCGAGTGCTGGGATTAAAGGCGTGCGCCACCATCGCCCGGCTTCCCCTGGCCCTTTAAACTTGGTGTAGTGACTCCAGTTCCAATAAATGTCAAATCATCTCTTGTGTACTAATATTAAAACAGTATCTTATTTCTTCCACTCCATTAAAAAATGATGGAATTCTAGCCGGGCGGTGGTGGCGCACACCTTTAATCCCAGCACTTGGGAGGCAGAGGCAGGTGAATCTCTGTGAGTTCGAGACCAGCCTGGTCTACAAGACCTAGTTCCAGGACAGGCTCCAAAGCCACAGAGAAACCCTGTCTCGAAAAACCAAAAAAAAAAAAAAAGGTGGAATTCTGTCTTTAGAAATAAGAGTAAGAAAACCTGCGCTTTGATGAGACTTACAAGGTGTAGATTTCTGTGCAGACCAGACATGTAACTGAACCAAGACACACACCTTAGTGAGCAGCCATCCGGATCCCTAAATGTACTGGAACTGGGACAATATCATGGGTCAGCTTTCTGAAAAACAGCTAGAAGGTCCGAATGGAGGAAAACATCTGTCAGGTTCTAACAGGACCTAATGTTCCTTTGACTATAACACAGTACTGGCAAGGCAGAGAACCACTGTGTGCACTGCAGTGTTTCTCCCTGGAGACTGTCTTCATGACCAAAAGCAATTTAGGGGTGGGGAGGGTTTATTTAATCTTACAGCTCACAGTCCATCATTCAGGGAAGTCAGGGCAGGACCCTAGAAGCGGGGACTGAAGCAGAGGCGTTGAAGGAGTACTGCTTTCTGGCTTGCTCCTCACGGCTTCCTCAGCCTGCTTTCTTATAGCATCCAAGACAAATAGCCCAGAGGTGGCACTGTCTGTAGAGAGCTAGATCATTCTTTGGCCGGCTCTGTTGCTTCATCCCTGCCCATCTATTTCACCTTTGCTCTCCTGCCCATTTCTCTATCCCCTCTATCCTGGACTCTTCAGCACTCATTCAATCTTCCTTTATGTTCTTCTGTGCTTCTTTCTCTGTAATAGCTTACTGTCTTTCAGACATAATCCTGGACCCCTGGCCTCCTGAACACATGAAAACTTTTTACAGATAAAGTTACATTGTTGGCTTGTGTTCCTATGGTTAGGCTTGGCTTATTTGGATCAAAGGTTTTGTTTTGTAACAGCTGGCAGGGTAGTTTTCTAGTAGACAGGAGACCAAAGAAACATACTTTCTGGTACTTCCTCAGGGCTGAAATGTCTTCTTTGAATTTTGGTGGAGAAAGAAGGGCACTTCTTCGAGATCTTCCCCTGTAAAGTAAGCCAAGATCTCAGGCCTCTCCAACACTGCATGTCTTCTATCAGGTTCCACCTTATTTCTCTGAGACAGGGGTTTTCACTGAGCCTTGGAGCAGAGACCCCAGGGTCTTCTTGTCTTTAGTTCCCTAGTGCTGGGATTATAGTGCAGCTGTATTTTTCTAGTGTGTGTGTGTGTGTTGAGGTCAATAGTAGATGTTAGGAGTCTTGTTATTAATTTATTATCAAAAAGCTTTATAACCTTTTATTTTTGTGTGTGTTCACGTAGCATAGGTTGGACCAGAAGACTTGAAATTACTTTCTTTTGTCTTTCTCTTTAAACTAAAATTGTGAAAGTTTCAAGGTCTTACTTTGAAAGTATAAGGTAGATGCTCACATGTTTAATTTAACTGGAACATCTTGTTTTATTTTTGTAGGGTCTTTCTATTTTATAGTCCTGGCTGTTCTAGAACTCACTGACTCGATATGTGTTTTAGGCTGGCCTCAAACTCACAGAGATCCTCCTTCCCCTGCCTCCCAGTGCTGGAATTAAAGGCATACGTTACTACATCCAACCGAAACATTTTATTTTGAATCTTTATTTTGAAATTCCATCATGCTGAATCCTTAAGTCTGTTGGTTTTTTTAAAGAGATTTATTTTTTTTTTTTTTTGGTTTTTTGAGACAGGGTTTCTCTGTGGTTTTGGAGTCTGTCCTGGAACTAGCTCTTGTAGACCAGGCTGGTCTCGAACTCACAGAGATCCGCCTGTCTCTGCCTCCCGAGTGCTGGGATTAAAGGCGTGCGCCACCACCGCCCGGCTATTTGTTTGTTTTATGTGTGTGGTTTTTTTGTTTTGTTTTTGTTTTTTGTTTTTGTTTTTTTTTTTTTAAGATAGGATTTCTCTGTGTAGTTTAGGAACTTGTTCTGGAACTAGCTCTTATAGACCAGGCTGGCCTTGAACAACTCCTGCCTCTGGCTCCCGAGTGCTGGGATTAAAGGTGTAAAGGCATGTGCCACCACCGCCTGGCATGTGTGAGGTTTTTTGTTTTATTTTTTTTCTCCTTCATGCAAGTACTCATACCATGTACCAACTGGTGCCCTCAGAGTTGAGAAGAGGGCTTGCATCCCTGGAACTGGAGTTATAGCTGGCTTTGAACTACGATATGGGTCCTGGGAACTAAAAAATCCAGGTGTTCTGTAAGAACAAGTACTCTTAACCACTGAGACATTTTTCTAGCTTTGAACTTTTTTTTTTTAAAGATTTATTTATTTATTATGTGTATAACATTCTGCCTCCATGTATGACTGCAGGCCAGAAGAGGGCACCAGATCTCACTGTAGATGGCTGTGAGCCACCGTGTAATTGCTGGAAATTGAACTCAGGACCTCTGGAAGAGCAGCCAGTGCTCTTAACCTCTGAACCATCTCTCCAGCCCCCTAGTCTTGAATTTCTTCCCTTCACTTAATCTAGGATATTCTTTTCCTTCTTCCCTCTGTCATAGTTGGAAGGTTTTTACCTTTTCTTAGTTTATGTCTAAAAGCTATTTTTTTAGTACAAACATCAAATTCCAATTACATTGTCAATTTAAGTTGATCCTGATGAACCCAGCTAGCTTTGTTGGATTGCTCAGTTGGCCGTTGATTCCCAGTAGTGAATTTGATGTTGTGTCTCTCACTGGTCCGGTGATGCACTTTCTTTGACAAATACTGAAACTCATGTGTAGTTATTAAACCATTAGGTTTCCCTTTTCAAACTACTTCATTCTTTTGATCTTAGGGTTTATCTGTGTGTAAAGCTTCCAGCATTCATGTAGTACAGGAGTAAATACCCCATTGTTCTCTGTGGTTGTTCTAAAGCATTGTCTCCGAGTAGCTAGACTTTGAAGTCTTTTTTGATCTCTCATGGCCTGGACTAGGGAAATGATACAGTTGATTCACAGTTATTCACTTTATCCTGCAGAACATAACAGCACAGGGTCTAAGTGTTACATGGCGTGCTTTAATGTTTATGGTTCTCTTTCCCAGAACTTGATGGAGAGTTTGGATTCACTACTTTGTGCAGAAGGTTCTGAAAGTCTGAAGAGTTTATGCCTGAAACTTCTTCTTTGCTTAGTGACTGTAAGTGACCCCCATATGTTTGTCAAGGGTGTTAATCACAGCAGAGTCAAACCTAGTTGAGTTTCCTCCCAAAGGAAAAAGAGAAATTCTTTACTGGGATATTATATCATTCCCTTTGGTCTGAACATATAGAGGGAAGTTAGTTGTATGGAATTATGCTTTTTGGGAATTAACCTTTGAGCAGCTACTGGCATTTTTAACCTGCAGGTTATATGATATTATCACTTTATTTTTTATTTTACTTAAACATTTTTAAACTAATTTTTAGTTCGTGTATGTCCCTTCCCCATACAAAAAGTCATGTTGGTCAGAAGACAGATTTCCGGAGTTGGGTCTCTCCTTCCACCATATGGGTTCCAGGGTGGAGCTCAGGTCATCAGGCTTGGTGGCAAGGGCCTTAACCTGCTGAGCCATCTCCAGTTGATCCTTGTCATGTTGGCAGGGATATTCCAGGAGAACTACCATCTTTTGGATTGTCTGACTTTTTGTTTTCATTGGGTCTCGCTTGAAAATGGTTCTGGGAATTCTGAATCTTGGGATATTTTTGTTTGCTCTTTGCTTTGATATTTCTGTCGCTTAGATGCTAGGGTAGTAGACACACATGAGGTGTCGGGTGCCTTGGTACAGACCTTCACAAGTGTTTCTGTTGCATTCAGGTTACAGACAACATCAGTCAGAACACTATCCTGGAATATGTAATGATCAACAGTATATTTGAAGCAATTCTACAGGTAGGTCAGCTTTCTGATGCCTTTCTCTTATAGATGCTCTTCACATTTTCAGTATGCGTTCCATGGAACCAGGACTTAGCACTTAGGCGTTATGTACTGTGCCTCTTGTTACAGATACTGTCCCATCCCCCAAGTCGTAGAGAGCATGGGTATGATGCTGTAGTCCTCTTGGCTTTGCTGGTCAACTACAGAAAATACGAGGTACGTGGGTCCCTAGTGTACAGTTGTTATTTCCGTAATCATCTTGTTGGACACAGCAGCCATTTTATAAGACTGCTGAACATAGAAGACGGGCTCTTGGTGAACTGGGTTTTTTCTACTATACCTGGCTTTTATCTCCTGAGTGGTGGCATTGTGGGCATTTACTACTATGCCTGGCTTTTACCTAGGAGTTTTGTTTTTAATTTTTGTTTTTGAGACAGTCTTACTGCATATCCTTGGCTATCCTGGAACTCACTTAGCACTGAGTGCTAGGATTAGAGCAATTGCCACCATGCTCAACCCCCTAGGAACTTTTTTCCCCCCAGACAGGGTTTTTCTGTTACCCACAACTGTTCTAGAGACCAAGCTGGCATGGAACTCATAGAAATCTGCTTGCCTCTGTCTTTCCAGTGTGCCATCAACACCTGGCAGGAACTTTTTAAAAATCAAAAAGGGTTTGGATTATTAACTCTGGTTATATCACACTGAATCAGAATTTGTGGGAGAGGAACTGATCATTTTTTTTTTTTTTTTTTTGGTTTTTTTTTGGTTTTTTGAGACAGGGTTTCTCTGTGGTTTTTTGGAGCCTGTCCTGGAACTAGCTCTTGTAGACCAGGCTGGTCTCGAACAGAGATCCGCCTGTCTCTGCCTCCCGAGTGCTGGGATTAATGATCATTTATTTTTTAAAAGATCCCTAACTGAACCTATGTAAGGTGGCTCATGCCTACAATCTCAGCACCTTGCAGGCTGAGACAGAAGGCTTGCCACAAATTCAAGGACAGCTGTGCTACGTGGTAAATTCTGGGCCAGGTTAGGGTACAAAGTAATATCCTATCTCAGCCGGGCGGTGGTGGCGCACGTCTTTAATCCCAGCACTTGGGAGGCAGAGGCAGGTGGATCTCTGTGAGTTCGAGACCAGCCTGGTCTATAAGAGCTAGTTCCAGGACAGGCTCCAAAACCACAGAGAAACCCTGTCTCGAAAAACCAAAAAAAAAAAAAAAAAAGTAATATCCTATCTCAAAACAAACAAACAAACAGACAGACAGACAAACCCAGTCAAACAAAATGATAAACCAGAATTAGAAATCACAGTCCTACTGCATCTGCTTTGGAAGATTATTTTACTTGTATGTGTGTGTGACTGAGTGCATATATATGTAGCATGTGCATGCAGTTATCCTTAAAGGCCAGAAGAGGGCACTGGATTCCCCTGGAACTGGAGTTACCTGTAATTGTGTTGTAGGACTTGACATGGATGCTGAGAACTGAACCAGGGTCTTCTACAAGAACAGCAAGTACTTTTTTTTTTTTTTGGTTTTTCGAGACAGGGTTTCTCTGTGGCTTTGGAGCCTGTCCTGGAACTAGCTCTTGTAGACCAGGCTGGTCTTGAACTCACAGAGATTCACCTGCCTCTGCCTCCCAAGTGCTGGGATTAAAGGCGTGCGCCACCACCGCCCGGCAGCAAGTACTTTTAATCACTAAGCCATTTCTCTAGTTCCTATATATATATATATATATATATTTTTTTTTTTTTTTTTAAATAGGATACTGCTATGTGGCCTTGACTAGCCTAGAATTCAGTATGTAGAGCGGGCTGGTCTGGAAGTCGTGCCTCTCTAGTGTGCCCTCCCTGTGCCTGACTCAGTTCTGTGATGTGCAGGCCTGTGTGACTATTTCTGGCAAGGCTTGTTTTATGCGTCTTATCACTGTTGGTCTAAGAGCTCTCTGGCTCTTTTTTTTTTTTTTTTTTTTTTTTTTGAGACAGGATTTCTCTGTGTAACAGTCCCAGTTGTCCTGGAATTTGCTTCATAGATCAGGCTGGCCTTGAACTCACAGATATTCCCCTGCTTCAGCCTCCTGAGGGCTGGAATTAAAGGCTTGGGCCACCACCACTCAATTGAGCTCTCTGATTTTAATGAAGATTTTAGTTGAAGCTATTACTTTATCTTTAACAATACTGGAGGTTACTCCCACTGCCATCCCTCCTTTCCCACTGACCTCAAAGTTTTGGCAATCCTACTTCAAGGTCCATTCATGGCCTGCATTAGTGTATACTATCACACCTGCCTGTAATTTTAGCTAGAAGCCAGGGTCCCATGCAGCCCAGGCTGGCTTTGAACTAGTTTTCTTGCTTTTGCCTTCCCAGTACATCACTGTGCCCCACCACCCCCTTCTCTCTCCCTCCCCTCAATACAGAGTTTCATTCTATATCTATTCTATCAGGGTGGCCCCAAATCTGTGGTGAGCTATGCCTCATTCTCCCAAGTGTTGGGTTATAAGTGTATGCTGCCATACCCAGCTAGGCTCTTGGTTTCCATTTTTGAAATGAAAAGCAGAACCCAGAGAATGGTACATGTGCCTTACTCCTCTCAGAAGGCAGAATGCATAGGAATGGAGGGAGGTTGCTCAGGGAAGACCCGGATCCTCAGGGACTCCCTAGAGGAGTAGGAAGCAGCAGGTAAAGGGTCCTGGATACTAAGAACGACTCTCTGAAGTCAGGTGCTGTGTTAGGGGAACTTTCTTCACTAATAAGCGGCAGGACTTCGAGAACATATGGTCACTGCTTAGCCTTCTGGACAAGTCAGTGAAGAGTATGCCAACTGGTGACATGATTTAGGGTTTTTTTTTTAAGTGTTTCTTCTTCTTTCCTTCCTTTTTTTTTTTTTTGGCAGGACTTTGTTATTTAGGCCACAGGCTTGGCTGTCCTTATACTGCTGTGAGCCTGAGCTGTCCTCATACTGCTGTGAGCCTGAGCTGTCCTCATACTGCTGTGAGCCTGAGCTGGTCCTCATACTGCTGTGAGCCTGAGCTGTCCTCATACTGCTGTGAGCCTGAGCTGTCCTCATACTGCTGTGAGCCTGGGCTGTCCTCATACTGCTGTGAGCCTGAGCTGTCCTCATACTGCTGTGAGCCTGAGCTGTCCTCTAGCTTTCAGGAGTCTTCCTGCCTCAGCCTCCCAGGTCCTGTTACTACAGGCCTGTGTCATAACGTCTGCATCACTGGTCAGCCTCCCAGGTCCTGTTACTACAGGCCTGTGTCATAACGTCTGCATCACTGGTCAGCCTCCCAGGTCCTGTTACTACAGGCCTGTGTCATAACGTCTGCATCACTGGTCAGCCTCCCAGGTCCTGTTACTACAGGCCTGTGTCATAACGTCTGCATCACTGGTCAGCCTCCCAGGTACTGTTACTACAGGCCTGTGTCATAACGTCTGCATCACTGGTCAGCCTACCAGGTACTGTTACTACAGGCCTGTGTCATAACGTCTGCATCACTGGTCAGCCTACCAGGTACTGTTACTACAGGCCTGTGTCATAACGTCTGCATCACTGGTCAGCCTACCAGGTACTGTTACTACAGGCCTGTGTCATACGTCTGCATCACTGGTCAGCCTACCAGGTCCTGTTACTACAGGCCTGTGTCATAACGTCTGCATCACTGGTCAGCCTCCCAGGTCCTGTTACTACAGGCCTGTGTCATAACGTCTGCATCACTGGTCAGCCTCCCAGGTACTGTTACTACAGGCCTGTGTCATACGTCTGCATCACTGGTCAGCCTACCAGGTACTGTTACTACAGGCCTGTGTCATAACGTCTGCATCACTGGGTGATTTTATTCAGACAGACTGATGGGCAACTTGTTGTAATGAAGAGAGGCTGTCTGTGAGAAGGGGGTACTCTGGAGAGTCTGGGGTCTGTGCAACAACCTTGATGTGGAGGAGTTGATAATGGGGTGTAGATCTACAAATAAACATGTAATTTATCTCCAATACCTGTTTTTACTGACAGTCTGGAGGTGCTGATATGGTAGCCATTATGATCTCTGTCATGTGTAAAAGCCTCTGGGGCCTTAGTACAAGAGCAAGAAAAATAGCTGAGGAAAAGTGCTGAGGAAAGCTAAAGAAGTTGAGTTCCGTGTGACAGGAACATGCCGTTGTCCCTAGTGAGTACTTCACCGCTTTCTGGTGGATATAGCCATTCTGAGGCCGTGGATTGGCTGGCTTTTCTAAGTGCAAAGTGAACCCTGGCTCAGCCCAGTAGGGCCCTGAAATGTCAACCTGAAAAATGGGACACACCCTAAGACTGGAGAAAATCGTATTTCTGGAGTGAGGGATGCATCTTTGTTGTGTCAGAAACCTCAGAAGAACTGGTGGACATGTTTTCTCTGGGATTTGCAGCTTTGGATATAAGTTGCTCACTAGATGCCATTAAAGAAGCCCAATTCCAGGGGAGCAGGAAGGTCTTTGACAAGAGCGTGAGGAATTCCAAAAGAGCAGAGCTAAACTAAGAGCCAGTGAAGTTTTATATAAGCCATCAGGAGAAGGGGTGCTGGGGAGGATGTTTTAGCTGCTACAGCAGTCTGTCCTATACCCGTAAGGCAAGCTGTGAATCTCTCTAGGAAGGAGTAAAGATGTCAGAGACTAGTTACCCAGGTAAAAAATAAGTAAAGATCTAGGTGGTGGAGGAACACACCTTTAGTTCCAGCACTAAGAAGCAGAGGCAGGTGGATCTCTGTGAGTTCAAGGCCACACTGATCTACAAAGTGAGTTTCAGGACAGTCAGAAAAAAAAAAAAAAAAAGCTCTGGTACACACCTTTAATCCTAGGAGGCAGAGCAGGTACAGTTCTGCAGATTGAAGTTTCTGTTCTGCCTGGTCCCGCAGCTTTTCGGTCTCAAAGAAAAACACAGAGGTTTATATTAATTATAAACTGTTTGGCCTATTAGCTCAAGATTATTATTAACCAACTCTCTCTCTCTCTCTCTCTCTCTCTCTCTCTCTCTCTCTCTCTCTCTCTCTCTCTCTCTCTTTTGGTTTTTCAAGACAAGGTTTTTCTGTAGTTTCGAGCCTTTCCTGGAACTAGCTCTTGTAAACCAGGCTGGCCTTGAACTCACAGAGATCCACCTGCCTCTGCCTCCTGAGTGCTGTGATTAAAGGCGTGCGCCACCACCGCCCAGCCCTTATTAATTAACTCTTACAACTTAAATTAACCCATAATCTTATCTATATTTAGCCACATGGCTTGGCACCTCTTCTCAGTACAGCATTTTCTTCTTCTTTCCTCTTTGTCTGGGTGGTGACTGCAGACAGAGACTTTCCTATTCCCACAATTCTAGTCTGGTCACCCCACCTATACTTCTTGCCTGGCTACTGGCCAATCAGTGTTTTATTAAAACCAATACAAGTGACAAGTTTTTACAGGGCACAAGAGCATTATCCTGCAGTAGAGTTCTAACTTGGTCTACAGAGCACATTCCAAGGATGGCAGCCAGGGCTAACACAGAGAAACTCTGACCCAAAAAACCAAATTAAATAAAAAGAAAACCAAAAATAAATAAGGAAAGGATAGCATGTATAATTCTTGCTCATTTTAATGATGCATTTTATTTTAGAGACAAACAATGAAAAGTGACAGGTAAAACTTAGAAAGTTAAAACCCCCAAATTTAAGAACAATTAAAGAAGTAACTGCAAGTATACTTAGTGGTAAGGTACTTGCTGAGTTTGAATTCTGTCTTGTGGATGAGAAGTAGATTGCTTCTGGTTTCCGAACAACCAGCATGCTGGAGTGCTAGGATGCCAGGATATAGTGTGGGGCAATTAGAATTGTTTGTGTGTGTGTGTGGTTTTTGAGATAGGATTTTTCTGTAATAGTTCTGGCTGTCCTGGCATCTGTTTTGTAGACCAGGCTGGCTGCAGCTCACAGAGAAGCCTCTGCCTCCCAAGTGCTGGGATTAAAGGCGTGCACCACCACTGTTTGAGATAGTGATCTAAAACCCATCTTTTGCTCTGAGCCCCTTGTTTCGCTAAATTAAAAAACCAAATCACACTTATTTGCAAGCTTTTCCTTCCTTCCTTCCTTCCTTCCTTCCTTCCTTCCTTCCTTCCTTCCTTCCTTCCTTCCTTCCTTCCTTTTTTCCTCCTTCCTTCTTTGCTTCCTTCTTTTCCTTCCTCCCTCCCTCTTTTCCTCTCGCATTCTCTCTCTTTCATTCCTTTTTTTTTTTGTGTGTGTGTGTTTTGTTTTCCTTGTTCCCTTTTTACTAAAGAACTTTCCTGGGCTAGGGAGATGGCCTCACTGGTTAAGCACTTGTGCATAAACATGGTGGGCCTGAATGCAGTCACAGCTTTCTTGTCAAAAGGTGACATGGTGGCACACACTTGTAATCCCAGTTTGGAGAGCTGGATACAGGAAGATCCTGGGGCTTGCTGGCCTGCCAGCTTTGCCTAGTTGGCAAGCCTCACGTCCCAGGTCCCAGTGAGAAACCCAGCCAGAAGGCAAGGTGAATGATTCCTGAGGAATGATAGCAGAAGATGGCATCTGGGCTTCACATGCATGCTCACACCTCTGTGCATATATGGTAGTAACATGGTCACGCAAAGTAACAGAGCTTCTCCCGTGTGTTCGATGTCATAATTTGTGTATTGTGTCATAATTAATATGGGAAATCAAAGCGTAAATCTTCCTGTTTATGTTGGTCTTGGTATCTTGAGGATCCTGACTGTCACCTCACAGTGTTGTTTTGGGAAGGTGAGTGACTAATACTTGGAAAAATAATGTCAAAAAAAATGTGCTTTGGCCAGGTAGTGGTGCATACCTTTAATTTTTACTCTTAGGAGGCAGAGGGATAGGCAGAGGTAGAGGCAAGCAGATCTCTGTAAGTTAGCTGTCAGCCTGGTCTATGTAGTAAGATGTGGGGAGGCCAAGGCTACATAGTGAGGCCCTGTCTCAAAGACAAAACAAGCACGCTTTGCTTTTTTTTTAATGTTTCTGTCGACATGGTAACATCTCTAGGTCAGCCAACTGCTGATTTTCTTTTTCAAGGATCCACCTGCATCAGATCTTGCCTGACAGTCTGTAGCATAATAATAATGTAAAACATAATAAACATTTGGGTTGTTAAGAGAACAAAACTGTCATTTGCTATCCCCAGTTGACTTGAAAGACGTGCTCTGAGACTTGGATGAGGTCTGTGTGAGGTATTAGCTTTTCAGTTTTGGTTTCAGGCTTCTTGAGTTTTCTTAGTAGCTGCAAACACTGCCAGCCTGAATACTTTTGTTACAAGCCCTCCTTGGGTTGGAATTAGTGCTGGATCCTCAGGAGAACTTTCCTCACATCCTGTGGATGGGATGCTTTTAAGGTGAGCAGGTCATTGACTCTCATCCCACTTTTAAGAAGTAGTCGTTTAAATATGTGCCCAGCTGAGACGGGGTCTGGAAAAGCTCCAGTCATCTTCCAGTGCAGTACGTGATGGGACCGTCATCAAATCCCAGTGTCCTGAGCAGATTGTTGCTTGGGTAATAACATTCTTTTCTGCAGTACCCCCTGCAGTGTTATTTGGGTATCAGATCTCCATAAATGGCCTCTCTGACTGTTAAGCAGCTGCCACTTCCCACCCCTGAGGTGGCTTTGTTTTCCGGGTGGGTGAATCAGTCCTTGCATGTAGTTTTGAAATGGTTAGAGAGCCTTTGGGATGAGCGTGTAAGTTAGCAACTTACAAATATGTGTCTTAAGGGAAAGAAGGTTTTATTTCTCTCAAAAGACCACTATCCCTACGGACTCATAGGACAGGACAAATTGAGTTTTTCAGAGTATTCACTTTTTAGAAGAAGGAAAAAGAGGAGAGGTAAATGAACATAAACATGAACTAATTCAACGTCGAGGAAAATGTAGGTAGAGTAGAACTGACATTTGTGTGTGTGTGCAGACATGCACACATGTGCACTTGACAGATACCCATGTGAGATGAGAGAGTCACTGGAAATAGGGGCTGTCAGCAGGCAAGATGCCTTGGGTTTGGATGTTGGGAGCATCGCTGTGGAAATAGGGCTTGCAGAAGCATTTTGTTATCCCTTTCTTAATCAGCTAACAGCCTTTCTCAGCTTGGTGGCACTCACCTTCACTCTTCTCTCTTCCTGCAGTCGGTGAACCCTTATATCGTGAAGCTGTCCATTGTGGATGATGAAGCTACGCTGAATGTGAGTCTCTGGGTTCTTGAGCTTTTGGTGTTATCTCACTTGCTGTGGCCTTATTTTCAGTGGACCCTAAGAAGAGAGAAGCTGCTGGGTGGTGGTGGTGCATGCCTTTAATCCCAGCACTGGGGAGTCAGAGGCAGGAGGCTTTCTGTGAGTCTAAGGCTAGCCTGATCTACAGAGTGAGTTCCAGGACAGCCCGAAACATTACACAGAAAAACCCTGTCTCAAAACAACAACAACAAAAACAAACAATAGAGAGAAGCTGGGGTGGTGGTGCTTGTAATGGAAACTGGTCAGAAAATTCAGGTTAAGAGCTGTCCTGTGGTACTAGTACGGCCTGTCTCAGAAGAAAAAGGGCTGGGGATAGAACTTACAAATTTTGGGTTCAATTTCCAGTGCACAATAAACAGATAAAAAATTAATCCGAAGCTTATTGGTGGTGGTGCACACCTTTAATCCCAGAACTGGGAAGTCAGAGGCAGTGGATCTCTGTGAGTTTGAGGTCAGTCTGGTCTACAGAGTTCCAGGACAGCCAGGGCTACACAGAGAAACCTTCTCTCCAGAGAAACAAACAAACAACCGCCTCCCCCCCCCCAAAAAAAAAAAATCCCAGAAAGCAGAGTACTTTATCATGAGTTTGGTTTTTGTTTTTCGAGTCTCACTGTGTAGTCCAAGCTGACCTTAAATCCCTAGCCCTCCTGTTGCAGCCTCTTCAGTGCCGGGTTACCAGTGTACATCCTCCTGTGGCGCCGTCTGTGGTGCCTGGTGTCTGAAAAGACCAGAGGGCGGCGTCAGATTTCCAGGAACTGGAGTTAGAATGGTTTGAGCCTCCTTGTGGGTGCTGGGAACTAAATCTGCGCAGGAAATGCTCCTTATCACCGTGCCACCTCTCTAGCCCTGAACTTCCTGTGTGCAGAAAAGAGTTGATACTGTTCGTGGCCTGACTCTTGGAAGCTGAAACATTAAGGATGATGTATATCTGCTATATGTGTCCTGAAAATTTTGCAAAGTGACTTCTGCTTTCTGACTGTAGGGAGAAAAGGGTGACCAGTATTTGGCTTTCTCTCCTTATCCTCTAATGTTGTTGTTTTGTTTTGTTTTTTGAGATAGGGTTTCTCTGTGTAATAGTCCTAGCTGTTTTATAATTTGCTTTGTAGACCAGGCTGGCCTCGGATTCATAGAGATTCAACTGCCTCTGCCTCCCAAGTGCTGGGAGACGTGTGCCATCCCTCCCCCCACCCCAGCAGAATTTCTGTTCTTGAAGGCTGCTTTCTGGTGGAACTTCCTGGGTATAGACTTTAGGGTTTATGTTCTCCCTGACTGAGCTGTAGCTGAGCTGTAGCAGTGCCACCAGCACCTAGGGCTCCCTGCTTGCTTCAACTGTGCTGTGTTTTCTCTTCTAGGGAATGGGGCTTGTGATCACTCAGGCTTTGTCTGAGTACAATAGGTGAGTCTACTTCTCCGCAGGGGAAAAGGCTGTTTCTCTTGAACTGGGCGAGTAAGGAAGAGGTTCATTAGAATTCGTAGATAAAAATTCCTAGCCTATCCCAAAGCATAGTTAGAGGTCTGGCTGCATGCAGATGCACCTGCTCAGCCTGCTGGTATCCGTGGGGCTTTGTTTCCTATCTGGGAAAAGCAGCCCTCAAGTTAATGCCCACCTTTAGTTTAAACAATTAGGCACATTCTCTTTCAGCCTTTGGTGTTTGTTACAGAGCATTTCATTAGCTCTTTAGCTACAGAGCAGGCTTTCCTTTTTGTTCAGTGAGCCTCATAAATGCCATTTTCCATGTAGGAAAGCTCATGAAAACCACTTTAAAACTCGTTTTGTTGTTGTCTGTTTGTTTTTGAGACAGGGTTTCTTTGTTTAGCCCTGGCTGTCCTGAAAATTGAAAAGGCCAGACCAGGGTAACCTCAAACCTTGAGATCCACCTGTCTTTTTTTTTTTCTGAGTGTTGGGATTAAAGGTGTGCACCACCAAGCCTGGCTAAAATTCTTTAAAAGAATAGAAAAGAGATGGGGCTGGAGAGATGGCTCAGCGGTTAAGAGCATTGCTTGCTCTTCCAAAGGTCCTGAGTTCAATTCCCAGCAACCACATGGTGGCTGACAACCATCTGTAATGAGGTCTGGTGCCCTCTTCTGGCCTTCAGGAATACACACAGACAGAACATTGTATACATAATAAATAAATAAATATTAAAAAAAAAGAATAGAAAAGAGAAAGCATATTGAGTTAGGTCTTATTTAACAGATTTGCAAATGTTTCTTTCTTCCCCTGGGGATTGAACCCGGGGGGCCTTGTGCAAGCTAAGAACAACCTCTATTACTGAGTTATACTCATGAACCAACTGTTTCTTTTCATTAGTGGTTCAACTTCCAAGAGTCCTTGTTTAGTCTCTTAAATTGATTCTTGCTTTTCTTCATCCCATGGATGGGGAAGGATTTGGCATTCCATGAATGGAAACCAGGAATCTGTAATCCCACTAAGGGCCAGCCGGTATGTCCCTTTCTCCACAAATGTTTTAGCTCTTCAACTTTCTTTCTCCTTCAAACAAACAAGGTTTTCACTGTCACAGCCTGAAAGGATTTTCACTGCCACACTTTTCAAGTAATCATCTGTTTGGGAAATAACTAGATCAGCCATATGCTAGAGGAATTTCACACTTTGCAGCTTGCTTTCTAAGTCTCTCCCAAAGTAGCCAGGCATTTTGGTACACACTCCCTCCAGAGCAGATGGGTGCTCTCAGCTTGCGGGGGACTGCCGCGGCTAGAGCGTCATCATGCTTTAGTTCTGGAGTCAGACGTTCTGAGAGTACGCTGCCCTGGTTACCTAGAATGTCAGGGTTGAATATATACTTGGTAAAAAAAATTCCTGAAGTTTAATTTGGCTATTTTTTTTAGGCAGTATAAAGACAAGGAAGAAGAACACCAGAGTGGTTTTTTCTCTGCTTTAACAAATATGGTAAGTTCTACTTGTGCTTTTTCTCTTCCTGTTGAGAAGTACAGGAAGCCTTCAGGGGTAGGCATATTTAGGCTCAGTTTGGATATGTTTGAAATAATGGTAGCTGGGACTGCAAGGCCAATTTTTTTTTTTTGTTGTTGTTGTTATATAGAGAGGCTCTGTCTCAAACCAAGCAGAAACATCAACAAAAGAATTGACTTTGTAGTCCTAGCTACTTGGTAAGATGAGGAGAATTACTTGAACCTACATATGCAAGACCAACTTGGGCAACATAGTCAAAAATCCTTTTCAAGAACGAGTTGGTTCTGTTTGGAGGCTGACTGTAGAACACAGGCTAGACGGGAGTCCTCCCCAGTGGCCTTTTGCAGTCTTCTGTAGCCACATGATCCCTAATGACTGGATCAGGTTTGTCACTTCCATGCTCTGTTTACGTAGTGCTGAGGATTGAAGCTGAGCTTGGGAATGCTAGGCAATCACTGAAACCACAGGCTGGCACTGAAGACGTTCACTACCACCTCCTGGCAATAAGAGAAATCTTAAAAGAAGATAAAGAAAGTTAAAAAGTGTAAAAAGGAAAAAGAGAAAGGGAGATATATAAGTCTAGTGGATCCTAAAATGTAGGCAAAATTGGAACCCATCTTTGTTGGGGGGCATTAGTGTTCAAGCACCCTAGAGCTGAGACAGCTTCTTGCACAGAACAACTGTTTCTCTCACCCCAGGCAGTTTTTCTCCTGGTGCCTGTGCATTCTTACCCTTTTCTTCTTAGAGCCTGATTTTATTTTGGTTTTTTTTTTTTCGAGACAGGGTTTCTCTGTGGTTTTGGAGCCTGTCCTGGAACTAGCTCTTGTAGACCAGGCTGGTCTCGAACTCACAGAGATCCGCCTGCCTCTGCCTCCCAAGTGCTGGGATTAAAGGCGTGCGCCACCACCACCTGGTTTAGAGCCTGATTTTAAAAGAATCTTATAACTCTGAGACATAAGTCACTGAAGTGTTTCAGAGGCTATGAAGCATGAATTTTATATTGATATTTGATTATGTTAATTAGATATATTGTTCTCAGACATCTTCAAAATTTTTTTAAGGTTGAGTATCTTGAAACCCAGGCTGGCATTGAACTTGTTATGTAGCTGAGGATGATTTTGAACTCCTGACCTTCTACTTCTCAAGCACTTAATTTGCAGGTGTGCACCACCACATCTGACTTCTGGAATCACATGTATTAAAGGCAACTTGTGCCAGGTGTTTATTTGCCATCCTTGACAGTATGTAAGCTCAAACCCTGTCATCTGAAAGGAGAACAGGTTCTACATCAACAGTTCTAGCTGGTTGATAGCAGTCTACTCTCTCTGAAGTTTAAAAAATTCTTTTATTCCTTTTGAGACAAGTTTTTGACACTATAGCTCAGGTCGGCCCCTACATAGTCTATGTAGCCCAGACTAACCTTGAACTTGTGACTTTGGGATTGTAGTTGTAGGTATCAGGATAAGCTTGAAGTTCTCTGTGAGTCAGTTCTGATTGCACATAAGCAGTTTCCAGGAAACATGCCGTGGTTAGAATATTTAGGCTGACATCTACCTTGGCGTTGTCACTAAACTTACACATTGAAAGCCTAGATGATGTAGTAGGAATCTCATTATTTCATTTATTATTCCTAAGTCTTTTACGGTTTTCACAGTGGACTGTTTTTTGGTTTTTTGAGACAGGGTTTCTCTGTGGCTTTGGAGCCTGTCCTGGAACTAGCTCTGTAGACCAGGCTGGTCTCGAACTCACAGAGATCCGCCTGCCTCTGCCTCCCGAGTGCTGGGATTAAAGGCGTGAGCCACCATCGCCCGGCCAGTGGACTGGTTTTTGTGTGTCACTGATGGTCCTGAGTTCCTTGTTTGCTACTAGAAGCAATGGTTTTTCACTGGTTAAGCCCAGAGCCTCTCTTTTGGCCTCCTGTGTACAATCTGTGCTTCCTCCTTCCGTCCACAGGTGGGCAGCATGTTCATAGCAGATGCCCCTGAGAAGATCTCGGTACAGTAAGTACTTGGACGTTGTGTGTGCTCTCTTGCTGACTCGAGAGCACAGAGCAGAAAGTGTCACCTCCTCGCAACCTTTTATAGATTACAACCTTTTAAAATGATTTTTCCAGTGTTTCTTGGGGTTTAGGCAACCATGGGTTCTTGGAGATCTCTACTTTAGAGGCGTTGATAGAGCGTCTGCTTGATGTCCTTAAATAAACTGAGTGTGATTGGCATATGCCTGTTATCCCAGCACTCCTGAGGTGCAGATGGGAGGATCAGATGTTTACCCTCACCCTCTGCTACATAGTGAGCTGAGGCCAATCTGTGCAACATGAGACCCTGCCTTAAAGAAAAAATAAAGTTTTTGAGACATGATCTTGCCTTGTGTAGTCCTGGCTGCCCTGGAACTCTCTCTGTGTAGATCCTGGCTGGCCTTGAGTTTGTGGTAATCCTGTTACTTCTGCCCGCAGAGCATTAGGTCATTAGGTCATCATTACTAGCTCTGTCTCCCAAGTGCAGTGACTGAAATGCCTCAGGGCTGGGTGTCAACCCCCTCAGGTTTAGCTGGGTAGGGGTGGGAAGAATTGGCCTTTAACCTGTGCTCTTTTGCCTTTAGTTCAAAGGCTAAATAGAGGGATTGACAGTGAGGAGCTCTTGATGGTTGTGTTTGTTTTTTTTTTTTTTTTGGTTTTTCGAGCCTGTCCTGGAACTAGCTCTTGTAGACCAGGCTGGTCTCGAACTCACAGAGATCCGCCTGTCTCTGCCTCCCAAGTGCTGGGATTAAAGGCGTGCGCCACCACTGCCCGGCCAATGGTTGTGTTTTACATTCTTTACTCTTTAAGAAGGAATCTGATTTGTTCTCTTTTTCCTTAGAACCAACGAGGCCATTCTTCTGGCACTTTATGAAGCTGTACATTTAAATCGAAACTTCATCACAGTATTAGCTCAGGTTGGTTATCTTTTTCTTTTTTTAAGATTTATTTTTTTGTTATGTATACAGTGCTGTGTCTGAATGTTTGCCTGTAGCCAGAAGAGGGCATCAGATCTCATTACAGATGGTTGTGAGTCACCATGTGATTGCTGGGAATTGAACTCAGGACTTCTGGAAGTCAGTGCTCCTAACCTCTGAGCCATCTTTCCAGTTCCCTTGGGTTGGTTCTCTTAAAAGTCCCAATACTGGCTGAGTGTGGTGGCCTGTACCTTAATACTAGCACTGGGGAGAGAAGCGGGTGCATTTCTATGAGTTCAAGGATAGCCTGGGCTGTACATCCAGTTCCAGGCCAGCCAAGGCTGCAAAGTGAGACACACCCCAGCTCCCCAATCCTTTTCTCCCTCAAATTCCATTTTATTTATCTTTTGTTTTTGTGATATTGTAGGATTAAATCCAGGACCTTGTACATATTAGGCCACCTGTCTCTGCTTCCTGAATTCTGGGATTAAAAGTTTATGCTACCGTGCCTGTGTGTATGTTTCTTTTAAAGGAATCTACTAGTAGAATTTTAACTAAAAAGTAAGGCCATAAAAAAAAAAAAAAAAAAGTAAGGCCATGTTTTGAAAACAATATGCTGTTTTGGGGTATGTTTTGAACTCTTACTAGTTTTCATAAGGTAATTAAGAAAGTTTGCTATTTTTACCAAGTTTCTTGTCTGTCTATCAAATTCCATAACTGACTCAAGAAGAGGTGGGGAAGGTAAAGGACTGGCAAAACTGTTGAAAACAGAAAGGGCTGGGGCAGGAGTGATGGCTCATCGGTTGAAAGCACTGGCTACTGTTGCAAAAGACCCAGGTTCAATTCCCAGCACCTGCATGGCAGCTCACAACTGTCTTTTAACTCCAAGATCTGGCATACTCACACAGACATACTTGCAGGCAAACACCAATGCACATAAAATAATAATTTAAAAAAAAAGGAAAGGAGAGTGGATTCTACAAAGAGCGACTCTTGAACTTCCTTCTTCCAGTTGACGTGGCAGTAGCTGAGGAAAACCAAGGACACGGGGTCACCTACATTGTCCATGCTAGATTTTTGCCTCTGCCTTTGCACTGTACATATTCTTGCATGGTTTTTCCTTACACTTTGTGTGTGTGTGTGTTGGGGGTGTTAGTGTAGAGTTCAGAGAATAACTGGATAACTTTTGGAAGTTGGTTGTAGGGGGGATGTGAGAGGCAGGGAGGGGAGCAGAGAAAAATGTAGAGCTCAATAAAAATCAATGAAAAACCAGTATGAAAAAATAGTCCTGAGGCCGGGCGGTGGTGGCGCACACCTTTAATCCCAGCACTCGGAGGCAGAGGCAGGCAAATCTCTGTGAGTTCGGGGCCAGCCTGGTCTACAAGAGCTAGTGCCAGGACAGGCTCCAAAGCCACAGAGAAACCCTGTCTCGAAAAACGAAAAAAAAAAAAAAAAAGAAAAAAGAAAAAATAATCCTGAAACTTCATATTCTTTCCTTCTACCATGTGGATCCTAGGTACCAAATTCAGGTCATCAACTTGGCAATGAGTACCTTACCCTCTGAGCTTTCTTGCTAGCCTACATGCTCTTTTATTTATTTATTTATTTATTTATTTTTCTTTTTTAACAGTAAGGCTGCTATCAGCCTAGCTCCTTTTATGGTTCCTAGTATCCCCTTAGTTTACCTACATCTGTTTGTCAGTTCTGTGGTCATGAAAATAGTTCATACATCTGAATAATTTATTGGTTTTTTAAATATGAGGCTTTACAGAAAAACTTGTGTAATGGAATCCAAATTTCATAATGAAAATTAACCCACAGCGGTTCTTGATAGAGCTTAGCAGGCATCCATAGGTTTTAAGCATTCAGGGCACCAAATGCAGGTCCTCAGTGAGCTTGGTAGTCTCGTTTTGATCCTGGAAAGCCAGGGAGCATGCTTAGTGGAGGATACTTAAAGGGAACTATATTTTCTGTTTTCTTACTCATCTGTTCCTCTTTCAGAGCCACCCAGAAATGGGGTTGGTGACAACCCCTGTCAGTCCTGCTCCAACAGCCCCAGTCACACCACTTGGGACCACTCCACCCTCCTCTGATGGTGAGGCCACCACTTTTATTGTGTTCTTGGTTAAATATGAGTTTAGATCTTTCTTTTTCTTGTTTTTTTTTTCTCCTTCCTTCCTTCCTTCCTTCCTTCCTTCCTTCCTTCCTTCCTTCCTTCCTTCCTTCCTTCCTTTCCTTCCTCCCTCTCTCCCTTCCTCCTTCCCTCCCTCCCTCCCCTCCTTCTTTCCTCTTTAGTTTTTAGAGACAAGGTTTCTTTGTGTAGCCCTAACTGCCCTGGAACTCTCACTGTAGACCAGGCTGGCCTTAAACTCAGAAATCTGTCTGCCTCCTAAGTGCTGGGATTAAAGGCATGTACCACCCATTGCCTGGCTGATTCTAGATCTTTCAGTGCTAAGCACAGCTGTATTGAGCAAAGAATACATTTGTTAATTCTTTTAATTTGTTTGAGTGGGTAATTAATGTTGGTACACATCTGTAATCCCAGCTACTTGGAGGCTGAGGTAGAAAGATTACAAATTCAAGGCCTGCTTGGTCTGCCTAATGAGTTAAAGGCCAACCTGGTCAATTTATCGTGGCCCTGTCTAAGTTTTTTTTTTTTTTTTTTTTTTTTTTTTTTTTTGGTTTTTCGAGACAGGGTTTCTCTGTGGTTTTGGAGCCTGTCCTGGAACTAGCTCTTGTAGACCAGGCTGGTCTCGAACTCACAGAGATCCACCTGCCTCTGCCTCCCAAGTGCTGGGATTAAAGGCGTGCGCCACCACCGCCCGGCCCTGTCTAAGTTTTAAAATGAGATGAGGATATGACTTAGTGTAGAGTACTTGCCCAGCATGCATGAGCCCTGTGTTTAACCCCTAAGACCGAGTAAGAAGAAGGAGAGAAAGAGAAAAGGAAAAAGAAAGGGAAGAAATTTGTCTGCATTGGAGACTGTGTCATGTGCCCTATTTTCCCAGCGTTTGGAGTCTGAAGTGGGAAAGCCACTTGAGCACAATAATTTGAGACAATCCTAGGTGACACAGTAGACTATACTTAAAAAGAAAGAAAGAAAGAAAAGTATATGATGCTATTCTTTAGGCTTTCTGAAGTTCCAGAGAAAATTTGGCAAGATAGTTGAGTGGAGTGTTTCTTCTGTGTGTAAGGAAACAGCACTCCTATTGCAGAGCACTTGAGTTCAGTTCCCAGCACCCGCGTCAGGCAGCTCTCAGCTGCTGTGCTCACAGGGAACCTTCCTTACACTCAAGCCCTACTTACACACACACATCCACATAATTAAAAATTATAAAAATAAATCTTAAGAGTAAGCATTTTATTTAAATCCATGTGTGGTAGTATATGCCTGTAATCCCAGCTGGAGGAGTTGGAGGGAGGAGCACCAGTTCAAGTGCCTGGGCTGTGGTGGCGCACACCTTTAATTCCAGCTCTCGGGAGGCAGAGGCAGGTGGACCTCTGTGAGTTCAAGGCCAGCCTGGTCTACAAAGTGAATTCCAGGACAGGACAACCAGAGCTGTCACACAGAGAAACCCTGTCTCAAAAAGAAACTAGTGTTGTTGTTCACCCCCTACATTTTTTTAATGTAACTTTTTTTTTTTGTTGATTCTTTTGGAATATCACATCCTGCGCCCCAATCGCACTCATTTCCCAGTCCCAAGTCCCATCTTCCATGTTTGCCACCTTGTAGCCACCCCCACAGCCCCCCAAAAACCTCTTGCCTGCCTCTCTGTCATACATTGATTGTTGTCGTGGAGCTGCTGTGTAGCACACAGGAGACCCGTTTGCCCAAAGAACCTTCCTTGGAAATGTTGGTTGCAGTGAGTTGTTGGCCTTTGGCTTCTCTACACCTTTAGTCCTGACTCCTCCAAGACACTCCCCTCAGATATCCTGATGTTGCACGAGTCATGGAGATCCTGGGGCTATGGTTCCACAAGACCAGTCGCTTCAGGCCGTAGATGGGGGCGATGCTAGAGTCAGCCCATCTTGGTGTTTTTCAGACAGGGTTTCTTTGTGTAGCCCTGTCTGTCCTGGAACTCACTCTGTAGACCAGGCTGCTGGCCTTGAACTCACAGAGATAGATCCTCCTGCCTCTGGCTTCCTAGTGCTGGGATTAAAGGTGTGCACCACCACATTTTTATATAGCTCTGAACATTCGAATTTTAATGCAGTATAAGCAGCAGAGAAGTATGGCAAGGAACTGTCATTGATCTTCAGATCTATGACAGCAAATTGTGGCTTTTTAGAATTGAAACCCAAATGCCAAAATATCTTAATGAGCAGAAGCATAGTGAGGATTGCCTACTTGTCTGTTTATTCAGGTCACTGCTAAGCCGATGGAAACACTGTACACTCTCTTTAAGGATGGAGCTTGCCTAGTTACCATGGATATCCAAAGCCATAAATGTGTGTTTGTGAGTGTGTGTGTTCTCAGTTCCATGTGATGCTTGGATGCTTGAGAGAACTGCCTTTCAGCTGTTGATTGTGAACACTTCACCCACACCCTTGATTATGCAATGGCAGGATTTGTGCTTACCTACAACCTCTGAGCTTTTAGCCTGCTATTGGGAACAAGTCAGCTCACTTTCAGATGACTGTCTCTCTTGACAAAAGCTCCTGAGAAACATTATAAAGGCAGCGTTAAGGAGCGATGCTTGCTTACGAGGGAGATTTTACACTGTGAGGGATTTGATTCTGCCTTTATTTTATTTTTTTCTTCTAACTCATTTCCTTACTGTAGGGGTCCTAAGTATTGTAGCCTTATTTTCAATTTCTGGTTTTTAATTATAGTGCTGCTCTGTAGCCCAGTTATATTTAAGGTATGTCACTGGTGCTATTATTTTTAAAAGCCAGCAGTTAGCTGTAACATTTGTTCGC
This sequence comes from Chionomys nivalis, assembly GCF_950005125.1. NCBI lineage: Eukaryota > Metazoa > Chordata > Mammalia > Rodentia > Cricetidae > Chionomys > Chionomys nivalis. The sequence continues at coordinate 14,624,427 of NC_080093.1, forward strand.
AGCTCAGACTTGACATTTGACAACTCCGCCTTGGCATGAGAGGACTTTCTGGTAAACTAAAAATATATATAGTTCTATATTTCTACATATTATGTAAGATAGTTTTCTAGTTATCACTGTGCGTGAGTGGGCTAAAACTTCCACTTTCCAGTTAGATAACAAAGGAGTGATTATGGGTTCTGAGTTCAGAATGGTTGTGGTTTGAAATGGCAGCCTATGAGACCGTATAGGTTTGTTGTTTTTGAGACAGAGTCTTATCTATAGCCCAGTCTGACTAGGACATCTGTTAGTGTTTCAATATAAAAATAAACTTATCTTTTTTTATTTGTTCTTGGGGGCCAATATATGGGAAAACAGCCAAGGATTGGGCATGCTAATTTCTTCTCATAAGGCTTTTTGCTGTGTATTGTGGAACCATAATGTACAGTGTTTCCCATTGTTAGTGAATGTCCTTTGCATGCATTGTAATAGCTCCAGAGGGATCCATTATAGTCATGAATATATATTATGACTAATATCCCAAACTTAGAAGTGTGTTCATAGTTTAAAAATACAGCCGAATGCTATAGATTTTCAAATGTTGCTGGGCCATCATGAGGCTCTTTTTGTGTATGTGTTATGTTTTAGACACTGTTAAAGCACTAGGTGGTTGACTAATTCTATTATTTTATTTTATTGGTTTTTTTTTTGTTTTGTTTTGTTTTTCGAGACAGGGTTTCTCTGTGGTTTTGGAGCCTGTCCTGGAACTAGCTCTTGTAGACCAGGCTGGTCTCAAACTCACAGAGATCCGCCTGCCTCTGCCTCCCGAGTGCTGGGATTAAAGGCGTGCGCCACCACCGCCCGGCTTTTTTGGTTTTTTGAAACAGGGTTTCTCTGTAGCTTTGGAGCCTGTCCTGGAACTAGCTCTTGTAGATCAGGCTAGCCTCAAACTCACAGAGATCCGCCTGCCTCTGCCTCCCGAGTGCTGGGATTAAAGGCGTGCACCACTGCCCGGCTGACTAACTCTAATTTAACATCTTTAAATCTTGGGAACTCCAAGTGGAAGCTGCTGTGCTTGGGTTGATTCTGATTCCCCGCTGTGCACTGGGGCCAGGACAGTGGACCGAAGGATCTTCTAGAAGCAGAGGCTAGATATGTAAACTTCCAGTCCAGGATGCTGCTCAGTGATGTGCCCTGTTTTCTCTCTGCTGTTGCATTTCAGGTTCCTTTTCATGGGGAAGAACTAAGGGGTAGAATTTGCACATAGTTCTGCCTCAACTTTCGCTCCTTTCATATTGGGTACTTTTAGTGTAAGGGCTTGTTCTCGTACTGAGCAAATTTCTCCTTATTAGGAAGAATTCTTCCTTTATTTTAAGTAAGAGACTCGTCAAAGCAGGCTCATTTATATTCAGTATAACTTTTCCTCGAGTTAGAAATGACAGTGCCTCTAAGAAGGACCTTGAACTTGATTACTTGGGGCTGGAATAGAATTATATCCTTTTCTAGTGTATTAGGAGAAAAACTCTGGATTGACCCTAGATGAAAAAGAAGGTTGGCAGGTTTGGGGGAGCATGGGACACAGGGGTTCAAGAGGCCTAGTGAGAGTAAATAGAAGTTTTATGGAAAGTACGGTCCTCCTTCTGTTGTGGGAAAAGCTTATTTAGTCATTTCCTTGCCTGCTGGCAAATTGGCTATGTGGGTAGAGTGTTAGGTGGAATATGTTATGGGCTAAGTGTTTTATTTGTTCTATTCCAGTCATAAGTTCTGTGGAACTCTCACTGGATGCAGATGTACAGACCAGTAACCTACTGATAACCTTCTTAAAGTATAGCTCGATTGTCATGCAGGACACTAAAGGTAAGACATGTTGTCTTGGAGGCGTGCCTAACATCAGAGAGCAGTGGCTGAATTTTGAGGCTTTCATCTATGACCTATTGGGGCCTCCTGGGCAGGTGATGGACCTGGGCTCTGATTTCTCACTGCTGGGTGACAGTTAGATGGTGTTGGGAAAACCTGAAGTTGGAGGAGAGGGCTTAAATATAGAAAAGGAAAAAAAGTTGATTCCCAGAATTAGCAGGTGTGCTTAGGAGGTCTTGGTGTGGATGCACGTTCTTCTGTGGGAGTTCTGTGAGGTTAGCACCCTTCAGGGGATTCCCTTCTGAGGATGCACATTGGGAGCATCAACTCTGGTGAGAGTCAGGGGACTCGGGGGGCTGTGCTGTTTATCGCTTAAAGGAGACAAGCCGCTAACCCTAGATGCAGTGCAGAAGAGGGAGAGAACTGAGTGCTGGGATTATTACTGTGAGCTAGGGGCCTTTGAACTCCTGGACTACAGAGTAACACCATCATACCCGCCGGTCTGGAGCAGTGCTGCTTTTCCTTTCCTATTTCCAGGTCTTCTGGTCTTCATTTTGCTGCAACTTTCTTTCTCTTTTTGGTTCTGATTTTTGTCTTTTGTTGTGGTTTTGAGACAAATTGAGATCTGCCTGTCTGTCTGTCTGTCTTTCTATCTATCTATCTATGTTCAGTGACCACCTGCATTCCACTGACATTCTGCTGTCTCATCTGCCTTAGTTCCTTTTTGTGTCTTCGTTGTTTGGCTGTGACACTTTAAAGAACACTGTGGGTATCACTAGTTCACAAAGTTCACTTTGGCCTGCACCTCCAGAAATAAAAAACACTTTCCCAGGTAGCTAAAATGTCATTATTATATCTACAAAACCCCAAAATGGCTCTCTAAGAGTGTGTGAGATTTAGTTCCTATTGAAGTTTCTTCAGTTACCCTCAAATCTCTTCCCTCTTTTTACAGAATGGACAGTGTCATACATTTAGACAATGAACTTTAATAGCTTTTTTCTTTTCTTTTTTTTTTTTTTTTTTGGTTTTTCGAGACAGGGTTTCTCTGTGGCTTTGGAGCCTGTCCTGGAACTAGCTCTTGTAGACCAGGCTGGTCTCGAACTCACAGAGATCCACCTGCCTCTGCCTCCCGAGTGCTGGGATTAAAGGCGTGCGCCACCACCGCCCGGCTAATAGCTTTTTAAGTAGATTTAAATTTTCTTCATTTTTTTTAAAATTCTGACACAGGGACTCACTGTTTAGCCCTGTGTGGCCTGGCACTCACTGTGTAGACCTGCCTGGCCCAATTCACTGTCTCTGCCTCTGTACTTCTGGGATTAAAGCGTGTACCACCATGCCCAGTCCTGATCTTTGATCTTCTTTCTCCCACTGAAAGCCTCTTCCCAACAAGTTCCCATCTCTTGTTTTGATGATTGATTTATTTATAGATAGGAGTGTTTTGTCTTTAGGTATGCATGTCAGAAAAGGGCATCATATCCCATGGGGCTACAGTTAGAGAAGTTTGTGAGCCACCCTATTGCTGCTGGGAATTGAACTCAGGACCCCTGGAAGAGTAGCCAGTGCTCTTAACTGCTAAGCCATCTCTCCACACCTCAGTATACCTTTTACCCCAATACTTCTTTCTTTCTTTCTTTCTTTCTTTCTTTCTTTCTTTCTTTCTTTCTTTCTCTCTCTCTCTCTCTCTCTCTCTCTCTCTCTCTCTCTCTCTCTCTCTCTTTCTTTCTTTCTTTCTTAATTTGGGTTTTGACATTTAAATTTATTGATGCTAAGTGACCTTAAGATATGGTTTATAAGTTTTTGGCCTTTTTGAAAGAACTGGCTAGCCCTGAAAATAGAGATTTTTTTCCTTTTGGTTTTCAAGACAGGATTTCTCTGTACCTTTGGAGCCTGTCCTGGAATTAACTCTTGTAGACCAGACTGACCTCGAACTCACAGAGATCCCTGTCTCTGCCTCCTGAGTACTGGGATTAAAGGCGTGCGCCACCACCACCCGTTCCAATACTACTTTCATGACTCCTTTTTGTGTGTGGCCTACTGAGTTTAAATACTGTTTGGTTTTATGTTCACGTGTATGTGTGCCTGAGCGCATGCTTATGTACCACATGTGTAGTGTAGTAGCCTGTGGGGGTTGGGAGGTGTTGGGTCTCCTGGAGCTGGAGTTATGAAGAACACTTTTGAGCTGTCTGTCAGTGCTGGGAACTGAACCAAGGTCATGTCTTCTGAAAGAGCAATGATTGTTGAGACCATCTGTAGTACCTCCTGAGTTTAATTACAAGTTTCTTGCTCAGTGTGGGTGGGAGGCTATTTTCTGGAGCAAGAGTAACTTATCCATAGCTACACTACTGAAGAAAATGACATTCCTCCCCAAGTAGCTGTTAATCGCCAGTAGTCCCAGAAGGAAGGGTGGGTCCTCAGGTGAAATGTTGATACCCAATATTGGGTAAGTCATGGATATGTAACCCCAGCTACAGTGACTTCATGGGTGTAATTGCTGTGTCATATCCAGAAGCCGCTTTTTTGCCGCATGACTATCTTCTGGCTCTTACATTCTTTTTGTTCCCTCTTCTTTGACGTTTCCTAGGCCTTGGAGCAGGTGATAAAGCCGTCCCATTTAAGGTCAAGTATTCTACCATTACTTAGTTTTGATGCTTTGACAGTTACTGGTTTCTGCATTAGCCATGGTGTTTTAGTTAGGGTTTCTTTTTTGTTTTTGTTTTTGTTTTTCGAGACAGGGTTTCTCTGTGGTTTTGGAGCCTGTCCTGGAACTAGCTCTTGTAGACCAGCAGGCTGGTCTCGAACTCACAGAGATTCGCCTGCCTCTGCCTCCCGAGTGCTGGGATTAAAGGCGTGCGCCACCATCACCCAGCTAGGTAGGGTTTCTATTTCTGTGAAGAAACAACATGACCATGGCAACTCTTATAAAGAAAAACATTTTTTTTTCAAAGGCAGGGTTTCTCTGTATAATAGCCCTGGCTATCCTGGAACTCACTTTGTAGACCAGGCTGGCCTCAAACTCACAGAGACCTGCCTGCCTCTGCCTCCCAAGTGTTGGGATTAAAGGTGTGCACCACCACCACCCAGCCAAAGGAAAACATTTCTTTGGGGCTGGCTTACAGTTCAGAGGTTTAATCTTTTGTCATGGTGGGAAGCATGGAGGCATGCAGGCAGACATGGTGCTGGGGAGGTACCTGAGAGTTCTACATTTGGATTTGCAGGCAACAGGAAGAGAGAGAGAGAGAGAGAGAGAGAGAGAGAGAGAGAGAGACAGACAGACAGACAGACAGACAGACAGACACTGGGATTGGCTTGAGCATCTAAAATCTCAAAGCCCACCCTAGTGACACACTTCCTCCAATAAGACCACACCCACTCTAACACCTCTTAATAGTGCCACTCCGTGTGGGCCAGTGGGAGCCATTTTCATTCAGACTTCTACCACGGGCTGTTGCTTTAAAAAGCTTCTCTCTCCTTTCTCTTCCTCTCTCTTCCCTGCTTTCTCTCTCTTGGTTTCTTTCTTTGTCTCCGGTACCCTAGGTTGGTCTTATATTTGTTCTGTTGTAGAGGCTAGTCTTGAACTCTTGATCCTCCTGTCTGTTTACAAGTATTGGAATTACATATGTGTACTACCATGCCCACTCGAGTTATTAACTTATAGTCTATGAATAACTTCAGATTTCCATATATTGTAAGTCAAATTTTATTGTAGAACCAAAAATTGTTAAAAATGGATTGTTTTTGCTGCCTTACTTTATGTGAGGAGAGTGTCCTAAGAGCCTCTGAGGTGGGTTTAGGCTCCTTTCGGCATGATTTTTACTTCAGAAGGCTTTTGTTTGCCAAGTGAGCAGGTTTCTGTTGTGAGGGTTTTCAAGAGCTCTGGAGAGGAAGGGATGAAGGCTCAGGAGCTCTGGAGTGAGGAGGAAACACTGAAAGACCAATATGGGAAACTAAGACTCGCCAGAGCCAAAAGGAGCCTGGGTGTGTGAGCCTAAGTGTGCTGTGTTCAGACACTGCGTGCGCTATTATTGGAGAGCTCTGCCTTGGAAACTTGGGCATCTCCTCTTGTATCACGTGTTACTATTTGAAGAGTAAGCACTACATAGGGTTAACTCCATGCAGGTATTCCAGGTCATTATCTCCTAACATAGAACATAGGGTTAACTCCAAGCAGGTATTCCAGGTCATCAACTCCTAACAGAACATAGGTTAACTCCATGCAGGTATTCCAGGTCATCAACTCCTAACAGAACATAGGTTAACTCCATGCAGGTATTCCAGGTCATCAACTCCTAACATAGAACATAGGGTTAACTCCATGCAGGTATTCCAGGTCATCAACTCCTAACAGAACATAGGGTTAACTCCAAGCAGGTATTCCAGGTCATCAACTCCTAACAGAACATAGGTTAACTCCATGCAGGTATTCCAGGTCATCAACTCCTAACATAGAACATAGGGTTAACTCCATGCAGGTATTCCAGGTCATCAACTCCTAACATAGAACATAGGGTTAACTCCATGCAGGTATTCCAGGTCATCAGCTCCTAACAGAACATAGGGTTAACTCCATGCAGGTATTCCAGGTCATCAACTCCTAACAGAACATAGGTTAACTCCATGCAGGTATTCCAGGTCACCAACTCCTAACAGAACAGTCCATTGGGAACTGCTGAGGTGATTGGTTCTCTGAGACTTGGAAGTGAGATCTGGCAGGCAAGGATAACAAGACTCTAGTGTATCTGAGTTTCCTGAGGCTATTGCTTCTGTATGGAAATGGGTAGCCTGTTCCTTTCTCTACAAATATTGCAACAACCACAGCAGAAAGAAATTGTATGGATGTGACCCAGAAAAATGAACTTTTAAGCTTTGCTTGATATAACACAGTGAATCGAGGCTCTTGGAATATATTTTTTAGCTCTAACAGTTATGTAAGCCTCTGTCCTGGTCACTTCAGGTTCATAAATACAAGTCCAAATTACAGACTAAGTAATAGCCAGTATGTGTGGTCGCAGTGTCTGTAGACTGCAATATATTTTTGCAAGTGGGAGGTCTAAATATGGCAAGGGCAAGGTTATTTATTCAGAATAGTTTATTTAAGAAAAAAAATGATTGTTCCGTGGCTTCATTTGCCCATCTCATCCCCTGTCTTAGCCTAAGACTTGCTGTGCTATGCCCTGGTTACAGGATCTCATGATCATTGTGTGTGTGTGTATTTTGTGTTCTGGGAATGGAACCTAGAGCCTTATCCATGGTGACCAAATGCCCTACCACTAAACCGGATCCCAGCTTCACATTATGATCTTGGGAGCCGTAGAGCTGATGTTTTCTTTGTCCCAGACAAGACATCTTTTTCTTTTCTTTGTTTGAGAAAGGTTCTCACTCTGTAGCTCTGAGTGGCCTGGAACTCACACTATGTAGACAAGAACTCAGAGATCCTTGAACTCAGAGATCCAGCTCTCTCTGCCATCAAAGTGCTGGGATTAAAGGTGGTTACTACCATCCCTGGCTTTCAGATACTTCTTTTCTAATGTATGTATCAATTGACATCTGTAAAATGCTTTCCTTTGGGTTTATTCATTTTTTTGTGTAAATGTATGCATATATGTGTAGAAGTATGGTGAGTTGCATGGGTGTGCCCGAAGAGGGTGTCAGAGATAGAACATGGATGCTGGAAACTGAACATCGGTCCTTTGGAAGAACACTCTGTAACAGGAGGAGTGGGCCTGCTTTTCATCCCAGCTAGCTTGGCTAGCTTACACCCAAAATAATCACACAGAAATTGTATTAATTAAATCACTGCCTGACCCATTATCTCTAGCCTCCTATTGGCTAACTCTCACATCTTGATCTAACCCATTTCTATTAATCTGTGTTTACCACGAGGTTGTGGTTTACCGGGAAAGATTCAGCGTATCTGACCTGGCAGCTTCATGGTGGTTCTCCATCTCCCTTCTTTCCAGCATTCAGTTCTGTCCACTCCGCCTACCTAAGTGCTACCCTATCAAAAGGCCAAGGCAGCTTCTTTATTCAACCAATGAAAGCAACACATAGAAAAACCTCCTATAACATTTCCCCTTTTTCTGTTTAAACAAAAAGAAAGGCTTTAACTTTAACATAGTCAAATTACATATAACAAAACAGTTATCAAGCAAGAATTACAGTTACAATATTTATATCTACTTTATCTTTTGTCATAACTAAAGAAAACTATATAAATTCTTCAACTCCATCAAAGACTCTAGAAGGATATAATATTACGTAAGTAAACAGGAAGTATGTTGTAAGCAGCTTCCAAAACTCTAGAAATGACAGAGACATCTCCCTGCCTGGACAGTCACCCAAAGTTATTCTGTACCGTTGGGGCATCCATCTTTAGCCTACAGGCCCATAGTATCCAGCAGACTTTCCCCATGAAGCAGGAAATTTCAAAGACAGTTCAGTCACTTTCTTCTGTGTCCTGCAGAATGTCTCACAGACTCTCATGAATCAGGAACACCAAAGGATCATCTCACCTTTAGATAAGTTCAGCAGTCATCTCTCTGTGGGTTCTTCATGTTCAGTTTATGCATCAGTCCAGGCAAGTGCAGTTTCTTGCCCAAATGGCTAACCAACTCCATAAGGAGCCTCTTTGATGCCCATCTTCCTCTTGAAGTAGCTTGGTGCTGCCAAGAGCAGATGTGTCTCATTGTCATGAAAAGCCCTAAGTTATTAAAAGCATTTTAAATGCCATATTCTGTAGTCTTTGAAAGATATAAAGAATGCCTATCTAACTGAAATATATCTCTATATATCTAGAAAATCTAACTAACATGACTACAAGCTTGACTATTATCGATGATTATCCATTAACCTATATTTCCTAATTATACATTTTTAAATAAACTACACAATCACAATACCTTAATCAAGAGCAGAAATATACATATAACAAAATTGACCTTAAATTTATATCAATAAAGTAAAATCCATACCAATGCAAATTATTCATATCTATATCATATCCCCCTTTAAATGTAAAAGAACATTTATAAACAATATTTGAAAATATGGGCATAGTTTTTTCTCTCCAAACTTCTTCCTATTGTATGGGGGCACTGTTAATCAGGTCTTTCATGGTGTATCCTATATGTTAGGTTCATCTTAGTCGGCAGTTGAGCAAAGTAAGTTTTTGAGGGTGTTTAGAGCAACCTTTCAGGAGGCAATCCACAGGTCCTCATCTTCTGTGAAAACAAAAGAACAACCTCTTTTCCAAAGCATCATATCCTTAGACCCAAATTCTGAAGTCATAATACCATTATAATATACATGCTGGTTTAGCTTAGCAGCTGATACAATGAAATGTCTCTCTGTACTTAGCTCCTTCACAATCAAAAAATTTAAAGAAAACACAATAATATATAGAATCCAGACTCTGTGAATTTTTCATTTTTACTCTCTCACACTCTTAGCCTCTGAGACATCTTTGCAGCACCCTGTGCTGGTTAGTATATTGTGAAGCATCATAAACTAAATAGTATAGTTGTGAAACAAATGAGAACCTGCTGCTCAGCTTTAAAAACATGTTATTATGTTATTGAAGCTGCTTCCTCAGTCATTCCTTCCTCTTTTCTAGAATTTTATGTTTTCATCCCTTTGTTTTGGTTTCGCTTTTAAAGTTCTTTAAAAATCCTTGGTACTTGTGTCTTTGGTGTTGTTACCTTAAAGAGAAATCTATTTGATTTTTAAAATAGGCACTAGGGTTGGGGAGTGTAACATGAGGGCCTGCTTGTTTGGGTGTCTGTCCTGCCCAGTTCCCGCAGTCGTTATGCCCCGGAGAAAATCACACAGAGGTCTATATTAATGATAAACTGATTGACCCATTAACTTAGGCTTCGTATTAGCTCTTATAATTTATATTAACCCATTATTCTTATCTATGTTAGCCACATGGCTTGGTACCTTTTTTGGCGGGGTAGGTCACATCTTCCTTCTTAAGTGTCTGGGCAGGACTGCAGGAAGAGCTTTCTCCTTCCTAGGATTCTCCTGTTCTCATTGCTCTGCTTCTACTTCCTGTCTGGTTGTCCCACCTATACTTCCTGCCTGGCTACTGGCCAATCAGCATTTATTGAAAACATAATTGACAGAATACAGAATTGTCCCTCATCACGGGAGTATGGTTTAGTGTGGAGCTCTTGCTTACCACACGTAAGGCTCTGGATTTAACTGAAAGAAGAGGCATGGGCATGATAATAGGAATGATTACAGAAATACATCTTGGATAGCTACTTTACAGGCTACCAGGATAACCAAAATGTTTTTCTTTGCCTAGGAGGGAAGCAAGACTTAATTTAGTACCACCTTGATTCTGATTCATGAGTGTGTGTTTTAACTGTATACAGATGCAGTGTGTGTGTGTGTGTGTGTGTAGGCAACCTTGGGTGTCATTCCTCAGGTACTATTCACCTATTTTTGGGGGGAGGGAATTAAGTAGGTAAAGCTGGCTGGCCAGCAAGTTTCAGGGATCCTGTTTCTCTGTCTCCCCAGAGCTGGGATTACAAGTGTGTATGACAGGCTTTTTATATAAAATTGAGTCGAAGTCCTCATGGTTGCAAGGCAGTGCTTTACTGACTGAACTATCTCCTAGCCTTCATTCATGACTTCTGTGCAATACTCCTCTTTATGATTGACATCTTTGTTCTCTATTCATTATGTGATTTGGATTATGTATAGAGAATATTTTAATTTTTTTTTCTTTACAGATGAACACAGGCTTCATAGCGGCAAACTCTGTCTGATTATCCTTACATGTATTGCAGAGGTAGGTCTTAATGGGACCTTTGGGTGTAAGTTGGTTTCTTCCAGAATGCTTTTTTCTGTCCACCTGCTCTTGTCGCATGACTCGAGGGTCCTTTGTGTTGTCCATCTCCTTCCTCCAGAATTGAGCTTTGGTAGCAGGGCCTTTGCTTTCATCACCACTGTGCTCTCCTTATCTGGCACACATAGACTCAATTAGCATTAGATGAATTAGTAGTGAACTTTGAGGTGCTGGGAAATGTAGCCTTTGGTAGAGTGCTTACCTAGTGTTTATGAAGCCCTGGCTTTGATTCCCAATACCACGTAAAAACATCCTGGCATGGCACAGCACTCTGGAGGTGGAGCCAGGAAGATTAGCATTTCAAGGCTTTCCTTGAGTGTAATAGTGAGTTCGAGGCCAGCCTGGGAATACATGAGACCCTATTTCAAACAAAACTAAACAGTACTGATATTGTAACTATGATAGTTGAGAATAGGATGGGTGGTTCTGGCTGGTTCTCCAGACATCCCCCTTTTTTAAAGACGGAGGGTCTGTTATAGTCCAGGCTGCTCTTGAACTTCCTAGTAGTTATGGATAACCTTGAACTTCTTATTCCTCTGAGTAGAATTACAGGCACACTGTGTCCCACCATACCTGGTTTTATGTAGTGCTGGGACTGAACCCAGGACTTTATGCATACTACACAGGACTATACTGAGCTATACCCATCTGTGTTTTGGTCCTTAGCAATTCTAACCAGGAGATTTAAGACTTTCTAGAAAGCCAACCTTTTCCCTTCGGAGCTGCCTGTGTTGTGTCTTTTGTGTTTAGTAAGTTTTAAAAGGAGCTAAAGTATCCTGGGGGTATAGGAGTACAAGAAAAACAGGAGAATGGTTACATTTTTGGTGGTGAACAAGAATTGATGCAAGAAGAGGTGTGTATGAGTTACTTTTCTCATTTTTGTGGCCTAATTCCAGATAAGTAGAATCTACATGTGGGCAAGATTGTTCAGTTGGTAAAGGCCCTGCTACCGAGCCTGATGACATGAGTTTGATCCTTCGGAGCCACATGATGGAAGAAGAGAGCTCACCAACTCTTGCAAACTGTTCTCTGACCTCCACATGCATACTGTGGTGGATGTGCGTGCTTACGCCCGCGCGCGCACACACATACACACACACACAAAATGTGATTTTAAAAAAGGAACTTGATCGGGAGGCAGAGACAGGCGGATCTCTGTGAGTTCGAGGCCAGCCTGGTCTACAAGAGCTAGTTCCAGGACAGGAACCAAAAGCTACGGAGAAACCCTGCCTCGAAAAATCCCAAAAAAAAAAAAAAAAAGGAACTTGAGACTTTCTTTTGGCTCCTAGTCTGAGGTGACCTAGTCTACCACAGCAGAGCAGACATGCCTGTGGGGACCTGTAGCAGCCTTTTCAGGGCACTGGTTAGGAAGCAGAAAGAGACAAACACTGGTGTCTATCAATTAGGCTTTCTCTTTTTTCTCCTCTTGTTCATGTTGAGTCCTTAGCCCATGGGGTAGTAGCAGACACATTTAGGGCGAGTCTTCAGTTTCTTAGTCTAACCTCTTGGAGGACACCCTTGTAGACACACACGAAGGATGGCTCATCAGTGATTTGAAAGCCAGTCAGCTCTGGAAAGGTCACTCTTTGTGAGAAGGCCTTTTGCCTGTCTTAGCTAGTGGTGACTCCCAGAGATGGTGGGACTTGAGCTAGATTAGAGCTAAATTTATAACTGCTGCCTCTCCTGTCAGAACTCCCTTCCCTCATTTGTTTTTTAAGACAGCAGCCAAAGTACTCCGCAGGGTGCAGTGGTCTCTCACACATTCACTTTCTACATTCTGTGGGAAGATGAGCTCTTCTCACAAGGCTAGGGGAGCTGGTGCGAGAAGAACTGCCTGTTAGCAGTGGGCCCCTATAACCGCTCTCACAGAAGTCCAGAGAAGACCCTTGAAGGAGTTGTTCTTCACAGATGTGACGGTCCCTGTAATTGGAGTCTGTAGGCATGTCAGATTTCAGGAAGATGTTGGGAGAGGGCCAGGGGATGCTTATTTCCAATCTTCTGTGAGAAGAGTTGATTTTTCCACCAGTCTTTAGAAGGCAGGGAGAGATGGGGTCTTGTCTGCTTCAGTGCTGCCAGCATAGCAGTTATTTCCTGCTGCGCTGAGCTCACTCTCAGCAGAGCACAGGCCTCCTCATTCCGGGAGCCTCATGTGGCGTCTGCACATGTATCCTCTGCCCCTGTGAGAGCCTCCAAGCTGTCACAAGCACAGCTGACTCCTTGGGCAGATGGGAAGGAAGTGAGACTAGGAAAACAGATTCCTCTCAAGCCCCTGGATTTTAATATTTTATTGTATTTAATTTTCCCATAGATCTTCCATCCACTAAAGACATACTGGGAAATTTTACTCAATTTCATGGCTTAAGTAAGGGGTTGATGTAAAGGCTCTAGGCTTATTACATTAACTCTCCAATGGATCCTGAAAGTAGTTTATAAAGGTCCAAGGATTTGGACTGAGAATGTAATTCAATTGGCCAAACACTTGCTTAGCATGACCAAATCTGGGGTTCAGTTTCTTCCTTTGCATAAACTGGTACGGCTATAATCTCAGCACTCAGAAGCAGAGGTAAAGACAGGAAGATTAGCGGCTATTCTTAGCTTCATAGGGAGTTGGAGGCCAGCCTAGGCTAGAGACCTTGTTTTGGGTTGGCGGGGAGAAAAGAGGGAGGATTTTGTATGGTAGATTACAAATGCATCCATTCATGTCTGCCTGCTTGCTTGCCTGCTTTCCTTTATTCCCACCTTCCTTTGTCTCTCCCTTCTGCTCCACCTCCGCACCATTTTTCCTTTTGTCTTTTAATTTTTTTTATTTATTTATGTGTGTGTATGTGTGCATATATGTACCTGTGTCTCTAGCCTTGCATATAGAGGTCAGAGAACAGTGTTGTGGATTACAAATACATGTGTTGGGCTGGAGAGATGGCTCAGTGGTTAAGAGCATTGCCTGCTCTTCCAAAGGTCCTGAGTTCAATTCCCAGCAACCACATGGTGGCTCACAACCATCTGTAGTGAGGTCTGGTGTCCTCTTCTGGTCTTCAGGCATACACACAGACAAAACATTGTATACATAATAAATAAATAAATAAATATTTAAAAAAAACAAAACAACAACAACAACAAACAAAAGCAAATACATGTGTTGTAGGGATCAATTTCCACCATGTGGGTTGCAAGGATCAAACTCAGTTGTAAAGTTTGGTGACAGATGTCTTTATCCACTGAGTATCTCACCAGCCCCTTTCCTTCTATCTTTCTTGTTCTCTCTCTATTGTATTTCTGTCTTTCCACAGGGTCTCATGCAGCCTAGATTGAGATTAAACTGGCTATATATATAGTTCAGGATGACTTAAATTTCTGATCCTCCTGTCTCCACTCCCAAGTGCTGAGTTATTACAGGCATGTGCCACCATGCCCAGCTGAGCTTCCTAAACACAGTTCTCAGATTGTACTTTTCTGTTTTTTTTTTTTTTTTGGTTTTTCGAGACAGGGTTTCTCTGTGGTTTTGGAGCCTGTCCTGGAACTAGCTCTTGTAGACCAGGATGGTCTCGAACTCACAGAGATCCGCCTGCCTCTGCCTCCCGAGTGCTGGGTTAAAGGCGTGTACTTTTCTGTTTTTATTAGGATCAGTATGCCAATGCGTTTTTACATGATGACAACATGAATTTTCGAGTAAACTTACACAGAATGGTAAGTGTGACTTATTTTTACTTCTTATTTTTAATGGAAAAGTTTTTGTGTGTTGGCTGAGTTAGGATGAATCTTAAGAACAAGCGTAGCTGGATAATTGTGCCTAAAGGGCTCAGATCACAATTGCTTTTCCGCAGTTCCATGTCTGTCTCTTTTTTTTTTTTTTTCCTGTCATAGAACTGTTTCTTGCTCATCTGAGGGTAGAAAAATCAAAACTAGCTGGACAGTAGTGGTGCCTTTAATCCCAGCACTCGGGAGGTAGAGGCTAATGGATCTATAAATTTGAGGCTAGCCTGGATTACAGAGTTGAGTTCCAGGACAGCTGGGGCTACATAGAGAAACTTTGTGTCTAAAAACCACCCCCCCCAAAAAAAAAGAAGAAAAGGAAAAAAAAGAGAGAAAAAGAACAATTTACAACCAAACAGCTACTATAGTAATACTGGAGTATATAACAACAGACTTTTAGAACATATCCAAGTCTAAGCCTTTTCTTTTCAAAAGGTAGTATTTATTTAATTTTTCATTATTTTAAAAATTACACTTAGTGTATGTGTGTGCATGTATGTGCGCATGTGTGTGTATATGTGACTCTGCCTCTGCATGTGGCACAGTGCAAGTTTCGATATTATTAGAGAACAGACTGCAGGAGTGGAGTTAATTCTTGCCCTGTATCACATGGGTCCCAGAACTTGAACTTAGGTTGTCAGGCTTGGTAGCAAGTGCCTTAAATTGCTGAGCCATCTTTATAAGCCATTGCTCCCCCTCGACACTGAGTCTTTTGTAGCCTAAACTAGCGTCAGCCACACTGTGTAGCCTAAGGTGGCCTTGAACTCCTGAGTCTCCTGCTTTGATCTCCTTCATGCTAGAATTACAGGTGTCCACCTCCATGCTCAGCTATATAGTATGGTTTTATTAAATAAGACAATGACCTTTAATTTATTCATGTGAGAGGTGGAGAAAATGGAATATGGAAGATAAAGATCAAGCTGGAAGTGTGTTAAAAAGTATCACAGCATGGTTTAGATTTGAACCTTAGCCTCCTCTCCCATAACTGCTACGGCTACCATCCTGTCCTTCTCTCTCTCTCTCTCTGTCTGTCTTTCTCTCTCTGTCTCTCTCTCTTTCTCTCTTTTTTTTTTTTTGAGACAGGGTCTTGCTGTAGTTTTAGAGCCTATCCTGGAACTAGCTCTTGTAGACCAGGCTGGCCCCGAACTCACAGAGATACTTCTGCCTCTGCCTGCTGAGTGCTGGGATTAAAGGCATGCACCACCACTGCCCAGCTCTCTCCTTTTTTTTTTTTTTTTTTTTTTTTTTTTGGATTTTTCGAGACAGGGTTTCTCCGTAGCTTTTGGTTCCTGTCCTGGAACTAGCTCTTGTAGACCAGGCTGGCCTTGAACTCACAGAGATCCGCCTGCCTCTGCCTCCCGAGTGCTGGGATTAAAGGCTCTCCTTCTCTTTTTATTTATTTAGTTTTTACTTTTAAAATTTATCCTATGTGTATGGGTGTTTTGCTTACATGTATGTCTGTGTACCACTTATGTGCCAAGTACCTGAAGGCCAGAAGAGGATGTCAGATCCCTAGGAACTGGAGTTACAGATAGTTGTGAACTGCCATGTGGGTGCTGGGAATTTAACCAGGTCCTCTGGGAGAGCAGCCAGTGCTCTCAACTGCTGAGCCATTTCTCCAGACTGTAATCAGAAGTTTGTCTCCCATCTGCCAGTTCCCAAATAAGCACTCACAAGCTTAATATTACTTACAGATACTTGGCCAATGGCTCAGGCTTATTACTAGCTAGATTACATTTAAATTAACCCATTTCTATTCATCTAAGTATTGCCACATGGCTGGGAGATTCCCAGTCTGCTGGCATGTTCCTTGGGTGACTGGATGGTGTTTCTCAGACTCTGCCTTTCTTCTCCTATATCTCTGCTTGGATTTTCACCTGGCTGTATCCTGCCTTGCCATATGCCAAACACACTTCATCTCTCAACCAATGAGAGCAACACCTTTTCATAGCATACAGAAATACACCCCACAGCATTTCCCCCTTTCTGTCTAATCAAAAATGAAGGTTTTAACTTTAACATAGTAAAATTATATATGACGAACAGTTATCAAACAAGAATTACAGTTACAATATTTAGTCTATATGTATTTGACAAAATTAAATGCTCCATTATCTATCCTGTCTTTGTGAATCTAAAGTTTCATATCTAATTTGTCTTTTATTATAACTAAGGAAAACTATAACTATCTAGTCTTCAACTCCATCAAAGACCCCAGAAGGATATAATATTATCTGAGTAAACAAGAAGTGCACTACAAGCAACTTCCAAAACTCTAGAAGTGGCAGAGATATCTGACTGCCTCGACAGTCACCCAAAGTTCTTTTGTAACATTGGGGCATCCATCTTCAGCCTGCAGGCCTAGGGTGTCTGGCAGACTTTTCAGTGAAGCAGGAAATTTGAAGGACTGTTTCTTCTATTTTGGCAAAGTTCATCAGTTGCTTTCCTCTGTGTCCTGCGGAATGTCTGGTAGTTTCTTTTGTGAAGCAGGAACTCTGAACGACCATTCTTCCTTGTTTTGGCAAAATTTAGCAGTCACTTTTCTGTGGGTTCTGCATGTCCAGTTCATGTAGCATACTGTCAAGCAGTCCAGGCAAGAGCAGTTTCTTGCCCAAATGGCTGGTCTTGCTATGTTGAAAGCAAGCTCCATAATGAGTTTGATTCCCATCACTGTCTTTGAAATAACTGGTGCTGCCAGGAGCAGATATGTCTCATTGCTGAGAAAAGTCTAAGTTCTTAAAACATTTTAAATGTCATATTCTGTAGGTCTTTGAAGTGTTTGAAGATTACCTATCTAATTGAAATATATCTTTGTATACCTAAAAAAACTAATATGGCTATAAGATTGACAATTATATATGACTATTAATTTGTATTTTTAACTATAAATTACATTTTAAAATGATCTTCATAAACATAATACCTTAAACAAGAGTAGAAATACACATACAGTATAACAAAATTGACTTTAAATTTATATCAGTAAACAAAATCCATATCAATGTAAATTATTTTGAGATTAATAGTTGTCTTTTTATCCTATATTCCCCTAAATATAACAAACATCAATAACCCACAAAATAACCAAATACCATCCATATCCACCAACTCTTGGGAGTGTTGACATTGTTTTCTCCAAACTGCTTCCTGCTGTCCGTGAATGAAGGGTACCTGAGAAAATCTGAGATAATGGCCAAATCCTGGTAAGACCATCTATAACCTTTGTTGATAGATATCACCTATCAAGGTTCAGGAGGTCTTCCCTGATCAAAACTGTTCCATCTTAAGCTGGAACGAATTCATAGCCTCTTGTTTCCTGTGGAAACAAAAGCAAGACTGTGTCTCTAAAGCAATCGTCTTTTAAGTTCCATTTTCCAAATATAGTTTTAATTTTTATTTTAAAGTTAAGGTACTTTTAAAATATCTAGGTTGGTATATATTGCTTTTTCTCTTTCAGTCAGTCTCATGTCTCCCAGCAGCTGTCTCTTGCCTATCAGCCATCAAAAAATTCAAAATCAACATAATAGCATACACGATCCAGACTCCCTATGTATTTCCCATCTCTGGGTGGCTTTTTTAAAAATTATTTTATTTCTCTCTTTAAAGACTTACTATAATGCCTGATGGTGGTGGTGCACACCTTTAATCCCAGCACTCAGGAGGCAGAGGCAGGTGGATCTCTGTGAGTTTGAGGCCAGACTAGTCTACAGAGCAAATTTCAGGACTGGCTGGAAAAAAAAAGCTATAGAGAATCCCTGTCTCAAAAAAACAACAAATAGACTTTATTATATTCTTTTTGAAAACTATTTATTCCTTTCTATTAACTGTCACTACCCTTTTATTTCTTTCGTAAGCCTATGCACATTGTAAAACACACTGGAACCTGTTTAGAGGTTTTTCCATATGGACCTCTTTCACTGTGTATCTTTTAGCCTTTTTGACCTTTAAACTGCTAAGCAACATGGACCTCTGCTCTCAGCTTTGGTGACTGTTTCTGCCTGCTTTTTGGTTTGTGAAAATCTAGGCTAAAGCTCATAGCCCAGTCAAAGGTTCTTGACCAAGAACTGCATTAAACCTTTCCTAGAGTCCGAGAATACTGATGCTTGCACTGTGGCAGGCATTTTTACTTAGTTTTTGTTCCCACTTAATGTATTAGCTGTTCAAGGGCTCACTGTTCTGCAGAAACTCTTTTTTTTTCCTCTTTTTTTTTTATTTTTAAATATTTATTTATTTATTAAGTATATAATATTCTGTCTGTATGCCTGAAGGCCAGAAGAGGGCGCCAGACCTCTTTACAGATGGTTGTGAGCCACCATGTGGTTGCTGGGAATTGAACTCAGGACCTTTGGAAGAGCAGGCAATGCTCTTAACCACTGAGCCATCTCTCCAGCCCTCTGCAGAAACTCTTAAAGGAGCTGTTTGCTTTTTTTTTTTTTTTTAAAGCTTTCTCAGGCCCTGTGGAAATTTGAGAGCCTCACATTGGTATACCATTTATAACCAGAGGTTTCTCTCTCACTCACCAGTTCCTAAATAACCACTCAGAGGCTTAATATTATTTACAGATGCTTAGCTGATGGCTCAGACTTATTATTAACTAGCTCTTACATTTAAATTTCTATTAATCTAATTATTGCACTGTGGTTGCAGTCTGCTAGTATGTTGTTCCTTGGGTGGCTGGTCTCTCAGACCCCGCCTTTCTTCTCCTGTATCTCTGCTTGGATTTCCCACCTAGTTCTAACATGTCTTGCCGTAGGCCAAAGCAGCTTTATTTATCAACCAATGAGAGCAACACATTATCACAGTGTCAAAGACATCCCACAGCGCCAGGCCCAACCTCCTCTTATGTGTGCACCTAGTCTTCAGAGGATAACCTTAGGTACTGTTCCGTAGGCACTGTTTTTGAGATAGATCTTTCATTGGTTTGGAGCTTGCCAAATAGGCTAGGCTGGCTAGCTAGGGAATTCAAGAAATCTGCCTAACTCTGACACCCCTACCCTTAGGGTTTTACGTGAATGCCACTGTGCCTGGTTTTGTGTGACTTCTGGGGGTTGAACTTGGACTGCTTTTACCAGCTGAAGATCTTCCCAGCCGTTCCTCTTCTTTTCCTTAATTGTATTCATTCCTGTAGAAGAGTACCAGTGTACCTTCTTTGTTGTAAAAAAATGCCATGTGTGCAGTTCAGATAATTTGCAAATAACATTTGTCCTGTTGTAGGTGCACCAGTACCCTTTAGGACAGACTATTTATTTGTCTTGCTGGAAACTGTTTATTTGTTTATTTATTGGTTTTATGAAATAGGGTTTCTCTGTTTAGCCCTGACTGTCCTGGAACTCACTCTCTGTAGACCATGCTGGCCTTGAACTTACAGAGATCCACCTGCCTCTGTCTCCTGAGTGCTGGGATCAAAGGCGTATGCCAGCATGCCTGCCTTTTTTTAAAAATTTACTTATTCTCATTTTATTTGCATTGGTTTTTTTTCCTGCATGTATGTCTGTGTGAGGGTACCAGATCCCCTGGAACTGGAGTTATAGAAAGTTGTAAGCTGACATGTGAGTGATGGGAATTGAACTTGGATCCTTTGGAAGAGCAGCCAGTGCTCGTAAGTGCTGAGCCATCTCTCCAGCCTCTGTAAATTGTATTTTTGTCACAGGCCTTCATTGATCACTCAGAAACACTTCCCTGTTCTTCCCCTGCTTACCCCTGCCACTAGAAAGAGCAAGACAAGATAGACTCTGAGAGTAAATCTCTGAAGTAGAGATTGTATTTGTGTGAGAAACAGGAGAACTGGATTTCAGTTCAAGTGTCTGCTAAATCTCTTCCTCTTCTTTTTGTGTGTTTTTGAAGCCTATGAGACACAGGAAGAAGGCGGCTGACAAGAACCTTCCTTGCCGTCCCCTGGTGTGTGCAGTCCTGGGTGAGTTTCATCAGAAGGGCAACTTTCTGAGGCACTGGTAGCTTTTCATGATTAAGATTTTGGATGATGTGCCTCTTTCTTTCTCAGCATAGTTACCTACAAAGTTTTCTTTATTGTGTATACTGTAAATCAGCCTTAATGACTAGAGTGCGCAGTGAAAGCACGCTGCTGCTCAGGAAGGAAGGGAGGAAGGAGGGAGGGAGGGTGGGAAGGAGGAAGGGAGGAAAGAAGAAAGGAAGGAAAAAGGAAGGAAGGAAGGAAGAAAGGAAAAGGGAAGGAAGGAAGAAGGAAGGAAGGAAAGAAGGAAGAAAGAAGGAAGGAAGAAGGAAGAAAGAAGGAAGGAAGAAATAAAAAACTTTTCTGGGGCAAAAATGAGTATGTCTTACTTGTCACCAAGATTTCAAATTCTTACTTCTTTTTAAGGGGCTACAATGATGTGTCAGGCCAGAAGGTTTAAAATTTGAGGTTCAGACATGGAAAACTTCCCTTGAGTAAATGTAGTTGAGCTGGGACTCACAGAGCTGTATCTTGGGTCCTTCTGGCTGTTCACAAATATGCATTTTTCTTAGAGGACTTAGTGAGACTCTGCATCTCATTTTCACTTGGATGTTCAACTTGGTTCCTGAGTCTCCCCAGTTCAGAAACAGAGGGAAGACTACATAATACGCTCTACTGACTAAGAGCTGAATCAGCCCCACCATTTCGTCTTTGCTTGCTTCGTTGCTCTAGTCTCAGACTTCCCTCTAGCGTTTGTGTTTAGGCTATGGTATGAGATATGTGTACAGTGAAATTTCCCTTGTATCTAAATTTACTGGCAGGTCCTTCTAGAAACAGGAGAGTGAGATGTTCAGTTGTAAACTTACAAGAGAGTGAGCCTTTCTGATGAAGCTTAGTGCGTGAAGCATTTTACTTGTTAATTTCAAAAGGGCAAATGTTAAAATGTGGCATAGAAAGTAAATTGGATTCATGCAGATAGATGTTGGCAGGGGAGGTCACTCAGCATGAAGGTGGGGAGTGTTGAGAAGCCACCCCCCAGTTCAAAGGCAAGAAGCGAGTCTCCTTGTGACTGATGTTATTTTTCTCCATTCCCTGTTTAGACCTCATGGTGGAGTTCATTGTAACACACATGATGAAGGAGTTCCCTATGGATCTCTATGTGTAAGTGCCATGGTCCTTTTTATATGTGCAGATTTATTGTAAAGAATCAAGTGATAGAAAATTTATGGTCTGTTTTACTTCAAGAGCAGCAGGTCTGAGAGATGGCTCAGTGGTTAAGAGTGCATACTGCCCTTCCAGAGACCCTGAGTTCAATTCCCAGCATCCATTTGGTATGGCTCATAATAGCCTATAATTCCAGTTGGAGGCTTTCTGACGCCCCTAGCTTCTGTGGGAACTCATACTCATGTGCATATACCTGCATGTGATTGAACATAAAACATATCATGTTATTTGTTTATTTTGTTTTGTTTTGTTTTGTGAGACAGGGTTTCTCTGTGTTAATAGTCCTAGCTGTCCTGAGACAGCTTGTAGACAGGCTGGCCTGGAACTCACAGAGATCTGCCTGCCTCTGCCTCTTGAGTGCTAGGATTAAAGGCATGCGCCACCATCACCTAATGTATAAAACAATTATTTTAAGGGAGGAAATCAAGGGGCTGAAGAGATGGCTTAGTGGTTAAAGAGCACTGGTTGTTCTTCTAGAGGATACAAGTTCAGTTCCCATCACTCACATGCAGCTCACAACTGTCTGTAACTCCCAATTCCAGGAATCTGATACCTTCACAGCAACACATAAAGTTAATTAAATTATTTTTCTTTAAAAAAGAATCTTTTACAAAGGAAACAAAGGAAACATTTGAGTGTGAAGAAATATCAAGAATCATTGTTAGTCTTTGGAAGGGAAAAAGTATAGATTATTATTTGGGTTCTTCATATCTCTTCTTTCTTCCTTTCTTCCTTTCTTTCTTTCTTTCTTTCTTTCTTTCTTTCTTTCTTTCTTTCTTTCTTTCTTTCTTTCTTTCTTTCTTCCTTCCTTCCTTCCTTCCTTCCTTCCTTCCTTCCTTCCTTCCTTCCTTCCTTCCTTCCTTTCTTTATTGTTTTTTTTTGTTTGTTTTGTTCTTTGAGAAAGGGTTTCTCTGTGTAGCTCTGACTGTCCTGGAACTCGCTCTGCAGACCAGGCTAGACTCGAATTCACAGAATCTCCCTGCCTCTGCCTCCAGGATGCCGGGATCAAAGGTGTGCTCTGCTACCCCCAGGCTCATTATCACTTTAAGGTCCCTGCATGGAGATCTGGAGAGATGACTGGAAGTTGATCACAGGAGTCTCTGTTACATTCTAAAGATATGTAAACCTGGCATGTCATGTCATTTTCTCATAGATACTTAGAGGGTAGGTAGAGGTCAAGAGAGACCTTTTTGCTCCGTTCTTAGCACATATTGTCTTCATTATGGACAATGCTGAACTCTTAAAGGAGATCTGACTGTTGTTTACTTGAGGACATGAGAGGCTACTGAAAGTCAATTTTCATGATGTTTAGGTAGGCCATTTAATTTTCTATTTTCCCGGCTGTTTTATCTTTTCAGTTTTTTTCAACACTTCTGAACAACTATGCCACATTAATGTCATTCCAGATGTGCCTACTTTTATTTCTCTCCCCCCCCACACTTTTTTCGAGACAGGGTTTCTCTGTGTAGCTTTGGAGCCTGTCCTAGAACTCGCTCTATAGACCAGGCTGGTCTCAAACTCAGAGATCTGCCTGTCTCTACCTCTGCATGCTGGGATAAAAGGCGTGCGCCACCACTGCGTGGCTACTTTTCTTTCTTTAGAAGCAGCTCAGGACGGCATATTGGTGCAGGCCTATAATCCTTGCACTTGGGGGATGGAGGCAGAAGGATAACAAGTTCAAGGTCATTCTTAGCTACATACCTTTTTGAGGCAAAGCTGAGGTATTTGAGCTCTGCACACACACCACACACACACACACTCCTCACTCAAGTCTGACAACAGAATTAATACCTTTCTTTTTCCTTCTGACAGTGCTGTTGGTATGCTAATTTGGCAAACTTTATCCCAGTGTCGGATGTAGATAAGCACAGGACTTTACACAAACCAGACCACCACATTTTCAGATTGCTTACAGATTGTGTATGTCTTGGTTTCCTGGGTCTAGTGTAATAATATAAATTTTATCTTTTGATTGCCATATTTTTGGGTGTTTAGAAATCTGATGCTTGACTTTAATTTAAAGACCAATAAAACTACTTTCCAAACTACTTAGCAGATGAATTTCTGCTTATTTTAGATAGAGTTTGTGTACACTAGTGTAAACAGAAGTTTCTGTCCTGCCCAGTCTCGCAGCCATTCAGCCCCAAATAAACATAAAGAGGCTTATATTAACTATAAACTGTTAGGCCATTTGCTCAGGCTTACTACTAAATAGTTGTTATGACTTAAATTCATCCATGATTCTTGTCTGTTTAGCCGTGTGGCTTGGCACCTTTTGTCCATGTGGCATTCTTATCTTGCTTCCTCTGCATATGGCTGGTGACTGACTCTCTGCCTTTCCCATGTAGCTAGAGGAGGCGGCGGGCTGCGTTCCTGCTGCCGGGCTCCTGGCTGCCTGGCTAGCTTATGCCCCGAAATAACAACACACAAATTGTATTCTTTTAAACACTCCTTGGCCTGTTAGTTCTAGCTTCTTATCGACTAATTCTCACATTTTGATTAACCCATTTCTAATAATCTGTGTAGCACCACGAGGTGGTGGCTTACCGGGAAAGATTCAGCATGTCTGACCTGGCGGCTGGCTCCATTGCGTCTGACCTCATTTCCCTTCTTCCCAGCATTCTATTCTGTCTACTCCACCCACCTATGTTCTGACCTATCAGGCCAAGCAGTTTCTTTATTAATTAACCAATGAAAGCAACAGATAGACATATGACCTTCCCACATCTTTCCTCTTTCCAAAATTCTCCTAGTGTGGTCCTTTGCCTATACTTAGTACTTATACTACTGGCCAATCAGCATTTTATTAAACCAATACGAGTGACAGATCTTTACAGTGTACAAGAGCATTATCCCAAAGCAAGCTAGTACCTTAGGGATTAGATATGTTTTTGCTATAAACTTTCTTTTTTTTTTTTTTTTTTGGTTTTTCGAGTCAGGGTTTCTCTGTAGCTTTGGTGCCTGTCCTGGAACTAGCTCTTGTAGACCAGACTGGCCTCGAACTCACAGAGATCCGCCTGCCTCTGCCTCCCGAGTGCTGGGATTAAAGGCGTGCGCCACCACCGCCCGGCTGGTTTGGTTTTTCGAGACAGGGTTTCTCTGTGGCTTTAGAGCCTGTCCTGGAACTAGCTCTGTAGACCAGGCTGGTCTCGAACTCACAGAGATCTGCCTGCCTCTGCCTCCCGAGTGCTGGGATTAAAGGCGTGCACCACCATCGTCTGGCTTGCTATAAACTTTCTGACTTGTTTCTCCTTTTCTTTCCTCCTTTATTTGTTTTTATTTTATTTATTATAATTATTGTTTTGTTTTCTTAAGATAGAGTTTTACTATATAGCTCTGGCTGTCCTGAAACTCACTATGTAGACCTGACTGGCTTTGAACTCACAGAGATCTGCCTGCCTCTTCCTCCAAGTGCTGGGATTTAAGGCATGGGCCACAATACCCAATTCTATTTATTTTTCTTTATGCTCATCAACTTGTGTGTGTTTGTGTATACATGTGCTACATCAGGGTAGAGGACAACTTGGCAGAGTTGGTTGGCTCCTTCCACCATATAGGTCCCTGGAATTGAACCCAGGTTGTCAGGCTTGGTGGCAAGTGCCTTAACCTCTGAGCCATCTCTCTAGCCCCCAACCTATTATTAACTTGGGTTGTTGTTTTGAGACAGGGTCTTGTTGTTTAGCTCAAGATAACCTGGAATTTGCTATGCAAACCAGGCTAGTCTCGAACTTAGAATCCTCCTGCTTCAGCCTTTAAGTACTGGGATAACAGGTGTGTATCACCAATTCCAGATATGTCCTAAATTAAAATATACTATTTAGCTGGGCTGTGGTAGTGCACACTTTAAATCCCAGCACTCGGGAGGCAGACGCAGGTGGATTTCTGTGAGTTTGAGTCCAGCCTGGTCTACAGAGTGAGTTCCAGGGCAAGCCAGAACTACACAAAGAAACCCTGCTTTGAAAAACAAAACACTGTGTGTGTGTGTGTGTTAGAGAGAGAGATAAATGTACCATTTACTTTGTGTTATAAATCAATGTAGTTTGAATTTCTCATAACTAAGGGAACTGAGGCTTAGTGCTTTTCTCAGGGTTATTCTTTTTTTTTTTTTTTTTTTTTTTTTTGGTTTTTTCGAGACAGGGTTTCTCTGTGGTTTTGGAGCCTGTCCTGGAACTAGCTTTTGTAGACCAGGCTGGTCTCGAACTCACAGAGATCCGCCTACCTCTGCCTCCCGAGTGCTGGGATTAAAGGCGTGCGCCACCACCGCCCGGCTCAGGGTTATTCTTAAACCATCCTTTACACTCGTGGATCCAGTTTTATTTTCTTCGTTTTGTTTGTTTTTAAGATGAATCTCATGTAGCCCAGGATGGCCTTGAGCCCCATGTCAATAAGAATGACTTTAACTTCTTATCCTCCTGCTTCTATTTCCTAAGTACTGTGATTGCAAGTGCACTCCATCATCCTAGACCAAAACTTTTTTCTTTTTTTTTTCTTTGTGTAGCCCAGGAAGTCATTCTGTAGACCAGGTCAACCTCAAAAGCAGAGATCCGCCTGCCTCTGCCATTCCAAAGCTGAGACTAAAGGTGTGTGCCACCAGACCTGGCTCCAAAGTTTTTACCATAAATCTTGGGCTGTCATTGTCCTTCATATATGTATTATCTATTAGTGTACCAAAGTACTCCAGAACCTAGTAGTTTAATATTCATAATTTCACAATTTCTGTAGTTTAGCAGTCTATGAAAAGTTCAACTGGATATTTTTAGTATAAGACCTCTCATGGGTCTACAGTTTGTTTATTTTTGACTGATTCTCATATATCCCAGGCTGGCATTTGCTGCGGAGCTAAGGATGACCTTGAGCTTCTGATCCTTTAGCTTCTGTTTGCTGAAAGCTAGGATTATAAGTGTGTGCTACCAGGCTTGGTTTTATGTGGTTCTGGGCATGAGCCCAGGGCGTACAGGCAAGCCCTCTACCACCTGAGCACACCCCTGCCCTGACCTGGAACTTGCTGGGTAGCCTGTGTGTCTCAGTTTGCCTCAGGTGCATTAGGCTCAGAAGCCTGTGGAAAAAAGTGTTAGTTGGGACTGAAGGCCGGTGAAGTTCTTGTGGGGTTAGAGAACTTGCTTCCATGTTTACTTAATAGTTACTGGTAAGCCTTGTTTATTTGTTTTCTAAATTATTGTGTGTGTGTGTGTGTGTGTGTGTGTGAGTAAGTGTGAAGTCAGAGGACAATTTGCAGCATTCAGTTCTTTCCTTCTACCATGTGGATTCTAAGGGATCAAACTTAGGTTCTTGTGCTTGGTGGCAGGCATCTTTACTTGCTGAGCCATCTTGGTGGCACAAACCTCGCCTCTTCACCTGGTTCTCTTTATAGGTTGTTGGATATGGAATTTAGCTTTCTTCAAAGCAAGTAATTCAAGCCGGGCAGTGGTGGCGTACGCCTTTAATCCCAGCACTCGGGAGGCAGAGGCAGGCGGATCTCTGTGAGTTCGAGGCCAGCCTGGTCTACAAGAGCTAGTTCCAGGACAGGCTCCAAAAGCTATGGAGAAACCCTGTCTCAAAAAAACAAAACAAACAAACAAACAAAAAAAGCAAGTAATTCAGCAGAGAAAGGAATGTAGAGCTCAAGATGGAAGGTGCAGCATCTCTTATAATTGAATACCAAGTATTCCGCATTTCTTTTGGTCACATTGATATAACGTGGGAAGAATTGTGCAAGAGTGGTGTTGTTTGATTGTGTTTCTTCCAAATCATATTTTGGAAACTCCATTGTAGCCGCGTATGGGGGATGTGGTCTGATGAGAGGTATCTGGATCATAAGGGCGCTCCTGAGTGGATCGGTGTCACCTGAAAAAGGACTAGAGGTTGTGAGTTCACTTTCATCTTCTCTTCTTTCCCGCCTTCAGCCCTTTGTGTATATTTGTGTACACAGCTGTGCAAAGCTTATTACCCTTGTTTCTTCTGTCTTCTGTTATGAATGATGCATAGAAGATTCTCCCTTCCTAGATGCTAGCACCTTTCCAAGGAACAAATTTCCCTATAACTTATATCATCTGCAACAGAGAATGTGAGTTCTAGGAGGCTAGGACTGCCAGGAATCAGGTTTCAAATGGTACCACAGTTGCTTGGCTAGTGAGCTGCATAAGCAAGATTCAGTCTCATTTCTCATGATCTCAAGGTTATACTCTCAGCAATTTTTTTTGCGATAAAGAACAAAGGAAAGATATATAAGTAGTGGGTGTGTATATATAGGTATATATATGTATATGTAAATATAATATATTTATATATTATATGTATATATTTATATATTAAAATATATATTTATACATGTGTGTATATATATATTTAGAGAGAGAGAGACAGACAGACAGACAAACAGACCATGTTGGCAGGACCTCAGGGGAGGTTCCATCTGACATAGTCCATAAAGAAACCTTATAAGTTTTATGTATGTGGATGAGAAAGGAAAGGGGATCAGGTAGGAGATCAGCTTGAATCTTTCTGGATTTTAGCAGTTTCAAAATACGTCGTGTTTGAAGAATAGTATATAATTCTGGAAACATGGAGAATAGCATATAGAGGAAAGGTAAGAATAGAAAGATTTTATGAGAGATCATGGATGGTGGGAGTTAAAGGTGGGAATAGGATTGTGTGTCTACAACTGTAGAGTTCAAAGTATGCATCTGTCCACCCAGTCCTCTACCTGACTTACCATGGATGTTCTGTGCCCACCCTAACCTGTAGTCCTGACTTGCCGTGGATGTCCTGTGCCCACCCTAACCTGTAGTCCCTGACTTACCGTGGATGTCCTGTACCCACCCTAACCTGTAGTCCCTGACTTACCGTGGATGTCCTGTACCCACCTTAACCTGTAGTCCCTGACTTACCGTGGATGTTCTGTACCCCGCCTTAACCTGTAGTCCTATCTTACCGTGGATGTTCTGTACCCCACCACCAACTTTGTCCAGAACGTTTCTTTATTGTTTTCTTCTCCGCCTGCTCCGAGGCTGACTGTTCTGAGGGTGCTAAGATGGTGCAGATGGAGAGAAGGCCGGGCAGAAGGTCCCAGCCTCAGGCTGAACTCACTTTCTCCGAGCCAGTGCCGGTGGATGTGTTCCAGGTTTTCCTTCCCTCTACTTCCATTTCCTTTTCCAGCTTTGGTATCTGGAGCGTCAAGTCCTTTTTAGGTGAACTTCTCTGCTCCCAGCTGGGCAGCAGGCCAGGCTGCTGCTCTCCCTTCTCATTATGTGCAGCCTCTCAGCAGCGTGTAGCAGATAGAGGGACTGAAAGCAGATGAATTCCTACCATTTCAGCTAAGTTTATCATCCTCATGGTGAATATGAAAAAGTATGGAGTACAGAAAGACTTAGCACCCAGAGCCAGAATCTGGGTCAGAAGTGAGACAAGTTTCTTTTCTGTCTGAGTGCTGTAGGAACAGCAGTGGCAGGAAAGGTGTCTCCAAGGGGAAAGGAGTCTTGCCGGAGGCGCAAGCAGAGGAACCCCCTAAGCTTAACGTTCATTTCTGTTCTTCTCGATTCTTGTTGCCATCCTTGTAGTTACCACGGGGTTTGAGACTGAGGAGAGACGAATTCAGGAAAATAAACTTTCTTAACTCACTCTTATGTGGAAAACTTAAGCCCACCCTGTTTCTTTTTTGAGACAGGGCCTACAAAAGATTCAGTAGAAAGGGAAAGTTAGGAGAAGGCAGGGCTGTTTTTTCTTAGACTAGGAACCAATATGTGCATGCGAGAAACACCCCAAGAAACAGTAGATTTGGAATCTTTTGCCAGTATATATTTTTAAGGATATAACAGTTATTAAATTTGTTTTTGTTTCTTCTCTTTTTTAGACAGTCTTGCAATGTAACCTAGGCTGGTCTCAAACTGTCCAGCCTCCTACCTCAGCATCCTGAGTCTTTGGCACTTGGCACTTGTTAAAATTATCTTAATACTTGGTAACTGTCTGAGTCACTGTAAGCGCAAGGCTAACAGTGTACCTGTTAGGTGCCTGTGAGACAGCAAGAGAGCCTTTAGGAGTGCTGTATGTAGTCTTCAAGTGAGGGGCCCACATTCGGGCTGTTTGAAGTATCTCAGCACTGCTCTATAGTGTCCACAGCAGCGAGGGTGTATGCTTATCCAGGCTAGCCCACATGAGAGGTACTAGCATACAGTCTTGACCATGGTGCATCGAGTGGTCGCTTACAGGCAGCACCCAGCCATCCTTGTTGGCTGCAGCAGCATCAGCAGCTGTGAACTAATCACTCAATTTTATGGAGATATTGATAGGTTTTATAGATTGGCTAAGGCAAATCATGCCTCAAATGAGGCTATTATTTAACAGATTGTTGCAGAATATTTATTTAGGCAAAGATGTGTTATATTAGTTTATACTGTATTTGTTTAACCATTTACAGATGTTACATTTGCATTAATTAAATTAACTTGGGCTGCCGGGTGGTGGTGGTGCACGCCTTTAATCCCAGCACTTGGGAGGCAGAGGCAGGCAGATCTTTGTGAGTTCGAGACCAGCCTGGTCTACAAGAGCTAGTTCCAGGACAGGCTCCAAAACCACAGAGAAACCCTGTCTCGAAAAACCAAAAAAAAAAAAAAAAAAAAAAATTAACCTGGGCTCACAGAAGTGGGCTTAGCAACTAGTTAGCAGGAAGTAGCAGGGAGGAGCTTAGCATGGGATTTTTAGTTGGGGCGGTGTGGAAGGAGAGAGGCTTCCTGGATGGAGTAAAGAGAGAGTTAGCCAGTTGCTACTCTAACTCTGAGTTTGCGGGTGTTCGCCCTAGCCTTTGAATCTTAAGTTTTATTAGAATAGAGATTTGGTTAAAGCTGCCTAAAGGGCTAGCTAAAGTGGCAGCAACAGACTCATTGGGGGAGCAGAACCCCCCAGGATGGGCTGCTAGCCGTTTAAAGCATGGCCTCTGAAGGGGAAACAGCAGCGGATGGCACCCGCATAAAGGAGACCGTGTTACCATTTCCAAAAAATGAGGAAATGAAGCTGGGCAGTGGTGGCGCACGCCTTTAATGCCAGCACTTGGGAGGCAGAGGCAGGAGGATCTTTGTGAGTTCAAGGCCAGCCTGGTCTCACAAACCCCCAACCAAACCAAACCAAACCAAACAACAAAAAGTAAAAAAACAATGAAGAAAATGGTTGGAAACTGGAAGAATGGTTTATTTGGAATTTGTATCACTTGGTAGTTAGTCTCAGTACAGGTTAGATTTTTTCTTTTATGATAACAAGTTTTTTAAATTTGTTGATGTGTATGCTGATGTGTTACTTTATATTTATCTGCTAAATATTATATGTGGGTATTATGCATTGTGGTGAAATGAAAATCAGACAGTTTTAGGGAGTTGCTTCTACCTTGTTGAGGCAGAATCTCTTGTTTCCATTGTACTGTGTACTTCAGGCCTACTGGCTCACAAGGATCTGTATAATTCTGTCTTTACCCCATAGCAGCTGGCTGTAGGAGTGTTTGGGATTACAGATGTGCGGCACTGCTGGCTGTAGGAATGCTGGGATTACAGATGTGCGGCATTGCTTTCATGTTTTCTTTTCATGGTTCAGGGCTAGACCTCAGGTTACCAGGCCTGCTTGGAAAGTGCTTTTACTGCTGAGCTGTCTCACTGCCCTGAAATTTTGTTGTTTTGAGACTGAAGTCTTGCAGTGTAGCTTTGGATGGCCTAATACTTTCTTTTTAAAATATTTATTTTATGTGTGTGTGTGTGTGCATGTTTCACCTGCATGTATGTGCATGTACTGCCCAAGAAGGCCAGAAGAGGGCATTGGACCCCTTGGAACTAGAGTTATTGACGTGGTTGCTGGGAATTGAACCTGAATCCTCTGGAAGAGCAGCCAGTGCGCTTAACTGCTGAAACATCTCTCCCGTCCCACGCCTTGTATTTCTATGTAGTCCTTGTTGGCCGTGTTCTCTTGTCATCCTCCTCTGGGCTCGGATTACCAGCATATGCCACCACACCTGCTTTAAATTCAGTTTACATATTAAGTAAACATACTTTAGTGTTTGCCTTTGATGTGCTGTTAGGCACTTCAATTCCTCTCGCTGGGTCTCTTTGGCTCTTACCTCTCAGAAGGAGTTTGGTAGTGTTCTGTTTCTTTCCACCATCGCCGGAGACCCCAGATAATAGAGACCCTTAGTTCAGTTTATTCAGTGTTGTCCTCTTTAAGCCTTTGCTGCCTTTTAATCCATGACTGTCCTTTCAGCACTGCAACTTCCCTAAGAGACAGCCACTGTGACCTGGAGCATGAGTGTGAACTCCCCTAAGAGACAGCCACTGTGACCTGGAGCATGAGTGTGAACTCCCCTAAGAGACAGCCACTGTGACCTGGAGCATGAGTGTGAGCTTCCCTAAGAGACAGCCATTGTGACCTGAAGCATGAGTGTGAGCTTCACTAAGAGACAGCCACTGTGACCTGGAGCATGAGTGTGAACTCCCCTAAGAGACAGCCACTGTGACCTGGAGCATGAGTGTGAACTCCCCTAAGAGACAGCCACTGTGACCTGGAGCATGAGTGTGAGCTTCCCTAAGAGACAGCCATTGTGACCTGAAGCATGAGTGTGAGCTTCCCTAAGAGACAGCCACTGTGACCTGGAGCATGAGTGTGGACTCCCCTAAGAGACAGCCACTGTGACCCAGTAGCCAGCTGTGCCATGTGGTGGCTTTTGAAACAATGTTCTTCAAAGGATTGCTGGGAATCTAAAGGAGATGCCAGGTGCTTCCTGCAATGGATGAGGTCACCTCTAGAACAGAGGAGTGGAGTGCAGAAAGTTAGGAGTTCTACACTGAAACAAAATTAATTTTGAGATCCCAGAAACATCTGGGGTAGAATGTGGCCCTACCCAAGGTTCTACACAGGCCTTGATCCTGTTTTAGAATGATCTGTGCCAGTAACCTCTTGCTTCTCAGCTGGGGTGAGGCTTTAACCAGAATCTGGTTGAGGAGTTGGCTTTCCTATCCATGTCCCCATAATTTTTTTCCTGTATTTTTTCCCAGCCTCATCCCTTAGCTACGTATCAAGTTCAAGGCTAGCCTGGTCTACGTGAGACCCTATTTCAACAAAATAAAACAGGCCGAGGATATAGTTTGATAGAATACTTGCTTAGCATGCATAAAGCCCTGGGTTTCATTTCGAATACCCCATAAAAACTGTAATACCAGTGCTTGGGAGGTGGAGACAGGAGGATCAGGGGTAGATCCGCTGGTGCCTGCCATTAATGGCCAGCCTGGTCAACAGAGCAAGTCCAGGACAGCCAGGACTGCACAGAGAAACCCTGTCTCATAAAGTCAAAAAATAACAACAGCCCTCCCCGAAACAAAAAACATACATATGTGTGTATATGAATATATATGTATATATGTGTGTATATGTATACACACACACACATACATACATATGTATGTATGAAAACAAAATCACCTAGGGGTGCAGGGAGCAAACATAAATTCACTCTTAGTTCCACCAGACAAGTACTTGGTTTTGTTTCAGCAGCTACAAATGGTCGATAGTCCCGTTCCTGGACCATTCAGTTATGTGTGTCACAACTACACAATGTTTTATTTTGCTTTATTTTGAGATAGGATCTTCTATAGCACAAGTTGACCTCAAATTTACCATTGTAGGTGAAGATGATCTTTAATTCTTGTTTTGTTTTTTGTTTTTTTTTGAGACAGGGTTTCTCTGTGTAGCTCTGGTTGTCCTGGAACTCACTCTATAAACCAGGCTGGCCTCAAACTCACCGAGATCCACCTGCCTCTGCCTCCTGAGTGCTGGGACTAAAGGGAGGCACTATCACTGCCCAGCTTATTTATTTATATTTTGAGACAGTTTTACCTAGCCCATGCTCACCTGGAACTTCTGTGTCACCAAGGATGACCTTGATTTTATGCTCCTCATGCCTGCACCTGGCATGAGTCGCCAGGCCTGCCTTCAGAATTGGTGTTCCTCTTAACCTATGTTGTATAATAATGGGTTTCATTATGATGCTTCCATACGTGTATTTAATGTGTAACAATCATATCCACTCCCCTCTCGCCAATCTTCTCAGCCATCCCCTTCTAATTTTGAGTCTTATGTATGTGATTAAATTACATAATTTGTTGCTGTGCAAAATTCTCTGAAGAGTAACCTGAGAAAGGTCATTTGACTTACAGTTCCAGGCATAGGCTGTCATGGTGAGGAAGGCATGACAGCAGGAGCTTGATGCTCCAGGCTCATCTTCACACTCACAGACAGGAAAACATAAATTTTAGTGCTCAGCTCCCTTTCTCCACTGCAGCAGCCTGTGGACTGGTGCAGCCCGCCGTTAAATACTCCACCCCCAATTATGCTAACCTGATGATCTTTCACAGGCTCACCTGATCTAGCTGATCCCTCACAGGCTTGTAGTGCCTGAAACCTTGCCTCCTAGCTGACTCCAGATCTTGTTGTCAGTCGTACTAGCTACCAAAGCATCCAGAGTTCTGTTGGGGTTGTTTGCAGTCGTGTGGGTGACTGTTTGCAGGAGGACGGACACAGCCATCGCAGGAGATGTCTCGTCAGCTTCAGATACATCCTGGGGAGGAGAGCTTCCCCATAAGCCCCTCTCCCCAAACTGGTTTTTAAAACTCAACTTAAAATACTTACTTTTATTTACAAGTGTTGGTGTGGGTATCTATCATGTGTGAGTGCACTTAGAGTCCAGAAGGTGTCAGATCCTGGAACTGGGATCCTGGAACTGGAGTCGCATGCAGCTGTAAGCTGCTCTGTGTGGGTGCAGGGACTGAATTAAGGTCCTTAGGAAGAACAGCAAGCCTTGTTACCTGCTGAGCCATCTCTTTAGTCCTGATTTTTTTTTTTTTTTTTTTTTTTTGGTTTTTCGAGACAAGGTTTCTCTGTGGTTTTGGAGCCTGTCCTGGAACTAGCTCTTGTAGACCAGGCTGGTCTCGAACTCACAGAGATCCGCCT
Organism: Chionomys nivalis; assembly: GCF_950005125.1. Classification (NCBI taxonomy): domain Eukaryota; kingdom Metazoa; phylum Chordata; class Mammalia; order Rodentia; family Cricetidae; genus Chionomys; species Chionomys nivalis. The sequence goes on from NC_080093.1 coordinate 14,658,974, forward strand.
GCCTCTGCCTCCCGAGTGCTGGGATTAAAGGCGTGCGCCACCACCGCCCGGCTTTTAGTCCTGATTTTAAATGTAAATACAAACTAGGTTAGTTACAAGTTAAATTTCTTTAAAACTGAATTTGAACTTGAGGCTTAATATCTTTCATTTTTTACATCCCGTGCATTCCTTTCTTAATTTTTTTGATTAAAAATTATTTTTATGTGTATGGGTGTTTTGTCTGCATGTACACTTGTACCACGTGCATGCCTGGTATCCAGAGAGGTTAGAAGATACTGGGGTCCCCTGGAACTGGAGTTACAGACAGTAGTGAACTGCCATTGCTAAGAATTGAACCCAGGAGCCGGGCGGTGGTGGCGCACGCCTTTAATCCCAGCACTCGGGAGGCAGAGGTAGGCGGATCTCTGTTAGTTCGAGACCAGCCTGGTCTACAAGAGCTAGTTCCAGGACAGGCTCCAAAGCCACAGAGAAACCCTGTCTCGAAAAACCAAAAAAAAAAAAAAAAAGAATTGAAGCCAGGTCCTCTGGAAGAGCCATCTCTAGCTCCTTCAGAAAAAAAAAAAAAAAAAAAAAAACGTTTATTTATTTTCTGTGTGTGACCCCTTTCCTGTGTGTGTGAACACTTGCTGTGAAGTTGTTTCTCTTGATCTGCCACGTGGGACCCAGGGATCAAACCTGTTTGCCAGACTAGGCAGCAAGTGCCTATACTGATAAGAGTGCCATGGCACTTCTTCCCCCAGGCTCCCTTTCCTGTTTTGAGTCAGGGTGTCCCTATGGAACCCAAGTAGTCTAAGCCACTTGAGTGCTGGGATTACAGGAATTCACCACCATGCCCCAGCCACATGCTATGTTTGCTGTCATTGGAATAATTGTGATGTCTCTTTCCTCCCTGAAAGGAAGGCTACTCTAGGGAAAGGCTAACAGCGGTCCCTCATTCTAGGCCTCTTAAGTAGCTGTAGCCCGGCGGGTAGCACCAATCGTGTGTGAAAGACCGACAGAAAATTCGGCAGGCTTATCCCCATTTTGTGGTGTGTGCATGTATTTGCCTTCAGTCTTAGTGACCGTAGCAGAGTTGCCTCCCTAAAGAAGAACACTGGTGGACTGCGCTGGCTCAGAGCTCACGCGATTGTCTTCTTACTGCAGGCGCTGTGTCCAGGTCGTGCACAAACTGCTGTGTTACCAGAAGAAGTGTAGAGTTCGCCTGCACTATACCTGGCGGGAACTCTGGTCAGGTAACGCTCCTCCTTGAGCTTGTTCTTTTTCTCTGTGCTTCATATGAGCTTGCGCTCACACTACTAGTCTTTTATTCCGTGTGCTTTGTTAGGACGATTCTCTTTCACTCACACTATTTTTAACATTTTGCCTTGCTTGAATCTAGACTTCAAATGCTATGTGGTCCACACTTTCTTTCCTGTTCCTTCTCATTCTCTGTACTTTTTTTTTTTTTTTTGTCAGCCTTTGATGGTTTCTTGAGTTTTAGAGCTAAAGATGTACCTGGTAGAGTACAAGCATAAGAGTCTGGATTTGATCGCTAGCACTGAGAAAAAAAGGAAAAAAAAAATCTAAGGAGAGGATATAATTTGTTAGCCAGGCATAATGGCACAAACCTGTAATCCCAGCAGTGGAGGGAAAAGCAAATAGATCTCTCTGAGATCAAGGCCAGCCTGGGATACATAGTGAATTCCAGGTCATTCAGTGCTGTGTAGTGAGACCCTTAAAAAACAAAAACAACCAAACAAAAATGTCTTGAATCTCAAAGATTCTGGCTTTGTGTAGCAGCGAGGAGTCAGTGCAAACTTGGATTCGCATCCACTTCCATTTGGTAGCAGCATATGGACTACAGGGAATGACTGTAGTTTCCTCAAGATGAGTAATCTCAGGAGGAATGGCATTAGGAGGTGGTGGGGATGGGGCGGGGAGATGGGAGAAGCTCTGCTCTTTTGTTACATCTGGCTTATTACTGTTTACAGACTGTGTAGATGGTACCACTCCCCCTGGGCCAGAGACAAAACAGAAAATTACAATGTTTACTTTTGTCTTTATATCCATTTGGTAACCCAGTAAAGTTACTGCCACCCCTGCATGCTGGAAGTGTCTCTTCTCTAAGGGTACAATTAATGTTAGCTTGCCATCTTTTTTTGTGTGTGACTAAATTGGAGGTTTTGAGAAAGCAAAAATTGTTCTCTGAGGCAGTTGCTTGCTGATAGGTCCTGTGGCTTTTGTGACCCGAGGCTATAATAGTTTTCTCTCAATGATTACAGATGAGTGGCTGCCCCACCCGTAGGGCGCTCCTCTGTATTCTGAACTGAGGAGAGTCGTTAGTGTCAGGGGCTCTGTAAGAAACAGGCCAGGAGCCCAGCCCCCTTCTATGGAATTTATCTCCCTGTTGTGACACATGGTTTCCTCCCAGCTTAATTTGGCTTTCTAAATTTAGTCCTCCATAATGGGAAGTAGAGATCTTTAATTAATGGATTAGCAGCAGTTACTGTGTGTGGTGGTGGAAGGGAGGGTAAGAGAGTCACACTAACAGGGCAGCAGTGGCCACTGTAGTTGGAGCTTTAGGAGAGAGTTTGGAATTAAGGGCATGTCAGAAGAGATTGGAAGGGATCAAACTGATGAGTTAAGTTTTCTGTATGTGTGCATGCATGTGCATGTGTATTTTGTTTGACACTGGGTCTTGCTATGTAGCCTAGGCTGTCCTTGGCCTCAGCCTCCCAAATGGCTCAACTTCTAGGCATGCACCACCCACACTTGTTGAGTAAGCTGAATATATATATATTTTTTTCGAGACAAAGTTTCTCTGTAGCTTTGGAGCCTATCCTGGAACTAGCTGTTGTAGACCAGGCTGGCCTCGAACTCACAGAGATCCTCCTGCCTCTGCCTCCCAAGTGCTGGGATTAAAAGCGTGAGCCACTCCTGCCCAGCTAAATTTTTTATAACAGAAATGACTCTTATTATTTTATGTAGATAATAATGTAATTATAACGCTCCGAAAGCTAGCATGTCAAAGAAAATGCAAAACAGTGCAAATTTGTGTACTTGGTTCAGTTTTAGGACGTAGAACAAGCAGCAGTGGTTAGTGTCTGTGCCTGAGATGGAGTTGCACGCAGTGTTGAGCAATTCTCTGGCTGCAGTTGTCTGCTGCTTCTGGTTCTCGTCTACTTTTACTTCCTTCTCTTTCTTGATCATTCTCGCCTTGACCTCCATATCCTCTTCATTCCGGGCCCTTTTTACTCACTGTCCTGTGTCTGTCTGCCTTCTGTTTTCCTTGGGTTTCTCACGCTTCCAGTTGTTTTCCTACTTACATTTCATAGTTCCTGTCACCTTTTTATTTATTCATTCTTTTATTTATTTATTATTGGTTTTTCGTGACAGGGTTTCTCTATGTAGTCCTAGCTATCCTAAAACTCGTTCTGTAGGTCAGGCTGATCTTGAATTCAGAACTCTGCTGTTAATTCCACTGAACAAGGGTAAAAGCTTTTACCCAAATTCTTTTAGTAAAATTAAGCAAGCTTTATTTTCTTTTTTTTTTTTTTTTTTTTTTTTTGGTTTTTCGAGACAGGGTTTCTCTGTAGCTTTGGAGCCTGTTCTGGAACTAGCTCTTGTAGACCAGGCTGGGCTCGAACTCACAGAGATCCACCTGCCTCTGCCTCCCGAGTGCTGGGATTAAAGGCGTGCGCCACCATCGCCCGGCTGCAAGCTTTATTTTCTGTCAGACAGGACTGTCTCCCTGAAAGAGTAGTATCACACATAGGAGAAGGTGGATGTATAGCCCCCCAAAACTGTAAAACTAGGGGATTTCCAAGGGTTCAGTGAATTTTTGGTTATGTAGGAACTTGGTTGAACATCTCAAACTTCTTTGACAGAACATCTTATTTTATAAGGGTGTGTTGGACTGTAGTGTCCAAACACCGAGGAGGAGTCACCCCCAGAGACCACTTCATACACCACATCCGATGTAAAAACATGAGGATTTTATTAATTCTGTCATGACAGGGTCCCCAGCATTCGGGAAGCCGAGGGACCCCGAATAGATGGCACAGGCTACTTTTAAAGGGGCCACAGAAGCAAGGGGGGTTGTTCTTTGACTATTTTGATTGGCTTATTCGAAAAGGCTAATACCAATAATTGACTGGAGAGCTGTTTGTTGCCAGATCAGGTGAGGTAAGAGGTCATTTTGACCCCGTTTCCCAGGCGACCGAATCAAAACATACGTATATGGGTAATTGTTCAGGAACTGAGTACGTGCGAGTGTAGCTGTTAGGTCCTTGGTTCCCAGGGGAGGAGGGGAAGCACTATGGCACAGAGGCTGAGAGAATTCAGAATTGTCAAAATGGCTTCAGAATTGTCTTAAAGTCTTACAGGTGGAGATCAGGGTATAAGCTTTGGAACATGTCAAATTCTAGAAAATTGGTCAAGACCTGGTCAAATTTAAGTTTTGCAGAAAACAGGGATGAACTTATTTCAACTTTGTAAAAAGATGGCTTCTAATCTTAAAATGGAGTCAGGCTGGTCCATCACTGCCTCCTACCTCTGCCTCCCAAGTGCTGACGTTGATTGAGTATGCAACTATACCTGGCATTTTGCCACTCTAGTTAGTAACTTACGAAGAAAAGAACAATTGTTTATCCTCTGTTGATTGGTGACTTCATGACTTTGAGAACTTCTGTCATGTTCAGCTCCGTGATCACTTGCTATCTTGGTTTGTGTTCTGCGGTCCTTGGTGTATTAAAAAGAGGTTGTAGGAGACTCATTAGTGAGGCCTAGATGCCTGCTTGTTCCTAACGTGTGGAGGTTTGTGTTCGAGGCTTCTGCCGAGTGAGGGCTAGCTTCCTTCCTTTCTTTTGTAAAGCTCACATTCATTTAGTTACTTCCTGTTGCTGCACGTCACCTGTGCTTGATAAGAAGATAAGAGGACAACTTACTAGAATCAGTTATCACCTTCCACTGTGGGGGACCCAGCGATAGAACTCAGGTTGTCAGGCTTGGTGTCAAGCGCTTTTACCCTCTGAGCCCTCCTTTTAGTGACCAAGTGAGCTCTCCTGTAACTGTGGTTCTGTGTGTTCATACGTGGAGTATACGGTGAGCTGAAAGAGCGGCAGGTGTTAAGGAAAGCTGCAGTGAGAGAGCCCATAATAATGTATAATATTGCATTCAGTGGATACAAGTGTGGCTGTGTTGGAGCCGCCCACTCCTTGGCTGGCGCTACCCTCATATGTTGGAATGCCCATGTTTTCATTCTCTTTTTGCCTTCTAGGTTTATGGATTTGAGGGAGGAGTGAGAAACTCATCATGGCAAATATACCAGTGTAGAAAATGCTTGCCCATATATGTGTTGTGAATTATAAATGAATTTTATTTATAAATAAGAGTGTAAGGCATGTAAGGTTCGACTGAACAACCAGAAACCCTTGAGCTTATAGAAGACACTCAGGTAGGGTCCAGGCGCCTTCATGTTTGGAATGTGGGCGTTCAGCGTCCTTGTACTTCTTGAGTGCTGATTTTTATTTCTGGGGTTGTATTTGTTCTGGGAGAACATTGCCAGAAGTATTCAAAATTCCTGAAATGAATTTAGCTAAAAAATGCTAGAGAGGAAAAGCCAACTATATGTTTTAGCTAGGGGTTGAATCCCACTTGGTCCTTTTCCTGCTCTATGTACACAGCCCTGACCCCCTCCCTGCTGCCACTTATTTGTACAGTGGCTGTTGCCATGGCATCTGAGCATGTAGGAGGACGTTCTGAGCTCATTTCAGTTGGAATATGGAAGAAGGAAGTCCTGGGTTTGCTTTGCCTTTCTTTTTAGGAACTGTCATTTTCCCCCAAGATACAGTTTGGGAACTCTCTTCTGACTTTCAAATACCAGTCTCTGAGCAAAAGCTTACCTGAAACTCCCCTCTAAGGACAGAAAGTGAGGTTTGGAGATCAGATCCTAATGAGACAGTTCTTTCTCTTTGAAGAATGAAAGTAGGGCCCTGCATATCCAGAAAGCATCTGTCCGTATACATATGCTCCATGCAGTTTAAGGAGTGCCTGAGCCCTGTGAGGCTCTCCATGCTCTTATATGGAAAAAGTCACTACCCTTACTTTATGTTACATAACCTCCCAATTATTTTGTCACAGAATATACTAGTGTCTAGTTAAGCTTTTTTTTTTCTCCCTTTTTTTTTCCCTGATCATACTGCATCCAATGGGGACTTTTAGCAGCATCTTTTCTCTGATTTTTTTTTTTTTAAAGGGCCGCACTTTGTAGTGCTGGCTGGCCTGGAACTCACTATGTAGACCAGGCTGGCCTCAAACTCACATAAGTTTGCCTCTGGCTCCTGAGTTCTGGGATTAGAAGTATGTACCACAACACTCAGCTTCTCTCTGAACTTATTGAGACTACAGATAATATTCTTCATTGTGTCTAACTTCCTGCTTGTCCCTATGGCACTTTGGGCCATTTATGTCTTTATTAGAGTCCATTGTGTGTGTTCTGGGTCCTGAGCCTGGGTCCTCTGAAAGAATAGCAAGCACTCTTAGCCACTGAGCTAGCTCTTCAGCCCGCACTACATGGCTTTTAATGGGGACATAGAAAACATTTGAATGAATAAATAAATCCACAAATGACAATGTTGTGTTTCTCCCTTTAAAGCAACAACAGTAATGGGAGAACCCTGTAACATGATTGCTGTAATGTTTCCGATGCAATGCCTCTCAGTATCTTTGGACAGGATCAACCCTCTGACTTAGATTTGTTTGAACCATTGAGGTGCAAAGGGGCGCAGAGCACTCCCTTTCTTTGTGTGTTTCTTCCCGTCCACAGATGGACAGATTACTTTTAACCAAGTGAAAATGGAAACCCTGGTGACTTCTAAGCTGTTCACAAAGAATAAGCAGGATGGTTAGAGAGAGGCTTGGCGCTGTTGGAAAGGGAACGACTTGCACAGAGCTTCCTGGAGACAGCTTACTTTACTTCCACTGTAGGCAGAAGGGGCACTGGGAAAGCAGCTTGCATCTAAATATGTGGCTTCCACGGTCTGAAAACATGGTTTAAAGGCAGATTTGTGCTGGCATTTTTTATTCAGCATTTGTGTGTAGATCAAAGCCCTTACCCTTTCGCTATGCCACGTCTCAGGGTAAACCATGCATTGCTTGTATCTGTACTGATTGGGGAGGGAGTGGAGATGCAGAGGGTTAAGTAACTAAGGAGTCTGGAGCCAGACCCCGAACAGTCGTGGCTGGAACTTAGAGTTCCCGACTTCTGTGCTCAGATGTGGGTCACCAGGTAACATTTGCCTCCCTGTAGGAAGAAAGGTCCCAAAGACCCCAAACACTCTGCTCAGCTTCACGGTGCTAAAGAGCATCCCAAGCATTTTCAGCTTTGTGAAAGGAAACTGTGCATGGCCTGACCTTTCAGATACCTCCTGGGAAACATGGAACCCCAGAGAGCATCACAGTTTTCCAGATCCAGCTGGCTTTCTCATGCTGGCAGAACCCGTGTCTTCATGGTTAAGAACAATTTGAGGGTGCAAATTGAGAGCCTGTGGGAAACTATGCTGTGGGTGTTACGTAGGACTGAATTTTTTTCAAGAGAAAAACTGATTTGATGTATAGCAATGTCTGGCAGTCCTGATATAGGTATAGCTTTGGCAGTTCAGCAGCCTCTCCTGATGTGTAGAAGCTTACCTTTGGACATTTAGTTGTCTTCTTCTTTTAGTTTAGTTTGTTTTCTAAACTATAATTTGATGTAATCATAGACTTATAGGAAGCTGCGAAAGTAATAAAAGTGCATCTTTCACTCCGCTTCCTCCAAAGGGGACATCTTACGTAGCTATTGCCTCTTTTAGTTTGAAAGAGGTTATGCAGGTGGGAAAGAATAGAGCATGCTTGTCAAAACTAATCTCAGCAGTCAAGAAGAGGAGCCAGGAAGGATGGAATTCAAGGGGCTCAGTGTCCAGAGGAATCAAGAAGCCAGGCATCTCAGCACTTGGGAGGCAGAGGCAGGCGGATCTCTTGAGTTTGAGGTCAGCCTGGTCTATAGAGTGACTTCGAGGATGGCCAGGACTGTGTAGAGAAACCCTGCCTCAAAAAAAAAAAAAAAAAAAAAAAGAAAGAAAGAAAAGAAAATCAGTGAGAAAAGATTCTCATATAAAAGCTGCAAAGTGTCAGAAATCACTCTCCATTTTTCTTGATGCAGAAAAGTCTCTTCCTATTGAGAGAAGAGTCAGCTTCCACAGGTCAATCAGCATCTTGTCAGGTTCATGGGGTGGGAAAGGAGCGACTGCTTTTGTTGCTATGCCTACATTCAGTAGTTCTAAAGTGAGACAGAGCTTAGCTTGGTAAGTGTTATCTTTCCACACCTGGGCAAACGGATCTGATGTTAGCCTTCCTGTAGGCTGGGAGAGGGTCCCTTAGCAGATGGTTAGTGTGAACATGGTCTGTTTCACTGACTGCTAAATCTCATAGAGTGAGTTTGGGTACCACTCAGACAGTGTTTGGGAAAGGAAACAAGAACTGAAGGTGGTAAGGTTCCTTGAACCTGCTTAGTTATGGCAGGTGCATAGGGATCCTATATTCGCCACGTCTAGGCTCTGAATACATTCTCTCTTCCTCTGAGTTCTCTCTTCTTTCTCTCCCTCTCTGTCTTCCTTCCTTCCTTCCTTCCTTCCTTCCTTCCTTCCTTCCTTCCTTTCTGTTTTTTTCTTTTTTTTTTGAGACAGGGTTTCTCTGTGGCTTTGGAGCCTGTCCTGGAACTAACTCTTGTAGACCAGGCTAGCCTCCAACTCACAGAGATCCGCCAGCCTCCGCCTCCCGAGTGCTGGGATTAAAGGCGTGTGCCACCACTGCTCGGTTGTTTTTCTTTTTTTAAAGGGTTTAATTTTTTTTTGGGGGGGGATTTTTGAGACAGGGTTTCTCCATAGCTTTTGGTTCCTGTCCTGGAACTAGCTCTTGTAGACCAGGCTGGCCTCGAACTCACAGAGATCCACCTGCCTCTGCCTCCTGAGTGCTGGGATTAAAGGCGTGTGCCACCACCGCCTGGCCCTAATTTTTTTTTTTATGTGTATGAGAGTTTTGCCTGCATGTAAGTCTGTCCATTATGTGTGCACAGTGCTGGTGGAGTCAGAAGAGGGCGTCAGATCCTCTGGGACAGGAGTTCCTGGAGGTTGTGAACTGCTATGTGTGTGTTGAGAATGAAACCCTACTCCTTGAAGAGCAGCTTGTGCTCTTAACGACTGTGCTGTCTCTCCAGCCTCACTTTGGTTATTTTCGAGACAGGGTTTTGCTAGGTTGCCCAGGGCTGCCTGGAATCAATATATAGCCCATGCTATGCCCCGTGGTTAGCAACGTTCTTGTCTCAGCTCCCCTAGTGCTGGAATATAGATGCACAGATAGGCCGAGTCTGGGAACTTTAATTTAAAAGGTTCATCAGGATGAAGAGGGGATGGGTAGTAATCTTTCCCGAGTAAATGGGGGATGGGGAATGATTGAGAACATTATCTTCCCTTTCAGAAGATACACATTCATAGCTAGGGAAAAGGAGAAATGTAACTTCCATTTAAAGGAAGATTTGCTCTGCTCTTTGGCTCAGCTAGAGGGTTGTGGAACCTTTAGGCAGCACAAGCTACTGACTGTGTTTTCTTTTCCCAGGGCACTCAGAGCACAGCCAAAGCCCAGAGCCCCCTCATTTCATTCTCCATCCTCTTGCTGCCATGTTGGTGTGGTGCTTAGCTTTACAGACAAATGGTTGAGTTCATTTTTTTGTTGTTGTTGTTGTTTTAATTAAAAAGTTATCTTTTTTTTTTTTTTTCTGTTTTGAGACAGGGTCTCATTTACCACAGACTTGAACACACTGTTTAGCTGAAAATGCCCTTGAACTGTTGTTACTGCCCTTCCTTCAACTCCCAAGAGCTAGGATTCTATTCTATTATGTCCTAACATAAGATTAGAAACCTGTGTTTTGAGAGGACATCTGTAGCGTGAATAATAAAAACCCTGAGTAAGATATTGGGGTTCAACCTGAAAACCAGAAAAGCAAAGCAGCCAAGTCACTAGAGAAGTCTCACCTCTACCAAGGCTGGGTGACCACAGACTAAGCAGACTAAGCCTTTCTCTCCTCCGTTTTATTTCCCTCTAGTGCTGAGATTAAAGGTGTGTGCCGCCACTGTCTGACCTCTAGTGGCTCTAGGTTTGCTTCCGGTCTTCAGGCATGATGTATTTATCAAAATACAAATAATATACCACTACAGGCATCTAGTGACTTAAAAACCATTCTGTTGTTAGGTATTGCCTTTCTACTCCTTTCTGAACCACTCTGTCAGCTGACAGTGAGCCGGCCCATCACTGCCAGTGTTGTTGAGGACTCATGGGTGATTTTTCTAGCGTGAATTCTAATTGGTCTTAATAGTAAAAACCCGGAGTCAGGTATCAGGGTAAATTCTGAAAGATCAGAGAAGTAAAGAAGCCAGCTACTAGAGAGGCTTTTTACTTCTGCCGAATCCTCAGACCGAAGTGGGCTAGATCCTGTCTCCACGAATCCTCAGACCGAATGGCTGAGCTCGTTTCCTCCCACCTTATATTCTTCTCTCTGCCCAACCATATCCCTTCCAAACAAATTATCACCAAAGATTTTCCCTGGGGATGAGGGAATTGGTGGAGTTTATGGAGCCTCCGAGGTTTTGGTGGCTTTAGCTTGTTTAGCTAGTGCTATTTCTAGCTTTTCCTTGACTTCTGTCGCAAGCAAGTGAAATGCCAATATTTCCTGTCTGTTGGACACTGTGAAATTATGCATCTCCCTAACGAACAGGCTGTGATTTGGGTTCAGTGGCACCTAATTCTAGTTCCATACCATGTTCCAAGATAGGGTCCAAGTCTTGTCTTACAATTTTTCTTTCTTCTTCATTGTGTACAAAAGCTGCTCAGACAGACAAGCTCTCTTTGACCAGTTTCTTTTTTATTTTACTTTTTTTTTATTTTTGAGACATTTTATTTCTCCATGTAGCCCTAGCTGTCCTGGAACTCACTCTGTAGACCAAGCTGGCCTTAAACTTGGAGATCTGCCTGCCTCTGCCTCCCAAATGATGGGATTAAAGGTGTGTGTCACCACCACCCAGCTGTCTGGCCAGTTTCTTTAGAGACACTTACTTGTGCTCGGATAGAATCTCTCTCCTTCCTGTTTTTAATTTTTTTAAGTTTAATTCACTTGGCTTTTACACTTAAGCCTCTCCTCTGCTTCTCTAAGGCAGGTGACTGAGCTACCATTCGGTTGTGTCTTCTGTGACTGGCTTGTTTTCCTTGCTGCTGGTTTGCCCTCCAGGTAGGGACAGGTTTTAGTCCTGAACAAGTTCCTATATCCATTATTCCTTCTGCTCCTCATGGCAGCACAATTTGCTGCTGTCTTCTGTTCCTCCCCTGAATCCAAAGCAGATAGAAACAAATCTGGGGAAGTCCTCCTTGTGTAGGACACACGAATGCCAAGAACAGCTCAGCAAATCGAGAGTCTTTGTTTCTGTTCTGTGATGGGAACCTGTGGAAGGTGCTAAGACTTTCCAGTGGGCGATACTGAACCTTCTCCTTGGAAACTAGATTTACTGCTTCTGCCTCCAGGATTGACTAGGGGTTTAAGGACTTGCCGCAGTACTTAGTCTTGGCTCAGTGTTCTAGAGCCTAGACACACCTTATGTTCTGCACAGTGCTATTGCACTGTTTACTAAACACGATTCACACAACTCACCAGAAGGGAACATAGGCTGAAGCAATGGATGAGACAGCTAGTTGTCTCCAGCAGTGTCAGAACAGGCAGCAGTTGGTTCCAGTTTCTGGACAAAAGCCCAGAACCCAAAATTTCAAGGGCTCTTGTAGAAAACAACTTTCTGATGAACAAATGAATGTATTACGTCCCTTAAATTTAAACACACTCGTGTATGTGCTTATTGTCACGTGTGCAAGTGTGTATGGAGGCTGGAGGTCGACGTTGTTCACTTTATTTTTTAGGGACAGGGCTTCTCGATGAACATACAGCTCATCAATTTAGCTAGAGTTTCTGGCCAGCAAGCCCCAGGGACCGGCTGGTCTCTGCCTCCCCGGCTCTGGGCACATGCTGCTGCACCTGGCTCTTTATTTATGCGATGCTGGGATCTGAGCTCAGATCCTCATGCTAGGACAGCAAGCACTTTAGCATTGGAGCCTTCTTCCCAGCCCAGTATAAATATACTTAATGGGTACAGATATTTAGTGCAAACACTTTTTCATTCAGTTAGGGTTACAGTGTTTGGAGCTAGTCTCTAGAGCCTTGCTTAATAAATGCTAAACTAGAAATCCAACTCGGGGTCCCTCAAGATCACACAGGGGACTGTTGGTGTTTAGAGAGCGTGGTTAGCTTTGATTCTGACCTTGGAGGTTGTTTTTCCTTTCTTTTTAAAATGGGTTTCATGTGGCCCGGGCTGGCTTTGAATTTTCTGTGTAGCTGAGACATCCTTGAGCTTTTGATTCTTTTGCCTCCCCCTCCTGAGTGCTGGGATAAAAGCCCATACCACCACTGCGAATGAACTGCTACTGCCTACTTTGTCTCTATGAATCTGACTACTCAAGTAGTCCTTATAACCTTAACCTAGTGAACCTGTCCTTTTGACCTTTTATGTCTAGCTTATTTCACTAACATCATTTCTTTTCTTTAAAAATTACTTTGTTTTTAGCTGCATGAAAGGTGTACCCCTTTCATCCAAGCACTTGGGAAGCAGATTCAGGCAGATCTCTGAGTTTGAGGCCAGCCTGGTCTACAGAGTGAGTTCCAGGACAGCCAGGGCTACACAGAGAAACCCTGCCTCAAAACAAGCAAGCAAACAAACAAATAAGATTACTATATATGTGTGTGTATGTGTGTGTGTGTGTATGTGTGTTCAGGTGCCATTAGAGACCTGAAAAGGGTGTTGGGTCTCTGGAACTGGAGTATAGACAGTTATGATATGCTTGAGATGGATACTAGGAACTGAACTTTATCAAGAGCAACAAGCATTCTTAAATGCTGAGCTGCCTCTCCAGCCCTTTTCTTCCATTTTAAGGCAGAATGATAATCTGTTGTGTGTAAATAACCCATTGCTTGTCTGTTCAGCTGTTGTTGGACATTTGGGATGCTTCCCACATTTGCTGTGTGAATGATGCTGCTGTAAACATGGGTGTATAAATGCCTGTTCAAGTTCCTTCACCCCCCCCCATTTTCTTTTTTTTTTTCTTTCTGTATTTTGGGTTTCTGAGACAGGGTCTGATAGTTGCTCTGATTGACCAGCCAGCCTCCCTGTAATGGTCTGGTTTGTCCTGTCCCTATAAGAGACAAGCCCGCTCACTCCCTCCCAGCAGCACATTTTTCTTTGGCTTCCTTTTGTCTCTCTTCCCAAGAGGGCTTTCTCCAGTCTCCCTACTTCTCCTTCACCCTTCTCCCTTTCCCCCTTTCCCTTTCCCCTCCATAACCCACTAAATAAATACCCACTTTCTCTGCATGGCATGCCTATCACTGTCTCTGTCTCTCACCTACCACATGGCTTCCTGCCTGGGACTAGCTGTCTGCTGCGGCCACTCGGGGACCTGCAGCATTTTATTTTTACCATAACACTCCCCAGTGCTGAGATTAAAGGTGTGCACACCACCCTGGCATAAGTCCTTGCTTTCAGACATTGGTGTTTTGAGATTGTATAAACTCAAGTGGCCTAGGCCTGTGGAATGAAGTCCCGCAACTCTTGGACAACAGAGACTCAACTCAAAGAACTTTCCCATGGCAGCTTTAATTTGTAAGGGAATGATTAATGAAATTCTGACTGATTTATTTCTATACCATAGACTTTTGTTTCCTCACTTTCCTCTAGGGTATGTTTTTGTCTTCTTGTTCCTTTTCAGTGAGGAGCAACAGCATGGCAGGGGAGCTCATGTATAGGGGAAGAAGTGCTGAAGGTTTGGTTGCATATCTGGGGTGCTTTCTTCACCTGGCTATGTTCAGTAACCAGAGAATTCTATATTCAGATCCTTACATTACTCTCTGTATTGCTAATGCCAACATGTAAGTGTCCAGCTCCACTCTTGGGCCTGGACACTTCCCTCCCAGCTTCACCGTTGCACAACCAGAATGACACACTTCCCTCCCAGCTCCACTGTTGCACAACCAGAATGACACACTTCCCTCCCAGCTCCACTGTTGCACAACCAGAATGACACACTTACCTCCCAGCTTCACTGTTGCACAACCAGAATGACACACTTACCTCCCAGCTCCACTGTTGCACAACCAGAATGACACACTTCCCTCCCAGCTCCACTGTTGCACAACCAGAATGACAGACACTGCTTCTTTACAGTGGCATCTTTCCGATACATGTGACTTTTCAGATGGACATGGTTTTTGATGGCGAGCAGCTTCATAATGTTCTTAAAGTGAAACCCATGAAGGTCTGAACCTCCTGACTTTGTTCTTGATTTTCTGGATCATAGAGTAGAGAACCATTTGCACAGATCACTTCACACCTCTCAGAGGAAGAAGAAGCTGGTATTTATATATTTATTCATCGATTGGTTGATTGATTGGTTGATTTTTTTTTTTTTTTTTGAGACAGAGTTTTACAGCCATAGCTGTCCTGGAACTAACCCTGTAGACCAGGCTGACCTCGAACTCACAGAGATCTGCCTACTTCTTCCTCCGTAGTGCTGAGATTAAAGGGGTGTGCCACCACCGTGGCTTGGACCAAACTTTTTTTTTTTTTTTTTTCTTTTTCGAGACAGGGTTTCTCTGTGGTTTTGGAGCCTGTCCTGGACATAGCACTTGTAGACCAGGCTGGTCTCGAACTCACAGAGATCCGCCTGCCTCTGCCTCCCGAGTGCTGGGATTAAAGGCGTGCGCCACCACCGCCCGGCTGGACCAAACTTTTAACCCGTTTGAGTCCCTGTAGAATAAAGTTGTTCTTTGGAAACCTTTCAGAGCAGGTATCAAAAGGGCCAAGCCTGTAGTAAGGCTGAGACTTGGGTTAGTACTCTTCCCCATCCCTGCTTCCTTTAAAAGTATTATCTAACAGCAAGAAACATGATAAGTTAAAGGGTTAAACTAAAGAGGAATAAAAAGCACATTCTGTCTCTTGTATCTTCTCAATGGCTACAACATGTACCATACTTGATTGGAAACACTCACAGACATATGACTAATTAACAATACTAATTCTATATAATCACTCCCTTGTCTTTTGTGGCTACCCTAGGAACAGGTTGACTGGTCATGTGCCCAGCTGGCACTCAATGGACAAGAAGATCAAGGGCAGTTTTCTAAAAATGAATTGTATGAAGAGGATGAGCCAGGAACAGCCAGCATAATCTCTATGCTGCTTATGTGCTGTCATTGAGAGCCTGATTACCCATTCTCTATTGTCCTTGAAACTGCCCCTGACATAAGGTTTTCCTTGGCCTGCTGTCTAAGCTCTGGGCAAAGGTCTATGCCTTAACTGCAGAGGAATAAACTTGGTTATTGTTTTTGTCCAGCTTTTATTTGTTTTGGTTCTGATTTTGCATGAAGGTTACTCTGCCTTCTTGTATAGCCCATTATCCAATCATATTCTGTGTATAGGACATAATTTTGAGAGTCAGCTCTGAGTGAGGAAATTAGAAACAGTTTTACTTGATAATTATGTGTGTAAGAGATGAGTCCATCAGTACATGACACAAGTCACCTTTGTAAGAAGCTGGGTGTCATGGCACAAGTTTGTAATCCCAGCACTGTAGAGGCAGAAACAGGAGGATCCCTGAGGTCACTGACCAGCCAGCATTGCCTAACCAACAAGCTCCAGATCCCAGTGAAAGACCTTGTCTCGCCGGGCGGTGGTGGTGCACGCCTTTAATCCCAGCACTCAGGAGGCAGAGGCAGGTGGATCTCTGTGAGTTCGAGACCAGCCTGGTCTACAAGAGCTAGTTCCAGGACAGGCTCCAAAACCACAGAGAAACCCTGTCTCGAAAAACCAAAAAAAAAAAAAAAAAAAAAAAAAAAAAGAAAGACCTTGTCTCAAATAACTGAGTGGCAGCTCCTGAGGAATAGATGCCTAAGGCTGTCTTCTAGTTCCTCTTGAACCTCCATGTCATCAGAGGTTTCTTGTTCCTGCCCCATCCATCAGCTGCTTCTAAGTAGTTACCCAGAGGCTTAATATCAATTACAAACCGCTTAGCCTATGGTTCAGACTTATTACTAACTAACTCTTAACATTTAAATTAACCCATTTCTATTAATCTGTGTATTGTCACGTGACCATGACTTTTACTGGTCAGCTGGCATCTTGCTTCTTGGGTGGCTAGCGTGTGTCTCTCTTAACTTTGCACTTCTCGCTCCCTGTATTCAGTTTGGCTTTCCTACCTAGCTATATTTTCTGCCTTACTATAGGCCAAAGTAGCTTTTATTACCAACCAGTGAGAGCAACATATATTTGTAGTGAACAGAAGGGTTATCCCACAGCACCTTTACATAGATATAAATACATGTGTGCATTGTACCTACACACATGCAAAAGAGGGAATGATAGAAGAGGAGGTGGTGGGGGAGAGGCAGAGACAGACACTGTACCAAGTGCAGTGGTTTAGGCCTGGAATCCCAGCACTTGGATTGCTCCTTTACTCTCGGACTCATCTGTTGTTTGGTGATGCAGAGAACACCGAGTTGAAGGCCAGCCTCTAGTCCCAGTTTTATCACTACCTAATTTGGTATGCATGCTAGAAGAGGAGCAGCTTAGGAAGGTTTTCCTTCGGGGTACAGTCCATCATGGCAGAGAAGGCACAGTGGCAGGAGTGGGGGCATTTAGGCTCCGTGTGTCTCTAGTAAAGGGAGAGAGACGAGTGCTCTTGTTTCTTTTTCTTCAGTCCAAGACCCCACCCCTAATGCTGTCACCCACAGTCATCAGTTTGTGTCTTTCCTCTTTAGTTATACCTTTCTGGAAATACCTTATAAGATATACCAAGAGGTGTGTTTCCATGGTGATTCTAAATGCAGTCAAATTGACTCATTGTCAATTTGATTAACCATCAGTGGGTGAGAATGGGGTAGGGTAGGTCTTTTTCATTTCTAAAACATGAGAATTTGGATTAAATGAGAATCTTTTTTCTGGAAATTTCTTCTCAGCTAGGTCAAAGCCTTTCAGACTTAGAACTCCCCTCATACTAAGGCAGAAGGGGGAGAGAACGAGTGTGTTTAGTGGTGTCCCTATAATTGATGTAATGTGTATGAAGTCAGTGTTTATAGGATATAAGGAGCATTCTCTCTTGAAGAGGGTCATGGTCTTTATTATCATAGACTTTTTGGAGCCAAGTTTAAGGTTGCTTTGTTCATCTTAGCTCACTGTGGACATCCCTCTAGACCAGCCTCAGTAGCTCAGCCACTCACCTAGTGTGTGAGTTGTCCTGGGTTCAGTCCCCAGCATTGTAACAAACAAAAAGAAATACCCTCTAGGGCAGTGGTTCTCAGCCTTCCTACTGCTGCGACTCTTTAATACAGTTTCTTATGTTGTGGGGACCCCAACCATAACATTACTTTCATTGCTACTTCATAACTGTAATTTTGCTGCTGTTATGAGTCATAATGTAAATATTTGTTTTCTGATGGTCTTAGGACACCCCTGTGAAAGGGTCTTTTTACCCCCAAAGGATCATAACCCATAGACTGACTCTAGGGGTTTATCTCACTTTCTGGGGGACAGGAGATTGATATGTGACTTGAATCATCAGGGTAAACAGGTCTTTGTAGCACGTGACACACAAAGCATCTCGCACACACTGAAGCCTCCCGTGCTGGACTTCCCCACTATCCAGCTCTGCCTGTGTCTGCAGCAATTCAGACGCAAGGTAGTTGTTGACTTGTGCTAGAATTACTCTTCTTTTCCCCCATTTTATCACTTTGTCATTCCTAACTCTGAATCAGTAGTAATCCATTGCAAGAACACAATTGCTCCCACTTCCTGCCCTCCAAACTTCCTGCCCTTTAATTGCCACACAGCCACTGCTGAAGCTGCATCTTCGCCATTGTGGATTGGATATGTTTAAAAGTCATGACTTTCTCTACAGCTCATGTTCTACCCTTCTCTTTCTCTTGTCTCCTGTGAGTTCATGAAGTCTGTTCGGTGTTCATCCATTCATTACTTGTGTGGGAACAAGGGTTGAGAGAGAGAAGGGTGTTTGGTTTTGGGGGCAGTGTGAAGACAGCAGGCGGACAGAGCAGTGTCTAATAAGGATCAACCTCTCTCCTTAGAAACCGAGAGGCCTGCGGGGGGGGGGGGGGCTCTTTATAGGGGCAAGAGGAGGGGCTTCGGAGTGAGGAAATTATTACAGCTCTAGGGGCTATGTGGTTCTGCAGTCTATCCTTTTCTGAGATTGTTTGTTCAAGGCAAGATAGACTTGGGAGGCAGGTTTTCCCAACAGACGTTTCTTTCCGGGATGCTGAGCAGGGTCAGCTGTAATCTTACCCACAGGCACTCTGTCAGTGAGCAGCTCCACATAGCCAAGCAAGGTGATCTTCAGCAAGGATGGAAGTTTGGGCTGAGGTTGTCATTTCCATGTGGCTCTTACCTAGCCACCTTTATTCTCAGAGCTACTAGTAGGAGCTAAGAAGACTGTGATCTATCATGGGTGCCTGTGGGGCTACCCGTACCATCCCTGCTTGAGCCCAGACCAGTAGGTTACTTGTTAACAGACACCATCAGAAAAGCTACCTGTCATTTGCCCTTCCATCACAAATTCCTAGAGACAGGAGTAGAGTACACGAATCCGGTGCCTGCCTCCTTTGTCCCTGTCTCCTTGCTATTTGAAGGGACTAATGAGCTTTCAGAACAAAACGTAGGCACAGCCAGGCTGTGCTGTCCTTGCCTGCTGTTTCTTCCCCTGTGCTGTGAGAGGGTGGCACATGAGCAGTGTTCTGTGGCAGGCAGCTTCTGCAGAGTCACTTCTACTCCGTTCTCTCTGCGCCAAACCGAAGCACACAAACCTCTTTAAGAGCAGTAACCATCACGCAAAGTGCAGGCAGCATAGGAGAATGGACTTCTTTTTTTTTTTCTTTCAAAATTATTTAACTTTATTTTATGTGCATTGGTGTGAGGATGTCAGATCTGGGACTTGAGTTACAGACAGTTGTGAGCTGTCCTGTGGGTACTGGGAATTGAACCTGGGTCTTCTGGAAGGGCAGCCAGAGCCATCTCTCCAGCCCCGAGAATGGACTTCTTTGCTGACCAAAAAAAGATGTGATTTTAGAAACTCTTGGCATGGTGGTGTGCTCCTGTAATCCTGCCATTCGGTAGGGAGGCAGAGGCAGAAAGATTGTGAATGCCTGGGTTACTTTGAGATCTTTTCTCAAAAATTAACTAATTAGGGTACAGAGAGATGATCTAGCAGTTAAAAGACCTTGCTGCACAATTATGAGGAGTTCAAATCCCAGAGCCCACGTAACAGTCGTATGCATGCCGGTAATCCCAGCCCTGAGCATGGGACTGGATGGGTTGGGGTTGGTGAGACCAGAGGGTCCTTGATGCTTGCTTTTTTTCCAGCCTAGCCAAAAAAACTGGAGTGTCAGGTTCAAGGAGAAGAAAAGACCAAGGCTTTCTTCAGGGGTGGGCACAAGGGAGGTTCAGGGCAGGAGAGAACCTGAGTCTGCAGCCAATTTTTTTCTTTCTTACTAAGAAGGGCAGTAGTAGGTCCAAGGCAAGACCGGATGGACACAGAAGTCAGGTTTGATCCATAGACAGATGTCCTAGGTCAGTAGTTCCCAACCTGTGGATCAGAGGACCCTTTCACGGGGCCACCTAGGACTGTTGGGAAACACTGGTGTTTACGATTCATAACTAGCAAAATTACAGTTATGAAGTAGCAAAGAAATAATGTTATGGCTGGGGGTCACCACAGCATGAGGAACTGTACTAAAGGGTCGCAGCAGTAGGAAGGCTGAGAACCACTGTGCTTGCTGAAAGGGTGCAAGACAACTGAAAATTTCTTTTGCAAAAAGCTCTTTAGAGGCCGGTGGTGGCGCATGCCTCATGCCTCTAACCCCAGCACCTGGGAGGCAGAGGCAGGGGGATCTCTATGAGTTCAAGGCCAACATGGTCTACAGAACAAGTTCTAGGACAGGCTCTAAAACTACACAGAGAAATCCTGTCTCAAAAAAGGGGAGGTCTTTAGGGTTGCAAAGTTATCCTAGGACTTAATAGAGCTTCTGTTTATGCAGAGTGCTTCAGTTTGTGATCTCTCTCCTGAGTGTCAGGTCCAGAAAAGCCGTTCTGCTGAATGATATTGCTGACAAAGCAAACAGAGCAAGCTACCCTTTTGTTTGAACAACTAGGACACTTAAAAAAAAAAATTTCCCCCTTGGACTGGATGTTTCTCATTGGTTAGAAATGTGGACTGCTCTTGCAGAGGACTAGAATTTGGTTCCCAGCACAATTAACTAGAACTCTAGCTACAGGGGATCCAAGGGCATGGGGACTCATGTGCACTTAAATGCAATGAAAAAAATCTTTAAAAATATTAATTGTTGTGGTACTAGAGATTGAACACAGGTACATGCCCACTAGGTAAGTGCTCTATGATTGAGCTAGGACATGCTACATTTCTGGGGAGTTGATTTTTTTTTTTTTAACTTAGAAAAGGTCTCATTCAATAACCTGTGCTGGCCTGTAACTTACTTATTATATAATTCTGGTGGCCTAAGATTCACAATGGTCCTCCTGCCTATGCCTGCCAAGGCCAACCCTTTAGATACAGGGTCTTACTAAGTTGCCTTTGTAGGCCTAGACTTTGGTTCAGCCTGCAACTTAGAGAGACCCTGTATCTAAAGGGTCCTAGCCTCCAAAGTAGCTGGGATTACAAGTGTGTGCCACCACACCTGAAAGAACTTTTAACTGTCTTTCCATAGCGTAGTTGTACAGCTGTGGGTTATGCAGTGTATCTGCCACATCTGGGAACATTTAGATATATACATGGCCCTTCTAGCAGTGATGTTTGAAACAGACATGATACTGAAACTTGTTGACAGTAGATGCTAGCAGTCTGAGGAGGAAGGGGACCTTATTTTTACTGTAAATTGCAAAAGTTTGATGGGGAAATCACCACGTGGGAGGAAATTTGGAGCACTAGGATGTCAGTTGAGCAATCACATTTCTGAGCTTAATTGCTTGTAAGAAATGATAAAGAGAAGTAGATTCTTTTCAAATCTTACATGGGCAGATAAGCAGACATGCACCTGGAAGAGTGGTGCTTTGTTTTTTTTTTTTTTTTTTTTTTTTAAAAAAAAGACATGGTGTCTTTAGCCCAGGCCGGCCTTGATCTACTATGTAGCTGAAGCTGACCTTGAATTCGTTAACACTCATGTCTTTACCAACAAAGTGCTAAGATTACAGGTATGTGATTCCACACTGGCCTACTTGTCTTAAATAGACCATTTTGTCTGTGCTAGAGATTGAACCAGGGCCATGTCTGTGCTGGGCAAACTGTCCAGCACCGAGCTACGTTGCACAGACTTTAATCAGCTTTTAAAAGATCTTGGAGCTGAACGGTGGTGCACACCTTTAATTCCAGCACTTGGGAGGCAGAGGCAGGTGGGTCTCTGTAAGTTAGAGGCCAACCTGGTCTACAAGAACAAGTTCCAGGACAGCTAGGGCTGTTACACAGAGAAATCCTGTCTTGAAAAACCAAAAGTAAATAAATCAAAATAAAAAAGACCTTGGGCCTAGTGGCACAAGCCATCTATTCAAAAAGCCAAGTCAAAGCATCCTACAGAGTAAGTTTAAGGCCAGTTTGGGCAACTTAGGAGGCTCTGTCTCCAAATGAAAACAAAGAACTGGGGATATGTTTCAGTTCCTAAAGTGCTTGTGAAACTAAGTCTGGATCCCTAGAGCCCAGATAAAAGTCCAGCATGGTGGCACGTGTCTACAACATTGCGACATTGCTACTGTTAGCCGCTATGCCAGAGACAGCAGAATTCCCTGAAGCTTTATGCAGTGGCAGACAATGAAGAAACAAGAGGGTGGTGGTGGCACACGCCTTTAATCCCAGCACTGGGGAGGCAGAGACAGGCAGATCTCTGTGAGTTCGAGACCAGCCTGGTCTACAATAACTAGTTCCAGGACAGACTCCAAAACTACAGCAAAACCCTGTCTCGAAAAACAAAAACAAACAAACAAATAAAAACAATGAAGAAACAGACACCCAAGATTGTCCTCTGTCCCCATGCACATGCCATGGCATGAACAAACCTGGACATACATCATATGTACATACCCCCACAAACATACAAAAAAATAAAAAAAAAATGGTTGTTGCTCAGTGGGTGGTAGAGACTTATCTATTAGGTACAAGGCCCTTAGTGCAATCTCCTCTATTGGAAATAAGTAAAAGATCTTGGATAAAAGGCTCCAAGAGTGCATACAATAAAAACAAAAAAATGACAAGTAGGATTATACTAGACTACACATATGAAAAATAAAAGCAGTATGGACAACCTACAAAATGGGAGAGAAATTATCAAACTTTTGTTTTAAAGATTTTTTCTTTTTTGAGTTTGGTATGGTAGAGACCTTTAATCTCAGAACTGGGGAGGCAGAGGCATGGGGATCTCTGTGAGTTTGAGGCCAGCCTGGTCTACAGAGCTACTTCTAGGATAGTCTCCAAAACTACACAGAGAAACCTTGTCTCAAAAAAGAAAAACGAAGAAACAAACCAAAAAAAGCCACAAAACAAAACAAAAAATCCCACCAAGTTTGAGGCTGGTCTAGGCTACATGAGGATAGGGGAAGAGGGTGGAAGTGTAGTTAAAAATGGGCAAAGGGGCCGGGCGATGGTGGCGCACGCCTTTAATCCCAGCACTCGGGAGGCAGAGGCAGGCGGATCTCTGTGAGATCGAGACCAGCCTGGTCTACAAGAGCTAGTTCCAGGACAGGCTCCAAAGCCATAGAGAAACCCTGTCTCGAAAAACCAAAAAAAAAAAAAAAAAAAAAATGGGCAAGGGGGCCAGGCCACATTGGCGCACGCCTTTAATCCCAGCACTCGGGAGGCAGAGGCAAGCAGATCTCTGTGAGTTCGAGGCCAGCCTGGTCTACAAGAGCTAGTTCCACGACAAGCTCCAAAGCTACAGAGAAACCCTGCCTCAAAGCAAAAAAGGGGGCAAGGGATAAAAATCAATTAAAAAAAATACAATAAGTAATGGGCAAGGGTCTGGAGTTGCAGCTTAGTGGTAGAACACATACTTAAGATTTTCGTGGCCCTGGGCTTACGGAATACAAGTTTCATTCTCAACTACATAGAGAGTTGGAGGCCAGCCTGCCCTCCCCTCATGTATGTGTTATGTGTTTGTGTATACATACACATAAATTTATATGGTATAGTAGGCATGGTAGCATGTGTCTATAATCCTAGCACTCAGGGACAGAGGCAGGAGGATTCTGAATTTGAGGCTAAAATGGACTGTGGTCCAAATTTTGTCTGTCTTTTCTATTGCTGTGTCAAAACACCATGACTAAGGCAACTTATACAAGACAGCCTCTGATTGGTATCATGGTTTCAGAGTGTAGAGGTGTCTTAGTCAGGGTTATTATTGCTGTGATGAAACACCGTGACCAAAACAACTTGGGGAAGAAAGGGTTTATTTCACTCACAGTTCCATCAAAATCCTGAGGGCAGGAATGCAAGCAGGACTAGAACCTGGAGCAGGAGCTGATGCAGAGGCCGTGGAGGGGTGCTGCTTACTGACTTGCTCATCATGGCTTAGCCTGCTTTCTTATAGAACCCAGGATCTACAGCCCAGGGGTGGCCCCTTCCACAATGGGCTGGGCTCTCCCACATCAGTCACTAATTAAGAAACTACCCTACAGACTTGCCTGTAGCCCAATCTTATGGATGCATTTTCTCACTTGAAGTTTCCTTCTCTCAGATGACTCTAGTGAATATCAAGTTGATAAAACTAGCCAGTCTGGGGGCTGGAGAGATGGCTCCGTGGTTAAGAGCATTGCCTGCTCTTCCAGAGGTCCTGAGTTCAATTCCCAGCAACCACATGGTGGCTCACAACCATCTGTAATGAGGTCTGGTGCCCTCTTCTGACCTGCAGGCATATACACAGACAGAATATTGTACTCATAATAAATAAATAAATAAATAAATAAATAAATAAATACTAGCCAGCCTAAGAGTTCATTATAGCTGAGCAAATGCATAGCAATAGGAACAGCTGAGAGCTCATATCTTGATTCAGAAGCAGGAAACAGAGAGAGACACTGGGAATGGTGCAAGTATTTTGAAACCTTCAAAACCTACCTGTTGCTGGACGGTGGTGGCGCACGCCTTTAATCCCAGCGCTCGGGAGGGAGGCAGAGGCGGCAGATCTCTGTGAGTTCAAGGCCAGCCTGGTCTACAGGAGCTAGTTCCAGAACAGGCTCCAAAGCTACAGAGAAACCCTGTCTCAAAAAACCAACCAAACAAACAAACAAAAAACAAAGCAAAAACAAACAACCCCAAAAAACAAACAAACAAAAAACAACAAAAAAGAAAAACAAAAAACAAACCCAAACCTACCTGTAGTGACACACTTGCTCCAACGACACTACACCTCCTAACCCTT
The DNA here is from genome assembly GCF_950005125.1 of Chionomys nivalis. Lineage (NCBI taxonomy): Eukaryota > Metazoa > Chordata > Mammalia > Rodentia > Cricetidae > Chionomys > Chionomys nivalis. Next base: position 14,683,554 of record NC_080093.1, read on the forward strand.
CCAGAGCAGTCCAGCAACTGGGGACCAAGTATTCCAACCACAACAGTTCCTCCTTCCCATCAAAAAATAGTATGAATATAGGAGTGGGAAATTACTTAGCCCAAGAAAGAATCAAATCCTGTCATTTGTAGCCAGATGGAAATTGGGTGGAATTGGAAGATGTATGCCAGTGAAATACGCCAGACACAGAAAGACAAATGCTGTGTTCTCTCTCAGACGGGGAAGTTTGGAAAATGCTGATCTTGATGCAGAGTAGTGATTACCAACGCTCGTGATTGGGGGAGGGTGAGAGCTATTGGGTGATAGGCACCAGAAGGCAGCTGTTAGGGAAAAGTAGGTGCCAGTGTTCCCGACCACAGTGAGATGGTGGTGTTTTATTAAGAGCCTATTTTATACACACACACACAGACACACACACACACATACTGTCATATGTTAACAGTTTTAAAAAGGCCTTGGTTGCTGAGACTTACTTCAGACCTATAGATTTCTATAGACCTAGTTTGCTTTTATTTACTTAATTTTTTATTACATTTATTTATTTATTTGTGTGTGTGTGTGTGTATGTGGACACATGTGGAGGTTAGGGGACAGCATGTGGGTGCCAGTTCTCTCCTATGTGTGCACCCTGGAACCGATGAGGTCATCACAGTTGGTAGCAAGTACCTTTGCTCACTGAGCCTTCTTGCTGGCCCTTACTTTTATTGATTATATTGATTATGATTTGAATAACTTACTGTTTTTTTTCTTTGAAGCCTTGATAAACTTGCTGAAGTTCCTTATGTCAAATGAAACTGTACTTTTGGCCAAACACAACATTTTTACATTGGCCCTTATGGTGAGTTTTAATAAAAATGCATGTTTTTCTGAAGCTAATATAGTAAGGTAGAAATGGACTGCTTCGTAATAGGAACTGAGGTCTGGGATCTAAGCTGGAGTTCCTTTATGGATGAGAGTCTTGAACCTGATGGTCCTCGCTTTTATGCATGTATTTGGCCTGGGAGGCATGGATACAGGTTACATCTGTGTATGATTACTGAGCTTGATCTCACCAAGAAACTATACTGTATGTACCATTGCAGTCTCTTTGTAGCTTCCCAGCCAGATAAGTGGTTCCATCATCGCTGTGCTTGTCTTCTGAAGGGTACATAGAAATGCTTATCTGGCTGGTAATTCAGGGGAGAAAGAGGCCACCAAACCATTTAATTGTCTACCCAGCTTGTAAATGTTCAGTATTTCGTGGGGGATGAACATGCTGATTTGTTGTATCTGCAAATTGTAGAACGACACCCAAGATATGTAGAACGATGCCAATTTTCAGCTTTCAGCATGACAGCAGTCATGCAGGGCTAAGATGTGCGATAGCACCCTATTGTATGATATTCCCTTCACATGCTTGTAAATTAGTTTTATTTATTTATTTTTTTTTTTGTAAATTAGTTTTATAAGCATAGATAAGAATAAAGGTAGAGAATAAGTAAGAAATACAATGCTTTGTATATTGCTTTTATTTAATATAATTTATCAGTTTATATAAGTGAATTTTTAATAATGATTTTACATTTCCCAAAATTTTGTTTTGTTGCAAACCAGTAAGAGATGGCTATAGCGTACCACTAGTAATGCTTTTCTGATCTTCACAACCTGATGTCTGTATATGGGCTATTGGTTCTTTTTCAGATTGTGAACCTGTTTAACATGTTTATCACATATGGTGACACATTCCTGCCAACACCCAGCAGCTACGATGAACTTTACTATGAAATTATTCGCATGCACCAGAGCTTTGATAACCTCTACTCCATGGGTAAGGATTTTCTCGTTCTTCTTCTCCCTGTACCTTGTCTGTCTGGTACATACCAAGAAAATGCTACAAAAGAGTCTTTAGGTGGATGGTATAGAAATAAACACATCACAGCCAGGCATGGTAGTATGTGACTTTAACTCCAGCACTCATTAGCATGTAATTTGAGGCTAGCCTGGTCTACATGGTGAGTTTTTGGAAAGCCAAAGCTATAAAAGTATACCTTGTCTTAAAAACAATAAACAAACAAAGCCCTGCCCTCTTCTCAGGCAACAGGAGAATCTGTGTGGGACTTTCACCTTTAGGCACTCAGATTTCATCTCAGTGGAAAGCTGTATAGCTTCCTGCCCGCTGATGTGGAGAGGCGTGGGGGGGAGAGACAGAGGAGGACGGACGGGTGCATATGCTAGAGAGAAGCTATGGATTCAGTGAGTTCCAGTAAGATGGTGGAGAAAGAGTGAGTGAAGAACTGGGAATCGCCCTAGTCCGCCAGATATGTGTCTCACAGCACGTGGATCTGGGTTTGACCCCTGGTGCGCATTTACTGAGCTGCGCATGCTGACACATGCTGTCGGGGTGGACACAGGCAGATCCCAATAAAGATGGCTTTATTGGCTGTCTAGCCTGGCCTACTTGGTGAGCTTCAGGCCTGTGAAAGATCCTCTCTCAAAATATGAGGCAGCAGCCTGGTGGTGGTGGCACACGCCTTTAATCCCAGCACTTGGGATGCAGAGGCAGGTGGATCTCTGTGAGTTCGAGGCTGGTCTGCAGAGTGAGTTTCAGGACAGCCAGAGTTATACAGAGAAACCCTGTCTCCAAAAACCAATAAAAACAAACAACAGAGGAGTCGCCATGATTCTCTCACTCCAGACAGACGCAGGTTAAGATCTTTCCTGAAAAAGGGGAAATGATGGAGGAATTACTTTCATTTAATAAAGAAACTGCCTTGGCCCCTTTAATAGGACAAAAATTAGGTAGGCGGAGTAAACAGAACAGAATACTGGGAGAAAGAAGCCGAGTCAGGAGTCGCCATGATTCTCTCACTCCAGACAGACGCAGGTTAAGATCTTTCCTGGTAAGCCAGCTCGTGGTACTACACAGAATATTAGAAATGGGTTAGATCAATATGTAAGAGCTAGCCAATAAGAGGCTGTAGCTAATGGGCCAGGCAGTGATTAAAAGAAAAAAAAAAAAAAAAAAAAAAAACAACAAACGAAGTAGATAGCATCTGTAAAGAATAACATCCTAGATTATACTCTGTCTTTGACGTGCACATTTCTACACACACACAAAGAAGTACAGAGGCATAGTATGGCGGTGGGAGCACAACCCAGTGAGTACTGAATTCACCCATGCTTATTTTCCATATGCTTTTATTACCCCGATCCAAAACGGGGGGAGGCAAAAGACTGTTTTAACATGACACAAAGAACACACAGCAGTTATCTGCTTCAGATCATCTGAGTGCCTGAAACATCAGGCAACTATATGAGGTAAGCATTCTGTTGTTTAGGCAGGACATGCAGTAACTGCACCTTAGACCAAGCATCATGTAGGCAGCTACTACCTGGGTCAAACCTCCTGTCATATCCTTGAAAGAACAGGAATAGGCTTCTCTGACCTTTGGTCAAGGTGGAACAGATATTGTTATTTTCTTGCAGGCAGCAAGGACTAGATGTGGGCCTAACAGTGGACTTGAGAGGTCATGGTGTTACTCACTCCTTTACAAGTACCAGACATAGAACCATCCCTTCCTCCCAGGTTCAAACACCAGCTCTCAATAGAACATTCTCTCAAGGTTCAGGTTCCAGTTCTGATAAGCAGTTTGTGAATGATGAAGCTACCCACGGTGGTTCATATATGTAACCCCACACTCAGGAGGCTACCTGAGGCCAGAAGATTGCCTGAATCTTGGTTTGTATAATGAGTCCCACCCCAGTTTGGACTACAGTATGAGACCCTGTTTCAAAAAAACAAAAACTGGGCTAGAGAGACGACTCTACAGTTAAGAAAACCTGCTGTTCTTGCAGAGGACTTGGAGTTTGGATCCCAGCACTTATGTCAGTGGCTCACAACCACCTAAAACTTCCATTCCAGTTTTGACATTCTCTTTTAACCTCCATGATCACTAGACTCACGTACAGGTAGGTGTATGTATGTACATACACACAGACACACTTACATTCTCTCTCTCTTAAATAAATGTTTAAAAACAAATCAAAATTCTACAAACTAACAACCTCCCTAACAACAACAATCACTTGTTTTCTCTGATTCTGGGTTTCCTGTTCTTGTGTTGCAAGATTTTTGAAGGGGTATAACATACACATCTACTCACCCTAGATAGGAAGTAGGGAGCCGGGCAATGGTGGCGCACGCCTTTAATCCCAGCACTCGGGAGGCAGAGGCAGGCGGATCTCTGTGAGTTCGAGACCAGCCTGGTCTACAAGAGCTAGTTCCAGGACAGGCTCCAAAGCCACAGAGAAACCCTGTCTCGAAAAACCTAGATAGATAGATAGATAGATAGATAGATAGATAGATAGATAGATAGATAGATGGATAGATAGGAAGGAAGTAGGGGAATAACACACACGTCTACTCACCCTAGATAGAAAGTAGGGGAATAGCATACACGTCTGCTCACCCTAGATAGGAAGCCCAGGATAGACCAAAGTACAGATACCACCAAAATCTCACTTGGTAAATCTGTGAGTTTGGATGAGGAGCTACTTACAGGAGCAGAAATGACTCGACAGCTAGCTGCATCACTAAGGCCCAACCCAGCACTAGTGACTGCTCAGGAAAACTGGAATCCTGGAGCATACTACTTAGGCTGCAGGCCGTTCAGCAGGTTGGAAAGTGACCTTTCCAAGGGACTCTGGTCTAAACCTCTTTCAGGCAGTTCAGCTGGTTTGTTTCTTCAGGCAGCTGGTTTATTCTCTGGGTCTTCTTTGTAGCTTGGCCCATCTAAGAGACCTTTTTGTAACTTGGCTTGTTTTCAAGTGACTCTCAGAAGTTTGGCTTATTTACTCTATCAGCTAGGGGCCTAGTGAATATGCTCAGTTTTAGGGACTTCCTAAAGTTCCTTTGAATTGTTCACCTTCCTGCTTAAGGAGCTTCCCTGCACAATGGAATGTTTGAATCTCAGAGGAAATTATTACACAACACTTATCTATATGCTGTAGTATATGTAACCTTTGTGTAATACCTGATAGTTTGTAAACACTTCACACATTTATCTCTGTAACCCAACAGTCTTTAACAACATGTTTAGGGGACGGGAAGTTGGTTCAATAGGTAAAATGTTTGCTACACAAGCATGAAGACCAGAGTCAGCAGTCTCCACATTAAAAAGCCAGCTGTGGCTGTGTGCACCTGTAACCCGTGCTGGGGAGATGGAGACGGGAGGATCCAGGTGTGACTGTGTGCACCTGTAGCCCGTGCTGGGGAGATGGAGACGGGAGGATCCAGGTGTGACTGTGTGCACCTGTAGCCCGTGCTGGGGAGATGGAGACGGGAGGATCCAGGTGTGACTGTGTGCACCTGTAACCCATGCTGGGGAGATAGAGACGGGAGGATCCAGGTGTGACTGTGAACACCTGTAACCCATGCTGGGGAGATGGAGACAGGAGGATCCAGGTGTGACTGTGTGCACCTGTAACCCATGCTGGGGAGATGGAGACAGGAGGATCCAGGTGTGACTGTGTGCACCTGTAACCCATGCTAGGGAGACAGAGACGGGAGGATCCAGGTGTGACTGTGTGCACCTGTAACCCGTGCTGAGGAGACAGAGATGTGAGGATCCAGGTGTGACTGTGCACTTGTAACCCGTGCTGGGGAGATGGAGACGGGAGGATCCAGGTGTGACTATGAACACCTGTAACCCATGCTAGGGAGACAGAGACGGGAGGATCCAGGTGTGACTGTGTGCACCTGTAGCCCATGCTGGGGAGATGGAGACGGGAGGATCCAGGTGTGACTGTGAATACCTGTAACCCATGCTGGGGAGATAGAGACGGGAGGATCCAGGTGTGACTGTGAACACCTGTAACCCATGCTGGGGAGATGGAGACAGGAGGATCCAGGTGTGACTGTGTGCACCTGTAACCCATGCTAGGGAGACAGAGACGGGAGGATCCAGGTGTGACTGTGTGCACCTGTAACCCGTGCTGAGGAGACAGAGATGTGAGGATCCAGGTGTGACTGTGCACTTGTAACCCGTGCTGGGGAGATGGAGACGGGAGGATCCAGGTGTGACTGTGTGCACCTGTAACCTGTGCTGGGGAGATGGAGACGGGAGGATCCAGAGACTTGTCTTGACACTAGTTTAATCAGGCAGTGCCTTTTGGATTTAGCAAGAGACTCTGTATCAAAAAAATAAGGTGTGTGTGTGTGGGGGGGCCAGCTAGATGGCTCAGCAGGCAAAGGTACGTGCCTCTAAGCCTGATAACCTTCAGTCCTTGAAACCCATGGTAGAAGAAGAGAATCAACTTTTACAAATTGTCCTCTCACCTCCATAAGCACACACATTAATTAGCAAAGTTAAAAAAATAATAAGATGCAGAGCAGTAGAGGAAGAAGTCCATCTTTGGTCTTTATATGCACATGTATGGGCATATGCACTTGTACACACGAATGTGTGTGTGTGTGTGTGTGTGCTTACAAACACAGGAAAAGCAAAAACATATTTGTTTATCCAGGGAGTGCTTGTGCTGTTTGTGTATTCTAAATGGTGTGGTTATAACACCCATGTGGTCCGGAGACCATGACTGTCAGGGAATGTGCTCACTGTGCTTTCTGTCTTCTCTCTGCCCCCACACCCCTGCTCCATGAGTGTGTTTGTGAAAGAGAGTTTGGTCAGACAGTGACTGCTTTCTTTTGATTCATTTTGCAGGTCACTCAATATAAGTTAGAGGAGGGAGCAAAACAGCTCATTCATTGATTGAAACATGATCATACTCTACCTGGAAAGATTATTTGTCCTATCTGTAGCTTTGGAGCCTGTCCTGGAACTAGCTCTTGTAGACCAGGCTGGCCTCGAACTCACAGAGATCCGCCTGCCTCTGCCTCCCAAGTGCTGGGATTAAAGGTGTGCGCCACCACCGCCCGGCATGGCTATAGTTTATAAAGATACACATGGAACAAGAAGGGATAGCAACTCAGCCAGTAGGAGAGCTGTGAGTTTGAAGCTAGCCTGGTCTACATAGTTCCATGCCAAGCAAGTATAACCCTTGCTATTAGGGAAATAGTAAACATGGCAGGCAGGTTCTTGTCACATTGCCACCCCTATATAGATATCTGTGTTTGCACAGGCATGTGTACATGGAGGCCAGAGATCAGTGTCAGGTCATCAAGAGCTGTCCAACTTATCATTTTAGACAGGGTCTCTCATTGGCCTGGAGTTTGCCAAGAAGGCTAAGCTGACTAGCCAGCAGCAAATCCACCTGTTTCCAGCTCACCAGTGCTGGGATTACAAGCATGTGTAACCACACCAGGCATTTTCTAGGGCCTTTGGGGACCTAACTCAGGTCTTTATGCTCTTGTGGTCAACTGAGCTATGGCTTCATCTTTCTATGTCAAGTGAACATAGAAACTAAGTTTTGGAGCCCATTGTTGGGAGGGCCTAGGAGAAGCCCAAGGCAGGGAAGGAGACATGACTACTTTGATAGAAAGTGAGAAGTAAGAGAAAGAAGAAAATTCATGGAGAAAGTAGTTGAACTATTCTCTAAGCCCTTTTTTGATGACTGTTTTACAGCAGGAGAATGGCTCAAGCTCTGTTTGTGTTTTGTGTCAAGAGCTTGACAGATCTGTGTTCTTTCCTTCCACAGTCCTTAGGCTTTCTACCAACGCAGGCCAATGGAAGGAAGCAGCTAGCAAGGTGACACACGCATTGGTTAATATCAGGTAAGGAGTGAGAATTCCTTTCACAGTTCCTTGCTCATCCTGAGGTTTATTGTACCTTCCCAAGGCGAACGCTCTGAGCACCACTACTATTTTAAGCCCTGATGTCTGTAGGAGTGGAAGAAATTGTCAAACCTGATCAAGAAAAGCAGGAGTACATGAGGCTTTCATTTTGTCATATTGAAATAGCTCAAAGTGCTGGCTGTTGTGTGAATTTTCTACCTGAGCGATGATTGCACGCCCTTTGCAGGCACCTTAGCTACCAAAGTGTTCTTTGTGCATACTGTTTTTTCTGCTCTTCACTGTGATCTCTTCATGGCGACGTAGGACTCTCATACGTGACTGTAAATAGATATTTCTATTTGTGATGAACACAGGCAAACAAAATCCCTGGGGCTAAGTCACTTTTAGTCCTTATGAAATGTCACAAAAAATGCTGTTATTTGTTGGATAAAATTGTGTCAGACATGGGGTTCACTGAGTCAGGAGGAAGCAGTTCTCACAGGAGGGAGTGGTCTGTAAGTGGGAAAGGAGGGAAAGGGTTTTGGTGTTGAGCTCAGTTGACTGTCCTCCCATTGTTTCCTCCCTTTGTGCCTATGATTTTCCTTTTTCTCAACAGTTATTAAATTGTTTTTGCAAACAATCAAGAAGTTAACGTTGAATAAAACAGGCAAACCCGGCAGATGGGGAACTTGATTTAGCTCCAGATGTAAGGCTTGCCAGACACTCCAATAATAGTAGCGTGTGTTTACAACTTTGTATAGATTCTAATGTGTGAAAGAGCAGGGTGTGATGTTTATTCCTATCTTCCCTCTCTCTGTCTTAAAGTAAAATGTCTCTGAAGTGATTTACTACAGTGTGTGTCGCCCCTGGGAACAAGAGGAAAGCTGTGAAATTGTGTGTTAGGTGGGCTGGGCCGAGGGATCCTGGGGTGAGGCTGGACTGCCTGCTGCCTCTAGAGACGCTGAGCAAACATCTATAAAGCTCACCTAAGATGCCTGTCTGTACCTAGCAAGCAATCAAAACACTTGTGGGTCCTTACAAGAAATGTGAGTTTCTAAAAGAATTTGGCATTACAAACTCTTCTCCCAGATTACCCTTTGTGACCCTAGGGCAGTAAGACAGACTTGGATGTCTGAATGAAACACCAGGTTCTGGCTAGAGTATGAGGTACATAGGAAGATAATGTATGTTATGTTTATTATCATGTATTGACCCAGGCCTTCCAGGTATCTCCTCTTTGTCTGAGGCCTGTTTGCTTTATCTTCTACTCCATTGCTTTTGCTTTCAATCGTTTCTGCCTTGGCTGCTGTCCTTACTCTTCCCAAGGGTCACCAGGCAGCTGATTTGAGTTTCTCTGCCTTCTCTAAGTAACTGGAAGAACTGGGCTGAGCCTTGAAAAGATGCCAGTCACCATGGCCGTTTCCTTGTCTGCATGACTGCCAGACCTCCCCTCTCATTTCAGTTCTCAAACTGGGCCTCCTGTAGAGAATAAGCACATCATTTTCACTGTGGCTAATTAAGTATTTGACTGAAGCAGCAAGGACCCACTCAATTTCCTTAAGATATTATTGGAAAGATGTGTTTGAATCTTCTAACACTAAATCCAGACCAGAGACACACACTGATGAGACAGAGCTGTTCACCTTCGCTCCTTCCAGATGGCTCTTTTCACCCGCTAAATGCTAGGCTCAGGGTGTCCTTCCAGTTCGTCCACATGCCATCTTCTCTAATCTTTTAACCTTTGAACTCCGTAGCATATGTTATATGCTTCTTAAAATATCTTTGATTTGCTCACCCTAAGACAGATTCTCATAGCACAGGCTGGCTTTGAACTCAGTATGTAGCCAAAAGTGACCTTGAACCCCTGTTTCCTATTCCTTCTGCTTCTACTAAAGGGCTGGGTTGACAGGTGTTTGTCATCACACCTGCCTCAAAATGCACTTTGCCAGCAAGGAAGCTGCTTCTCAAAGATGGTGTGTTTTGGAAGACCCTGCTTTGGTTGCCTTGCAACGTTGTGAGCCCAGTCTCCTCTTCTCGAGATGCAGAGTTCCAGGTTCACAGAGAAATGCCTTATGCTGCTCTGTCTTTCCCCATGGTCTAGAAGGCGGAATGAAATTAAGTGAGAAAAGCTGCTGCTACTGTTTGCCATATGACCTTGAGCAGATTAGCATCTCTGAACCCTTTCTGCCACCTATTAAATGGGGATGCTGATGTCAGCCATTAGCTCCTGAGAAACTGTAAAATTGTAATCATTCTATATAGAATGCTGTCTTCAAGTTTCATACTTCTTATAGCATGCCAGAATCTCTTTCCTTCTTAGGCCAAGTAATATTTTCATTGTACTTTTACACCGTATTTTATCTATTCACTTGTTGATGGGCACTTGAGTTGTTGTTACTTTTTGGTTTTGAACATGACCCTGCTATGAATAGGTGTTGTGTTTGAGATCCTGCTTCTGGTGTTGCATACCTTTAATATCAGCACTCGAGAGACCAAGGTGAGTAGGTGATGTTCACGAGTTCTGGACTGTCTTGCACTATATAGCAAGACTCTCTTAAAAGAAGTAAAGAGGCTGTACCTCCTCTTCTTTGAGGCATAGGACCATATGGAGAATTGCTGTATCTATGGTAATTCTCTCCCCCTGCTCCCCCACTCTCCGCAAGACAAGGTTTCTCTGGCTGTCCTGGAACTTGCTCTATAGTCCAGGCCGGCTTCGAACTCAGAGATCCTCCTGCCTCTGCTTCCCAAGTACTGGGATTAAAGGCATGCACCACCACTGCCTGGCTCTTTATTTATTTTTATGTTACTTGTAAGTACACCATTTGTGTGCCTGGTGGACCTGGAGGGCAGAAGAGGCTGTGCAGTCCCTTGCACCTGGTTTTTAGGTAGTTGTGAGCCACCATTTGGGTGCTAAGAATTGAACTTGGGTCCTCTGCAAAAACAAGTGCTTTTAACTGCTGAGCCAATTTTCTACCCCACCCCACTTTAACTTTGAGACAGGAGTTCTCTATGTACTCTTGGCTGGCCTGGAACTCAATAGTAGAACAGGCATGCCTCAGACTTAGATCTGCTTGCCTTTTCCTGATGAGTGCTGAGATTAAAGGCATGCACCACTACACCTGACCTTGATTTTTAGCCTTATTGTTTTGAGCCTTGCTTAGTAATTCCTAGTTACTTTTATTTTTCTGTCTTGCAAGAGTTAATGTGTTTTGTTTTTTAATGTAGCTGGATCTTGATGGTGCTGGATGAGAGTGATCGAGGCAGTTGTCTCGTTCAGTATCCTCTTACCTGAAGGATAAAAAGGCACGACCGAGCCAGGCTTCCTTTTGCCTCTTTGTCTTTCTTTTAAAGTTTGTGTTGTGTATCTGTGGCTTTGGATGATTGAGAAAACAGGAGTGTGTGTCAGAAAATCTGACTGTTGAGTCTTCAAGGCATACTGTGCTATAAAGGCTTAGCAGGAAAGCCGTGGTGGTATACAAATTTATTTTAGCTGTTTCTAAAGGTTACTTGTGCCGATGTTACCCGAGAAGGATTTCTAAGGCACCGTGAACAAACTCTTGTCAGCTGTCTTGTAGTGGGCTCTTCCAGAGCCCCAGAATAGATGAGCTGCAGGTAAACTTTCCTATGTCCAAGCTGGGAGGTGTCTAGCTAATTGATGGCAGTGTAAAACTGTGTCTTTGGCTCTCTTGGCCTGTGGTGGGTCTAAGGACCACCATGACTTAGAGCCTGCCCAGCAGGTGGAAAGCAGCAGAATGACCGCAGACCAGACCTTCTGTCCTTTGGAGCTTTAGTTGTGGCAGTGGGGGTTAAAGTCCTCCCGCAGGCTTGCCGCTGCAAGTGCTGTTGGTCTGCTTCTCACTGTCTCTCGTGGCTTAGTCGTGCTGCTGCAGTTATCAAAGTTATTTGTGTCTGAACAACCCTCTCTTCCGTTTGATCCTTAGCAGAGTTTGAAAACACAGCTGTGTAGAGCTGCAGTTTTAACTGGAACACCTGATGTCACCAACAAGCAGAGCTTGTTCCTCCCGGAGGGACTATTGTGTCCTTTCAGAAGAAGAGTAAAATACCCAATGGTACTCTTAAGGTTCATTTAGAGGGCTTATCTCCTTTCTCCCCATACATTCTGTGGTTTTCATTTGTTTATGTGGGACAGATCTCAGTATCCTAAACTGGCCTTGAATTTATTTTGTACTCAAGGCTGGTTTTAAATTCCTGATCTTCATGTTGCTACCTACCAAGTGCTAGTAGCTGAGACTGATTTTGAGTTTACTTTGTAGTCCAGGCTGGCCTTAAACATATGATCTTTCCTGCTTCCATCTCTCTCTGGTACTGGGATTACAGGTGCACACCACCACCCCGGCCTAGAAAGCGCTGTTAAAGAAGGCAGGATTAGCTGGGCATTGGTGGCGCACGCCTTTAATCCCAGCACTCGGGAGGCAGAGGCAGGCGGATCTCTGTGAGTTCGAGGCCAGCCTGGTCCACAAGAACTAAGAGCTAGTTCCAGGACAGGCCTCAAAGCTTCACTGAAACCCTATCTCGAAAAACAAAAACAAAAAAAGAAGGCAGAATTAGAGAATTAGAGCTGAGAAGGAAATGTAAGGTCTCCCCAACTCTCTTTTTTCATGCACCCGATTGGGCTTCAATATCTGCCTCCTACTTAGAGGTTCTCTTAATAAAGTGAGCACTGACGAATTGAAAGGAGTTACAGTTTCATGTTCAGGCACTCAGCAGAAGGATGCAACCTGGTTTACTGAGAAGTGGATTTAGACTAAAGTATAGGGTAAATTGAGACTAAAGGAAAAGATTTGAGCAGGGCCCTGAGCTGATGACACATAAACAGCAGGGACTACGTGGCCATGGCTTGTAGTTGTCTGCCCTCGACATAGTTAGAATTTATCAGTAATAGCCCTGCTTGTGTGTATCAGACCCTGATCGACTCCCTTAAATCAGGAAACATTACACACATTACAACACAGCACTAAAGTGAAGCCATAGTAATGTTGTTTACTTGGTGACTAGAAGCATTATTTATTATAATAGTCAATGTTTCCCAGTCTACTAAGACTATAGCTAGAAACAAACCAAGCCCTGAAACCCATGTGGCGAATCATCTGTTTTGCCCTAATTTGGTTTACACTGCAAAGTGAGGTTTTGCATAATGTCATAGCTAGGACTGTGAATTGTAGTGCAGTTTAAGACTCTTGGTTTAGGAGATTCAGGTAAAGATTGTTGAAGGTGAGGGTGATTTTAGCATGCCCTTTTTAAACTCAGCTTAAAACCCTCTTGGAATAATTCCGCACTGCATTTCCTCTCTGTCATCATCAATCATTGTCATCATCACCATCATCATGTGTGTGGGTGTTCTGCCTGCATGTCTGTCTGTGCATCATGTGTGTCCAGACATGGTCAGAAGAGGTCAGAAGAGGGTCAGATTTCCTGGGACTGGAGTTACAGATAGTTGTGATCTACCATGTGGGTGCTGGAAATTAAACCCAGGTCTTCTAGGAGAGCAGCCAGTGTTCTTAATTGCTAAGACATCTCTTCAGCTGAAATTTTAATTACTTTTAACTATATAATTCCTTGACATTAAGTATATTTATATTGTTGTGCAACCACTACCATCATCCATTTCCAGAACTTTATGTATTCATGAGTGGTTCTGGGGACTCAAAGTCGAGCCTTTGCCACTTAGCTAGAGTCCTAACCCAAACTAGGTACTCTTTAAATACCCCCCATCCTAACCCTTAACCTCTAGCACCTGGCAATCAGCATCCTGTTTTCTGATTTTTGTAATTTGACTGCCCTGAACTTCATATCAGAATCATATTTGTGCTTCAACATGTATAGTCTGTGTCAGAACTTCCTCTGTGGGTGGAATAGTATTCCATTGTATGTATCTTCACATTTTGTTACTCTGTTGTAATGTTGAGAAAACTTGAGTAGCTTCTACCTTTTGGATGCTGTGAATGATGCTTATATAAACAGGATTCTACTGAAACTCTTCAATACCTTGATTCAGAAGTGGAATTACTACAGCATATGATAGTTTATATATAACATTTGGAGAACTTGCCAGCCATTTCTCAAAGTGGCTGCACTATTTTACATCCTAATTTTTACACATTTTTGTTAATACTTTTCTCTTTTTTTGGTACTAGCCATCCTAATGGGTGTGAAGAAGTATCTCATTATAGTTTTAATTTGCATTTCTCTAATGACTAATAATAATGTTAAACATTTTTCAAATTTTTTTAGACATTTATATCTCTGCCTTGAAGAGATATTTATTCAAATCCTGCCCCCTCCAGCTCTCTCTTTTTTTTTTTAAAAGTGGGGGTGACAGTGATTAACTGCGTATATGTAACTCAGGTTGGCTTGGCCTGAGGGTGCCACCATGTCCACCCCCCTTCCACACCCTCCTGTAGTACTAAGGGTCACACTCAGGGCCTGGGATGTGCTAATCAAAGTGCTCTACACTAAGCTGTAGCCTTAGCTCTCCCCTTTCCCATGTAGTACTAGAGTGGGTTTATTTTTTTCCACTTTTTTAAATTTTATTTTTTAAAATAAGAAAACTATCTTTTTGTTTTACTTACCAATCCCAGTTTCCACTCCCCCCCCATCCCCTCCACCTCCCTGCCCCATCCACTCCTCAGAGAGAGTAAGGCACATTGCTTTGGGGAAGGTCCAAGGCCCTCCCTACTATATCTATGCTGAGCAAGATATCTATCCAAAGAGAATGGTTATCCAAAAAGCCAGTATAAGCAGCAGGGATAAATCCTGGTGCTACTGCCAGGGGCCCCGCAGTCTGCCCCAGCCGTACAACTGTCACCCACATTCAGAGGGTCTAGTTTGGTCTTATGGTGGTTCTCCTTCCCTGTCTGGCTGGAGTTTGTGAGCTCCATTAGCTCAGGTAGACTGTTCAGTGGTGTCCCCATCATGGTCTTGACCTCTTTGCTCATATTCTCACTCATCCCATTCTTCAACTGGGTTTTTTGTTTGTTTGTTTTTAAGATAAGGTCTTACTATGTAACTCTACCTATTCTAGAACCCTACTACATAAATCAGGTGGCTTTGAACTCATAGAGATCCTCCTGCTTCTACCTCCCAAATGTGGGGATTAAAGTCCTATGCCACCATACCAAGCTAGTTGAGTTTTGTTGTTGAATTTTAAGGGTTCTTTATGTAATATGTATATCAACCCTTTATCAGATGATTCTTAAGTATTTTCTCCCATTCCATGGATTGCCTTTCATTTTTTACAGTGTCCTCTGATGCCCCCAAATTGTTTGTTTGGTCTTTATGTGTGTCCTAAGAGAGAATGCTCAAGAATGGTTGAATTCCGAGGCTGTGGTGATCCTTATGCCTCAGCTTCCTGAGTATGGCAGGCCTGTACCACTGTGTCTACTCGGCCCCCTTTGAGGAGACATCTTGTGCAGCTGAGACTAGTTTCAGACTTACTATATGTTAGAGGCTGTCCTTGAACATCTAATCTCTGTTCTCCCAGGCTCTCCTCGCATCTTTGAACACCGCGTGGAGGTCAGCCAAGGACTTAGTGTAAAGGTAAAAATAAAGTGCTGTGGATCCCCAAATGGGTTGCAGCGGCAGAAACACCGCATGTCTCCGAGTGGTAGCAGGCAGTGGGTCCCTGGCAGGGACAGCGCACAAGACCATGCTGCAGGTCTCTGAAGGCGGCTGGCCCAGGGCAGGGAACCATGCTGCGGGATAGGCATGCCATGCAAAGTGAGGTTGGATATTTATTTAGTGGGTTATGGAGGGGGAAGAGAGAAGGGAAGAAGAACAGAGAGAGGGACAGGGGGAGGGGGAGACAGAAAAAGAGAAAGAGAAGGAAGAGGTGGAAGCTGCCTCTTTGAGAGGGAGATAGAAAAGGAAGGGACTCAGGCTGCAAGCAGGAAGGAAGATCTGCCTGCCTCAGTGGACAGAGGAGGAAGTGGGCAGGGCTTGTCTCTTAAAGGGACAGGATAGATCATTACAGCAAATGCATAAATATTACTAATTTATTACAAATGTTGTTCTGAGTCATGTGATGGTGGCACACACCTTTAATCACAGCACTCAGGAAGCATATGCAGACAGATTTGTGTGCGTTTGAGGTCAGCCTGGTCTACAGAGTGAGTTCTAGGACAGACAGAGTTAGACAGAGAAACTCTGTCTCAAAAACAAAACAACAACAACAAAAATTGTCCTGGTTGTACAAGTATACAGATCTTAGAGTTTCAGTTGTGATGGTTCTCAGGGAGGACTCAGTCTCAAAATTAAGCTCCTTTCTTATCCAATTTTATTATTCAGTCTCTGTATGTGGACCTGATGTGGAATTTTTTTTGTTTCTTTACCAATTCTTTTTTTCATCTTTTCTATTTGTGTTTGTTTGAGGATGCACAAGTATATGTATGCTCACATGTGCAGGCCAGAGGCCAACCTTAGATGTTACTCCTCAGGTACTGGATACCCTTGATTGGGGGGGGGGCAGGGTCTTTCATTGCCTAGAAGACACCCATTATGCTAGGCTGGTCAGCCAATAAGCATCAGGGGTCCATCTCCCAGTGTCTGACATTACAAGAACTCACTACCACACCAGGCTTGTTGAGAGAGGAGAGAGAGAGAGAGAGAGAGAGAGAGAGAGAGAGAGAGAGAGAGAGAGAGAGAGATTGTATTTAGGCATTTAGGTCCCCTGTCTCTGCTAGAATTATAGGAATGCACTGACATACCTGCTTTTGTCTGTCCTTCCTTCTTCCCTCCTTCCCTCCCTCCCTTCTTTCCTTCCTTCCCTCTTTCCTTCTTTTCCTATATTTCCCTGGTGTTTCCCAAGATGACCTTGAACTCTTGGGCACAAATGATCTTCCTGTCTTAACTTTCCCTGTATATTATAAATATATGCCTCTATGCCCAGCCAGGATTTATACCAATTCAATTACAGTGAAACATAGAAACTTTTGTGCAGCTCTAAGTAGCACATATATATTTCATCCATCTCAGTAAACTTATTTGCTTTAAAGAAGGAAACAGCAAGAAAGGAATTTCTTATTTTCTGAACGAGTGAGGACTCTTGCTTTTGTTCCCTTTGCTGTATTTGGAGCTGTGTAACAGTGGGGGAAAGTCTGTATTTGGGTTTTACATACATGCATTTCCTTTGTGGGAGGTTTTCTCATGTGTAGGTGTTAAACACAGCATTCCCTGGTGAGCTAATAGCCCATAGCTTGTTCTTCCCTGTATTCAGGATGTGAGTAGTCAGAGCTCATTGTCTTCTGATGTTGAGCTTTACAGCAAAGAAAAGTACGGGTACAAAAGTAGCAGGACTAATTAGCATTTGTTAGAGGACTGTGTGAGTTTGAAAGGACATAGTGCTTTGATGGAGTGACTCGAAGGAGTTACTAAGTGTGCTTTTGAAATGTCTGGAGTCAGCATTGGTTTATAGATGATATTCTTGTGTGCCCTGCCTTCTGCATCTCATTTCTTCCAATCAAGCTACTGATTGCGGCCTGTTTTTATTGGTTCGAGTAAGGGGCTATTTGTGGAATATTGTTCCTAGGAGAAAAGGAGTCAATCTTGAGCTGAGCCTGAATCAAGCTACTAGACTGAAATGGAAGGCTCTTCTTAGCAGGGCCCAAATGCATACTGAGACACTCACTTCCAGGTTCTCACTTTGTGCAGGGCTATTTAGTTCAGGGGTAGCATTCGTGTGCGTATTTGCCTGTATACCTGAATAGCAGATGTTTTCTGTTCTCCACTTTAAGTTCTGAGACAGGATCTCTAAACTGAACCTGGGTCTTGCCAGCAAGTCAAGAGCTCTTCCTGCCCTTGCCCTTGAGCACTGGGTTGCATTTACAGACTGCTGTGTCTGGCTTTTATGTGGGAGGTAGGGATCCAGCCTCTGTCACAGGCTTGCACAGCAAGTGCTTAACCCAAGGAGCCACCTCCCAGCCAGCGTCCAGGGTTTTAGAAGAGAATAATTAGCCAACCCAAGGAACCCTTTGCTCCTTCCTTTCCTCCCCCCCCCCCCCCCGTGAGAGAGAGAGGGAGAGAGAAAGAGGGGGAGAGGGAGAGACAGACAGAGAGAGAGGGACAGAGAGAGAGAGAGGGAGGGAGGGAGGGAGGGAGAGAGATAGGAATGAGTTTGGGAGTGTGGGCATGTACATGACTCTGAGCACATCTGACGGTTGGAGGTCAGCTTTGGGAGTCAGCGCTCTCTCCACTGTTGGCTCTGCGAACTGAATCTAGGCTATCAGGTTTGCACAGCAAGCACTTTTAGACCCTAACTTCAGGAAGCTTATAAAAGCATTTTATTGTCATTATGATTTAGTTCAAAGAAATCTTATATATGTATTTAAGTCTGGAAAGTTTATTTTGTTGTTTTGGCAAACAATCCACATGCTTATTAATTACTCTGACATTTTCTCTTGCCTCATGACTTATCACAAATATTTGCTTAATTTTTTGGCAGTAATTGATAGGAAATACCTCTGTGACTGGGCTGGTGATGATAGCGTAGTTACTTCCTGGAAGCTTAACGTAACTGAGCATTCTGGACCTTGAGGTGATTTAAAAGATGATGCTCTAGCCGGGCGGTGGTGGCGCACGCCTTTAATCCCAGCACTCGGGAGGCAGAGGCAGGCGGATCTCTGTGAGTTCGAGACCAGCCTGGTCTACAAGAGCTAGTGCCAGGACAGGCTCCATAGCCACAGAGAAACCCTGTCTCGAAAAACCAAAAAAAAAAAAAAAAGATGATGCTCTGAGCCCTGTTGCAGCTGAGATTGCAGAGAGCACTGGGGAAGTGGACAATTTGCAAGTTGATGCAGAATGTCCTCAGTCCAGAGAGTATATTACCTCCATGTGCAAGAAAGCAAATTCCTGACCTCAGCCCCAGCCCTCCTTTCCCCTTCCCTTTGTACTGCTGGGGATCAAACCCTGGCCTTGTGTGTTTAGTGTGTGTGCTGCTGTGACCCACACCCCAGGCTCCCTTCTGTTTTCTGAGAACAGCATGAGCAACCTGTGTGCACTTAGTGAGCACTCTCATCCGTAATTTCAACTCTAGACTCCCTGAGAAGAACCACATCTGGGTGTTCTTCAGTCCCAACTTTTAATCATGTGACCTGTCGCGTTGTGCTGCTCCTGATGGGCAAGAGGCATTATCACATGGTACATTTAGTAGATTTGGGATGCTTTCCCTGAAGTCTGTAGGTTGAGCTGCCTTTCTTTATTCTCCTGCTTCTGCTGTTATCTCCTTATCTTTGAAACTGTTTCAAAGGGTCAGTCATGGTGACCTAGAACTTCTGTTGTCGGGAAAGAGTTTTGGATCCGCTCATATGTAACAGGGCTACGGGGTAGTGCGTTAACTTTTCTATTGCTGGAATGAAGCTTTATTACCAAGGCATCCTACAGAAGGAAGGGTTTGCTTGCCGTCCGGTTCCAAGAGAGTCCTTCACGGCAGAGAAGCGTGGCAGCAGCCAGAGATGAGGGCTCACACCTTTCTTTTTCTTTTTTTAATTATTTATTTTTTTCCCATGATATTTATTGAACTCTACATTTTTCTCTGCTCTCCTCCCTGCCTCTCCCCTCCCCTCCCCTCCCCTCCCCTCTTCAATCCTCCCCCAAGATCCCCATGCTCCCAATTTACTCAGGAGATCTTGTCTTTTTCTACTTTCTACTTCCCATGTAGATTAGATCTATGTAAGTCTCTCTTATTGTCCACATTGTTGTCTAAGTTCTCTGGGATTGTGGTTTGTAGGCTGGCTTTCTTTGCTTTATATTTAAAAATCATCTATGAGTGAATACATGTGATAATTGTCTTTCTGTGTCTGGGTTACTCACTCAAAATAATGTTTTCTAGTTCCATCCATTTTCCTCCAAAATTCAAGCTGTCATTTTTTTCTGCTGTGTAGTACTCCATTGTGTAAATGTACCACATTTTCCTTATCCATTCTTTGGTCAAGGGACATTTAGGTTGTTTCCAGGTTCTGGCTATGACAAACAAAGCTGCTATGAACATAGTTGAGCACATGTCCTTGTGGCACGATTGAGCATCCTTCGGATATATACCCAAAAGTGACATTACTGGGTCTTGAGGAAGGTTGTTTCCTAATTTTCTGAGACATCGCCACACTGACATCCAAAGGGGTTGTACCAGCTTATATTCCCACCAGAAATGCAGAAGTGTTGAGGGCTCACATCTTGACACAAGCAGGAAGAGTGCAGACTACACATGGTGCCAGTTTGTACTCTCTCAGAGCCACCCCAGCCCCCAGTGTCACACTTCCTCGAACAAGACCATACCTCTTTTTCTTTTTCTTTTGGGTTTTTCAAGACAGGGTTTCTCTGTGTAGATTTGGTGCCTGTCCTGGAACTTGCTCTGTAGATAAGGGTGGCCTCAAACTCAGAGAAATTTGCCTGCCTTTGCTTCCTGAGTGCTGGGATTAAAGGCGTGTGCCACCACAGCCTGGCTAAGAGCACACCTCTTAAGCCTCCCTGCACAAAGACCACCTACTGGGGACCAAGTATCTAAGTGCCAGAGGCTATGGGGACATTTTATTCAAGCCACCCCAGGTGGACATAGGCTAGACTAGACACCGGCTGTCATCTAAACATCCTGGACCTTTGCTCTTTCCCAGCCAAGGTTTCCAGCCTCTGGTTCTCTAATGTGGGCTGCTTTTCCAGCACAACTCTCCTGGTCCTGTAGTGAAGTGCTACTTCATATTTACCGATAATAATTGATACTTCATAATTACTGATAATAATTGCTTTAAAGTGATTTTGACTGAAAAAAATCATTTTTTCCCCAAAGGAACTTTTCTATGGAATGTTGACATTTAGTAATGGCTTAACTAATAAAAATACGTACTTCTAATTATCAACAGGCATAGTTTAAGACCCTAATTTCTTCTCTTTCCTGTCTTATAGCTAGAGTAACTTTAAAAAGAAGCCCTTTTGAGTCTATGGGCAAGTCTTCATTTGATTTTCTAAGAGACTGTCTATCCCACTCTCTTTCCCAAGCATCAGCCTGACTCTTAGAAATATATCCATCCTTTTACTTGGTGACACAGTGCTTAATACTTCAAGCTACCCAGAATTTTATATGCTGGAAATTGCTTCCTTCTGTGAGTCTTCCTCTTTCTGTGAACTGAGAATCTTAAGTTCCAGCACCAAGCCCAGTGTGGTGGTACGGACCTCCAATCGCAGAACTCAGGAGACCGACAGTCAGGAAGATCGGGACTTTAATGCCAGTTCCTGATGACATAGTGAGCTGAGACCATTGGGTTACAAGAGACCCTTTCTCAGACTACAAAAATGATCCCTGGAAATACAGACCCTTTCTCAAAAGACAAAACAAAAACCAAAATAAAACAAAAATGCACAACTCAAAAAAAACTTATCCTTGTTTTCTGAATGTTAACTTTTACAAATGGCATATATATATATATATATATATAGAGAGAGAGAGAGAGAGAGAGAGAGTTCTGCTTCCTCCCTCCCTCCCCCTCCCTCTTTCTCTTTTTAAATATCTCTTATTTATCTGGATGGTGGTAGTGCACACCTTTAATCCCAGAACTCGGGAAGCAGAGGCAGGCGGATCTCTGTCAGTTTGAGGTCACCCTGGTCTACAGAGTGACTTCTAGTACAGCTAGAGTTATATACAGAGAAACCCTGTCTTGAAAAGCAAAAAAAAAAAAAAAAAAAATTCCTAATCTCTTGCTTTAATTATGTATATGTGTGTCTGCTTGTGAGTGTGGTACCTTTAGAGGCTAGAAGACCTGAAGAAGATATCAGATCCCCTGGAACTGCAGTGATAGGTTGGGTGGCTGTGATTCACCCAACATGGGTGCTAGGAACTGAACTTGAATCCTCTGGAAGAGCAGCAAATGTTCTTAACTACTGAGCCATCTCTCCATCTGCTTTCTTGTAGGTAAAATGTCTTTTTTCCCCTCCATTATTTTTCATAAGCCATGGCTTCTAATTTTCTTTGAATACTATGATTTCCCTAGACATTGTGTGAATGTGTGTGTTGTGTGAGTGGTATATGTGTATGTGAAGTATTTGGGTATGTGCCCTGTGAGTACTGAGGAGGCCAGAGGAAGATGTCAGGTGTCCTGCTCTCTCCTCCACCTGTTTCCTCTGAGACAGATTTTTTCACTGAACCCTGGACTAGTCTGGTGGCCAGAAAGCATGGATTCTTCTGTGTCTACCCCACACAGTGCTAGGTTATGAGTGTGTGGTATGTGTGGTGTTTTACATGCATGCTGGTGTCTGAACTTAGATCCTCAGGCTTCTACAGCTAGCATTCTTAACCATGGAACCATCTTTCCAGTCCTGTACTTTAACTTCCTTCCTTCCTCCCTCCCTTCCTCTATCCCTCCATTTCTCCCTTCCTCTCTTCCATCCTTCCTTCGTCCCTCCCTTCCTTCCAAGATGGTCTTATTATGTAGCCCTGGCTGACCTGAAACTCAGTATTGATCCAGGCTGGGCTTAATTCTGCAGAGATCCACCTCTCTCTGCTTTCTGAACCCTAGGATTAAAGGTCTGTAGAACCATTAATTAAATTTCTTCATCATCCCTTCCCATATGATGTCAAGGTATGCCTTCCACCAGAGAACTATTGAAGGGATATTTATTATAGTGAAAGATCCTCTTTTAGTTTGGGTTTCTATTGCAGTGATGAAACATTATGACCAAAAGAGCAAGTTGGGGAGGAAAGAGTTTGTCTGGCTAATGCTGCCACATCGTAGTTCATCACTGAAGGAGTCAGTACAGGAATCAAACGGGGCAGGAACCTGGAGGCAGGAGCTGATGCAAGGCCATGGAGGGGTGCTGCTTATCACTTGCTCATCATCATGGCTTGCTCAGCCTGCTATGTTACAGAACCCAGGGCCACCAGCCCAGGGATGCCCCCACCCACAATGGGCTGGGCCCTCTCCCATCAATCACTAATTAAGAAAATACCTTACAGCTGGATTTTATGGAGGCTTTTTCTCAATTGAGTTTCCTCCTCTCAGATGACTTTTAGATTATGTCAAATTGATGTAAAACTACCCAGCACAGACCGTTAGGCATGATCCAGATATGTGGCGCAGATTATAAAGGAGCCTTGAAACCAATGAAATAATCACAGTTTACTTGCTTTATTTAATTGGATTGTTTTGTTTTTAAAGGTATGTCTTTTATTTTATGTATGTAAGTATTTTGTCTGCATGTATTCATGTGCACCATGTGGCAGCCTTGTATCCATGGAGATTAGAAAGCATCAGATCCTCTGGAACTGGAGTTGCAGATCATTGTAGGCCATTTGTGTGTAAAGGAACTGAGCCCAGGTTCTCAAGAAGAGCAGTCAGTGCTCTTAACTGCTGAGCCATCTCTCCAGCCCTATTTATTTATTTGTTTGTTTCATTTTATTATTGATTGATTGATTGATTGATTGATTGATTGATTTTTCAAGACAGAGTTTCTCAGTGTAGCCTTGACTGTCCTGGAACTGTGAATTGTGTTGCTGGTTCATAGCAGACTTGGAATCCATGGAAACCTTCAAATCTGCTTCAAGTGACCTTCCTTCATCAGCTCTCTTTCATCCCATGCTTGTTAAGTTGGTAGCAGCATTTTGCTAGTTAAGTGATATTTAATTTTATTTTAATACTACTGCTTATTATAAAAAAAACTTTGAAGCAAAGTACAAAGAACAGAGTAAAAAGAATGTAAAACTTAAAATCTTTTTTAAAATATTTATTTATTTATTTATTTATTTATTTATTTATTTATTATGTATACAATATTCTGCCTGTGTGTATGTCTGCAGGCCAGAAGAGGGCACCAGACCTCATTACAGATGGTTGTGAGCCACTATGTGGTTTCTGGGAATTGAACTCAGAACCTTTGGAGGATCAGGCAGTGCTCTTAACCACTGAGCCATCTCTCCAGCCCCTAAAACTTAAAATCTTACCCTGCAGGATAGCTTTTGTTGCTATTGCTGTGAGTCTCCTCCTCAGTATCTCCAGCTTGTTTCTTTTCTTCTGAATCTAACCTGTATTCAACACTTGTCTTTGTTTAACACTTCCGTGTGTTCAGCCCATCATTCTGGCTTATCAGGGTTGTTTCAGATCCTGACTTGTCATTCTATGTATTGGGATCTTCTGCAGCTTTGTATCATCAGCACATTTGGTAAATGTGTCTTCAGAATCTTTGTCCAGATGCTTTGATCTATTCCTGACTGCTCCTGATTTGGGGGATGATTTGGGACTAATCTCTCTCCATTCTGGGCTCTAGTTTGCTACTGTTATATAAAATGGCCTTGAAGCCTGAAAACATTCCCCAAGAGTCATCTACAAAGCTCTTTTTGAAGAATGAATTTGGGAAGAAAAATTGTAGGTAGAGAGAGTCATCATCCAGGGCCAGACTATAGAAATAATAGCCTTGCGTAAACAAATCAGGCTGATGACCTTCATGGAGTCGGTCAGAGCTACCTCTGGTCTCCTGCTCTCTCAAAAACCCCAGCAGCACTCACCAGCTAAGAGCTAAAATGCCAAAGGTGTTGTAGGCATTGGTGCTAACTTTGAGAAGTGAGGATGCAAGCGCAAGGAAGGGCGGCGAGAAGACGCTCATCAGTGAAGGCATGGGGAGTGTTGCTGAGGAGGATGACTCCCCTGCTCTCACTGCAGTTCTCAGGTTGGGCTCCCATGAGGTGTGCTTGCAAATCCCCTGAGTTTGTAACAATGGTGTCATAGCCTGAACTGAAACTCATAGAGTGCTTTAATAAGCAGGCAATTAATGACAGGGTAAGAATTTTTAGCTCTGGTCGATTAACTGTTAAATGAATTGTATCTACATGTTATTGTCATTTTACTATCAGCCTAATTATAAATACACTGATACGCTGTAAAAAATAATAATAAGCCGGGCGGTGGTGGCGCACGCCTTTAATCTCAGCACTCGGGAGGCAGAGGCAGGCGGATCTCTGTGAGTTCGAGACCAGCCTGGTCTACAAGAGCTAGTTCCAGGACAGGCTCCAAAACCACAGAGAAACCCTGTCTTGAAAAACAAACAAACAAACAAACAAAATAATAATAATAAGCAGAATTATGCACCCAGTGATCAGACTTCAGGAATCTCTGAGGAAGAGATTTCTTTTTACACTGTGTCTTGCTATTCCTTGTTATGTAGGTTTTGATTAATTTCACCTCAATTGTACATTTTTCCCTGGAGCTCAGATAGTTTGCATGCTCTAGAAAAGTGAGCTCCTGTAGTAACAGGTTTAATGAGATTTTGTTATTGTAATTGGTTTCTCTATCATTTCTTTGAAACCAGCAATGTGAACAGGATGTCAAGCTCAAGATGTGCTGATGCATTTCCGTGACCTCACACCAAGGAACCTTCATTTCTCACTTACATTTTCGCAGGATGGGAATTCTCAGTCTTAAGCAAGCTTCCGAGACTTGGCTCCTTACATATACATAGTCCTTGGGGTAGCATGCCTGGGAACACAGTAGGAATAGCTTCTGTCGATGGTGCTTGCTGTGCTCTCCAAACATCCAAGATCCTGATAGTTTTTGACTGTATCTCATTTTACTTTGTGGATAATTTTTTTTTTCTTCTTCTTTTTTTTTCCGAGACAGGGTTTCTCTGTGGTTTTGGAGCCTGTCCTGGAACTAGCTCTTGTAGACCAGGCTGGTCTCGAACTCACAGAGATCCGCCTGCCTCTGCCTCCCGAGTGCTGGGATTAAAGGCATGCGCCACCACCGCCCGACTGTGGATAATTTATTAAATGGACTTGTTGCAATCAGTACCTGATAAGAAGCAACTTAGAAGGGAGGGAAGGAGAGAAGGAGGGAAGGAAGGCTTACAGTTGAAAGAGAATTGCAAACTGCAGGGAAGGCAACAGCAGGCATGGGGCAGCTGGTTCCATGGCATCCACGATGGGTAAGCACAGTGTTAGTTTAGATGTTGCTGCTCAGCTTCCCTTCTTCTTTCCTTTTAAAATGCAGTGGTGCTGCTCACATTGAGGGTGGGTCTTTCCACTTTGATTAACGTAATCTTGAAGTCCCTCACACATATGCCTAGGAGCTTGTCTCTTTGGTGATACTAGATCCTGTCAGGTTGGCAATGACAGAATTAATCATCATAGGGATGGGGACTTGTGGATGGGGATGTGTTAAAGTCTATACTTCTGTCCGATTTAGTTTACACTTCTTTCTTTTCTTTCATTCAGGGTTGGCCTTGAACTCCTGATCATTCTGCCTCTACCCTCCAAGTGCTGGAATTGCAGGTCTGTGCCACTGCACTTGGCATTTTTATAGGTTTTTGGTTTTTTTTAGCTTTATTTAATGTGCATGTGTGTTTGCCTGCATGTATGTCTGTATGTATGCATACCTGGTACCTGTGGAGGCCAGAAGAGGATGTCAGATCATCTAGGATTGTGGTTACAGAGAGTTGTGAACCTATCCATGTGAGTTCTGGGAATTGAACCAGGGTCCTCTGGAAGAGCAGCCAGTGTGTTTGGTTTTGTTTGTTTGTTTGGGTTTTTTGTTTTGTTTTTGTTTTTGTTTTTGGTTTTTTGGAGACAAGGTTTCTCTGTGTAATTGTTCCGGTTGTCCTGGAACTTCCTTTGTAGACCAGGTTGGCATTGAACTCTCTGAGATCTACCTGTCTTTGCCTCCCAAATGCTGGGATTAAAGGTGTGCACCACCATGCCTGGCTTAACCAGTTGCTCTTAATGACTGCATCATCTACATAGCCCATTTCTTTTTTCCTTTCTTTCTTTTGTTTGGTTGTTGTTGTTGTTGAGATAGTCTCATCATGTATCCCAGGCTGGGCTGAAACTCCTCCTGTCTCTGCTCTCCAAATGCTGAGATTATAGCCATGGATCACTATGAGTGGCTGAACTAATTTCTTAAATAGAAAGTATGATCCGTTTGGTTATAAGGAGGTGCTGGAAAGATTGGAGGCATACACCAGTGTTGTGGGAGCTGCGGGCGCTTCCCTCCACCCAACTCCCGGCCACCGGCTTGCTTTACCCAAAGTAATTACACGAAAACTGTAGTCTTTTAAACACTGCGTGGCCCATTATATCTAGCCTCTTCTAGGCTAATTCTCACATATTAATTTAGCCCATTTCTAATCATCTGTGTAGCACCACTAGGTGCGCTTACTGGGAAAGATTCAGCATGTCTGACCTGGCAGCTGGCTGCATCACGTCTAGCTCTGAGAGGAGCTGCCCTGCATCTGAGCTCACTTCCTCTTCCTCCCAGCATTCTGTTCTGTTTACTCCGCCTATCTAAATTCTGCCCTATCAGATGGGCTAAGGCAGTTTCTTTATTGACCAATGAAATCCTACATCATTTCCCCTTTTTCTGTTTAAAAAAAAAGGAAGGCTTTAACTTTAACATAGCAAAATTACACATAACAAAACAGTTATCAAAGGGGCTGGAGAGATGGCTCAGTGGTTAAGAGCATTGCCTGCTCTTCCAAAGGTCCTGAGTTCAATTCCCAGCAACCACATGGTGGTCCACAAACATCTGTATTGAGGTCTGGTGCCCTCTTCTGGCTAACTGCATACAAAAATAAATAATTAAATATTTTTAAAAAAAACAGTTATCAAGTAAGAATTATAATATTTACATCTATTTTATCTTTATCATAACTAAGGAAAACTATAACTATATATTCTTCAACTCCATCAAAGACTCGAGAAGGATACAATATTTCCTAAGCAAACAAGAAATAAGCAACTTCCAAACTCTAGAAATGACAGAGACATCTCGCTGCCTGGACAGTCACCCAAAGTTCTTTAGTACCGCTGGGGCATCCTTTTTCGGCCTTCAGGCCCATAGTATCCAGAGACATTTCCATGAAGCAGGAAATTTCAAAGGCAGTTCAGTCACTATCTGCTGTGTCCTGCAGAATGTCTTGCAGGCTCTTTCATGAATCAGGAACCCCGAAAGATCATCTCACCTTTAGGCAAGTTCAGCAGTCCTCTCTCGGCGGGTTCTTTGTGTCCAGTTTATGCAACAGTCCAGGCAAGAGCAGTTTCTTGCCCACATGGCTATCAGACTCCATAAGGATCCTCTTCGATACCCATCTTCCTCTTTAAGTAGATTGGTGCTGCCACGAGCAGATGTGTCTCATTGTCATGAAAAGTCCTAAATTATTAAACATTAAATGTCATATTCTGTAGTCTTTGAAAGGTATGAAGAATGCCTATCTGAAATATATCTATGTACATCTAGAAAATCTAACATGACTACAAACTTGATTATTATTATTGATTATCCATTAACAACCTATATATATTACATTTTTAAATGAACTACACAATCACAATACCCTAATCAATATCAGAAATGTATATACATATATATATACATATAACAAAATTGACCTTAAATTTATATCAACAAAGGAAAACTTATACCAATGTAAATTATCCATATCTATATCACACCAGCATGCCCAGACTCCATCTTTGATAGTCTAGAAAAGGTAGATATTGATGTGTTAACTTTTATTTTTTAAAGAACTAGCTCTAGCCTAGTTTAGCATTCTTTTTTCTTTTCTTTTTTTAAGATTTATTTATTATGTATAAAACATTCTGCCTCCATGTATGCCTGCACGCCAGAAGAGGGCACCAGATCTCATTACAGATGGTTGTGAGCCACCATGTGGTTGCTGGAAATTGAACTCAGGACCTCTGGAAGAGGAGCCAGTACTCTTTAACCTCTGAGCCATCTCTCCAGCCCTGATGTGTTAACTTTTGTGGGTTAGCCAGAGAGAGAGGTGTTTCACTGGATAACCATTCTTAGGGCTGATCCTTTTCTGGAGTGTCCTTTGCCAGCTTGTTAGCTTGTCTCTCAAAAGTATATATTCAGCCTCAGCTCATCCTTGAAAACAAGTCTGACCATATTCCAGAGTGGCTGTTTCTCTGTTGTCTTTTTTAGAGGTCTGTTGCAGGCAGGTGGCATATATGCCTGTGTTTGAAAAATTATTTTTTGGATGTAGATCAGCAAGCAGTTTCTTTTTCTTAGAACTAGAGATTTCAGATGCTACCTGGGCCTGATGAGGGATGGGCAGGGAGTGATTGTGCTTGGGAGCTACTGTGAGGGGAAGAAAAAAAACAGTTCAGAGACCACAGCTCAGAGAAAGTCTGAACTGAAAGGCCAGCAGACTCTACAGCCGGGAAATACACCGAAAGTCTGGGGACAGCAGAATCAAGATCAAGCCAGCAGAGCCAGCCACAGATACCAGCACGAAGGGGGAGGTGTGGGAGTTCAAAGTCCAGAGGACAATGGCCTGGGATACATAGGATATTGGTAAAAGTTTTTCTCAGGTAGAAGAATTAAGAAAAGCACAACAGTTTAAGAAACCACAGGATCCAGCACTGAAGGTGGAATCCACCAATAAAGACAACCCTGTAGTTAGAACCCGCCGAGACCTGAGGTTCCACTACCAGCCTCCGTCTGTAAATATGTACTAAAAAAAGAAATAGGGAAGGGGTGGGACTGAGAATGTTAATTGAAAAGCTTAGAGATGCCATAAGCTTTCTTGGCAAACAAAGGGCGGATTGTACAGTCTCATATTCTACAGGAGGAGCCAGGAAGAAGGCTATTGATATAACATATATTCGTAGCTTCTGCTTATTGCCGTGTCTTAGAATATTAAACTCATTTTACATGCCAGCCTGTTGGCAGGGTGTGGTGGTGCCCACTTTTATTTTTTTTATTTATTTTTATTTATTTATTTATTTATTTATTTTGGTTTTTCGAGACAGGGTTTCTCTGTGGTTTTGGAGCCTGTCCTGGAACTAGCTCTTGTAGACCAGGCTGGTCTCGAACTCACAGAGATCCGCCTGCCTCTGCCTCCCAAGTGCTGGGATGGTGCCCACTTTTAATCACAACACTAGGGGTGGGGGAAGGATCTCTGAGTTCAAGGTCAACCTGATTCACTAGTAAATTCCAGGTCAGGCAAGGCTACTAATGAGGTCCTGTCTCAAACAACAACAACAACAGTCAGCCTGTTGATAAACTGGTAAGACTGTTTGAACTTAAGAAAATAGGTTATTATTTAAAGCAGGATAGGAAGAAAGAGGACATTTTTTTGAGTTAAATTTCTCTATACTCATCTATCCCCACCCCTCTCCCTTTTGCTTACTCTGAAGAATGAAGCTCTGTTGTCTTTTTCTGAGGGCTCTCCCTCTGGGGTTTTGGTAATGTTTGTGGCCAGTAATGGTTATTGTTAATACTGTTTTCTCTCTGGTTCATTTAGTAACTGTGTATTTCATTGAAGTGATCTAAACTGAGAACTCTCCTGAGGTTAAGACCTCCATGCCCATTGTCAAAGGCCTCTGTCCCTGATGCTTTAGCATTTGGGGCCCCCTAGAACTGTTAATTCATTTGAAAAGCTGAGGGTTATGGTTTTGTTTTTTTTTTTTTTTTTTAATTAGAAACCCATTTTCTGCTAAGACTGACAGTCTCCCAGACAATTCTGAGTTGGGATAACAAATTAGGGTTTGGGATACATTAGAGATGATAAATGTGACTTCCTTAAAGGGAAATCCATTTGTTTTGCTCAGTGTTTCTGTGATTAATTACTTGCCAGATTAAATTGCACCATAAAAATGCATAGTGTTTTATTCAGTTGCTCTTCTTAGTGATTAATTGGGCCATAGTGTTGCTTTGTATGTTAATTATGCTGACTTTTCCCCATTTCCTCTAGTTTAATTAATACAGCGTTTCTTTAGGAGTCTTTTAAAGAACTGGGTACTGTCTGTTTTAGGGGCAGCAAAGCCCGTGATTGCTTTAAAGCTGGTGTTAGGAAATAGCACTTTGAATTTTCTGAATATGCTCCAGGTTAGCCTTAGTTTATATTCATGATTATGAAAAGTACCCTGACTGCCAGTGAGTTCGGAAAAAACTTGACTTGTTTTTTTCTGTAGTTATTAAAAGTCATAACTGAATGGATGTGGTGGTCACAACCATAATCTGAGCACTCGAGAGGCTGAGACAGGAAGATCCAAAGTTCAGATCATCCTTGGATATGTAACAGGTTTAAGGCCAGTGTGGGCTGTGTGAGGGTAAACAAGAGAAGCTGTTAGGGAATGAGCTGTGAAAGGTGTGGCTAGAAGAGTGTTGTTTCCTAGAATGCCGCAGGGTACTGGCGTGTTCAGCCTCTTTATTATTGATCTGGGACTACAGCGAGCGAAGTTTAATGGAATCTGAAACTGATACAGACCCAGAGAGGTTTCCTAGACCCAGAATGGCAGAGCATTGGTGTGAATAGATTAGGAAGAGAAGCTTCACAGAAAAAGACCTCACTATTTAAAAAACAATAAAAAGCATTTCTGCTTTGTAGTCAGGCTTTTTCATCAGGGCTGTTGGCTCCCCAATATTG
The DNA here is from genome assembly GCF_950005125.1 of Chionomys nivalis. Classification (NCBI taxonomy): domain Eukaryota; kingdom Metazoa; phylum Chordata; class Mammalia; order Rodentia; family Cricetidae; genus Chionomys; species Chionomys nivalis. Next base: position 14,714,635 of record NC_080093.1, read on the forward strand.
ACACAGAGACGTATTAGTTATGAAAGTTCAGCAGGGGCTGGAGAGATGGCTCAGAGGTTAAGAGCACTGGCTGCTCTTCCAAAGGTCGTGAGTTCAATTCCCAGCAACCATGTGGTGGCTCACAACCATCTATAATGAGGTCTAGTGCCCTCTTCTGGCCTGCAGGCATACACACAGACAGAATATGGTATACATAATAAATAAATAAAAATAAAATAAAATAAAATACAAAAAAAAAAAAGAAAGTTCAGCAGATAGCTTAGACTTGTTTCTGACTAACTCTTGTACCTTAACCCATGTTTTTAAATCTACGTTCTTTTACATGGGTTGGTTACCTTTACTTTGTAATGCCCTTGCTGCTTGCTCTGTGACCCTTCTTCCAATCATCCCCCGTGCCTGGAAATTCTGCTTAGCTATTGGCTGTTCAGCTTTTTATTAAACCAATCACAGTGGCACATCTTCACAATGTACAAAATGATTGTTTCATAACATTTCCCCATTTTTATCTAAATAAAAAGAAGGTTTAACACAGTAAAAGTATATACCATAAGAACAATTATCAGGTAAGAATTATATTTACAAGCTGGGTGGTGGTGGCGCACACCTTTAATCCCAGTACTCCGAAGGCAGAGGCAGGAGGATCTCTGTGAGTTCGAGGACAGCCTGGTCTACAAGAGCTAGTTCCAGGACAGGCTCCAAAGCTACACAGAAACCCTGTCTTGAAAAAAAAAATATCTACTCCATTTGTATTTGGCAAATGTGGAGAAATTATTATGTATCTTGTGAGTCTAAGTTTTGTAATGAATTTACTTTCTATCAAGACTAACGAAAACTGTAGCTATAACTACCTGGTCTTCAATTCCATCAGAGACCCCAGAAGGATATACTGTTACCTGAGTAAACAGAAACTGTAGAGTAAGCAGCTTCCAAAACTAAGAGAAATGACAGAAACAGCTGCCTGCCTGCAATGTAATATCGGGGCCTAAAATATCTGACAGATGTTCCTATGAGGCATGGCATTTTTAAAGGACTGTTCTACTCTGTTGTTGACCGAGGTTTCTGTCCTGCCCAGTTCCTGCAGCCGTTAAGTCCCAAAGAAATCACAGAGGTCTACATTAATTATAAACTGATTGGCCTAGTATCTCAGGCTTCTTATTAACTCTTATAATTTATATTAGTCTATATTCTTGTCTGTGTTAGCCACGTGGCTTGGTACCTTTTTCAACAAGGCAGTCACATCTTACTTGTTCTGTGTCTGGCTTCCTCTGTGTCTGGGTGGTGACTGTAGACTAAAACTCCCTCTTCCCAGAATTCTTGTTGCCCCACCTCTACTTCCTGCGTGGTCGCCCCGCCTATACTTCCTGCCTGGCTACTGGCCAATCAGTGTTTATTTACCATACAAGTGACAGGGTACAGACACCACAGCACCCTGTTGAGACAAAGTTCAGCAGTTGCTTTTTGTGTCCTGCTTGTTGAGTTTGGACAACATATTGCCAGCACTCGAGGCAAGGGCAGTTTTTTGCCAAAATGACTAGCTTTTGTCAGAAGGAAAGCAAACTCATATAGAGGTACTTCAAAGCCCATCATCCTTTTATCAAGTAGATAGGTGCTGCTAATTAAAAACATTAAAATGCCATATTCAGCCGGGCGGTGGTGGCGCATGCCTTTAATCCCAGCACTTGGGAGGCAGAGGCAGGCAGATCTATGTGAGTTTGAGACCAGCCTGGTCTACAGAGCTAGTTCCAGGACAGGCTCCAAAACCACAGAGAAACCCTGTCTCGAAAAACCAAAAAAAAGATAAAATAAAATAAAATGCCATATTCTGTAGGCCTCTGAAGTGTTTGAAGATGATCTATTTAAAAATATGTCTATGATTGACCTTGAAAATATACTTAACCTGACTAGAAGTTTGTTATAGGTGACTAACTACTAATCTGCATTTTTTATTATCCTAAGTAGTTTATAATAACTTTCAAGGACTAGAAATTTACATTGCATTGTTAAATGAGCTGTATGGGTACAATACTTTAAACATGAGTAGAAACATAGGCACTGTGTATTCTGAAAAAAAAAAAACCCTTAAATTAGTATCAATATATAAAAATATCTTAAACAAGAGTAGAAATATATATGCAGTATAACCAAAATAACCTTTAATTTGTATCAAAATACAAAAATTCATGCTAATGTAAAATATTTAAAACTAGTAGTTGCTTTTTAGTTTAAAAGTAGATTTAATTATCTACCCTTTTATCCTTTCATTTCTATATTCCCCTTTTTCCTTTTAGATGAGACTCCTGAGTCTAATCTCCTTTGTTTAATCTTCTGACCATTACTAATAACAACTTGTAACCAATCCCCTTAAATGATGACAAATATCCATAACCCATTAAAGAAAGATCAAAACCACCCACCCCATCTCTTGGGAATGTGGTCGTTGTGTTTTAGACTGCTTCCTGTTGTTTGGAAGTGCTGGCATCTTTAGGGGACCCTGAGAAAATTGGGATAACGATCAAGTCCTGGGAGAGCTAGCTGTATCATTTGTTGTCCAGTCTCTGTGTAATAAAAAGTAGAAGGCTTGTCTGAAGTCTTGGCTAGTCTGTGAGACTGGACCATCTCAGCCAGCAGCCTTGAAGCTGTTCTGGATGTAGAACTCTCAGGAACTGGATCACCTCGGCCACCCCTTTATACTGGTGTCAGATCCCCTTGCTCTAAAAACACTTAAACTTTTAAAGGTAAATACACATCTGCATTAACACAGTATGGACTGTGTATTAATAGACAGCCAGCCAACGATAATTTTTGTTTATGTTTGAGCAAATAAAATATATGCCACTTGTTTTGTCATCATCAGGTTTATTTCTGTGTCTGTAACCAGGATTTTCAGGGGTCTTCCCTGTCAGATCTGATCGCTATTAACTTTAACTTTGAAAGCATCTTTAGCTTTTTGTTTTCTTTCTTTTTTTTTATTTTTGGTTTTTCGAGACAGGGTTTCTCTGTGGTTTTGGAGCCTGTCCTGGAACTAGCTCTTGTAGACCAAGCTGGTCTCGAACTCACAGAAATCCGCCTGCCTCTGCCTCCCGAGTGCTGGGATTAAAGGCGTGAGCCACCACCGCCCGGCGCTTTTTGTTTTCTGTAGATACAAAAGCATAACCCCCAGCATTACATATTTTGACTTCCATTTTGAAGTTAAGACATTTTAAAATTATACAGGTTGGTTTAATTTAGTAGTTTCTATAATCCAGTGTATCAGCAGCTCTTGTTTGTCCACCAGCATCAGAAATCTAAAATCAGTGCACAACACTATACAGGATCCAGACCCCCGTGCATTTCCCATCTCTATTGGCTCTCTTTGTTTACTTTACATCTCTCTTTAAAGACTTTACTATTTTTAAACTATTTTTATGACTCTCTATATCCTTTTTCTTTTTTTTTCTCCTCAAGCCTATGCACATTGTTAAACACACTGTAACCCATCCATATTGGCAGGTAGCAGGAAGAGAGAAACACTGGGCCTGACTTGAGTTTTAAACTCAAAAACCCATCTCCAGTGATACACCTCCTCTAACAAGGCCATACCTCACCTCCTAATAGTGCCACTCCCTAGTAACCAAGCATTTAAATCTGTGAGCTTATCGGGACCATTCTTATACAAACCACCACAACCGGCATATGACACCAGAGAATCAAAAGTATTGAGTTTCTGTTCACACTTTGATAATAAAACTAGGAAGAGAATGAAGTAGTTACCATAGCTGGATGCACTGACTTACATCTGAAAACCCTGTCTTAGGAGGCTGAGACAGGAGGATTGCTTGAGCCTAGGAATTCAAGGCCATCTTTGCAACATAGTGAGACCTGTAATATAATAGTTTATCTTGAGTGCTGTATTGAGTTACTTTTCTGTGGTTGTAATAAAACATCATGGCCAAGGTGATTCATCCTAAGAGTTGGAGTCCATAATGGCAGGTGGCACCAGCAGGTAGCAGGCGACAGGAGCAGGAAGCAAAGTTCTCATAGTGGGAGCTACAGATGCAAAGCAGACAGTGAACTGAGGTATGGTGATTTGAAAGAAAATGGATCCCACAGGCTCACAGGGAATGGCACTATTAAGGGTTGTGGTCTTCCTGGAGTAAGTATGGATTTGTTGGAAGAAGTGAGTCACTGGGATAGCCTTTGAGGTCAAGCTAGGCCTAGTGTGACTCACAGTCTCTTCTTGCTGCCTGTGAATTCAGTTGTAGAACTCTCAGCTGCCTCTCCAGCACCATGTGTGCCTGCACGCTCCCGTGCGTCCCTCCGTGACAATAATGGACTAAAGCTCTGAACTGTGAGCCAGCCCCAATTCAATGTTTTCCTTTAGAAGAGTTGATGTGGTGGTGGTGGCGCACACCTTTAATCCCAGCACTTGGGAGGCAGAAGCAGGTGGATCTCTCTGAGTTTGAGGCCAGCCTGGTCTACAGAGTGAGTTCCAGGACAGGCTTCAAAGCTACAGAGAAATCCACTCTTGAAAAATTGGAAAAAAATAAAAAAGAGTTGATGTGGTCAAGGTGTCTCTTCACAGCGATAACACCCTAAGACAGGAGGCTATTACTTTCAAAGACCGCTCCCACAGTCACACTTCCTCCAGCAAGACCGCACTGCCTGAACCCCCAAACAGCACCACTAGAGTCCATGGCTTTGACTTAAGATAGTCAGTCTGTTTCCTCTGTCTGCCCTGTCAAGCAAGAACATAATCCTCTAGACCAAATAAATATTCAAAGACCATGGGGACATTTCTTATTCAAATTACCACAAATGCCAACTTAAGATTTAATACCACCTCAGAGACATGTATCTGGGCAAACCTATGAGAGCTTTTCCAGAGAGATTTAACCGAGGAAGACCCTCGCTGAATGTCGGTGGAGTCCTAGACTGGATGAAGAGAAGAAAAGGAGTCAAGTGAGAAGCCGGCTCTGCTTCTTGATGCTAAGGCAGTGTGACCGACTGCCTCAAGCTCTTGCTCCCATGGGTTTTGTCTTAATGGACTCTGTCACCTCGTACACCTTGAGCCAAATACACCCCTCATTCTTTACATTGCTTTTTACTAGGTATTTCATGACAGTGAATGAGAACAGAAACTAACACAGACCCCATTGCAAACAAAATAAAAAATAATCAGAATCACAGTTCAGAAAGTGCTTACTTTAAAAAAAAAAAAAAGCACTTTTCTATAGCTGTAAAAAGCAAGGATTCAAACTCATTAGAAACTATGGGAATATTTAACTATATCTGTAAGCAGGCTGCACTTAGAGGAACCAGCCTCCTCTCCTTTGTCAAGTAGGATGGCACATCTTCTCCCCCTCCCCCGCCCCGTAGATATTTTAAGCACAACTTGGTAGCTCAGAGGTCTAGGGCTTACACCTGTCTTCATCCCTTCCAGCTCTATCTGAAGCAGGAGGTGTTAGTGTAGACAGCAGAAAAATAGTCCAAATGAGGAGAGTCCCTGGGCTCGTGGGTGCAGCTGCTTCCCTCCGCCCTGGCCTGGAGAGACAAATGTCAGCAGTAGAGGCTGCTCTTGTCCTTTGTCCTTGGCTGTTTGAATCTGCGTGCTTGATTCTTTGTAGCTTCCCAGGTGAACACGCTCCTACTACTACTAATGTAGCCTTGCCTCTTGGACTTCATACGCTAGCTACCTAGCGTGACTCACAGTACTTCAAATGTGACCTCACAGTGTAAGGCTCTTTCCTTCACTGTGTTGTCTGCTCAGTGCCTAAAGTGGAATTCTCAAAAGTGACTGGAGATTTTTCTTTCTCTCCCCTCCACAGTCAGTAGATTGTTTGAGTTTCCTTTCCATTCCTACAGCGACTGTTTTTTGTTTTGTTTTTGAGACAGGGTTTCTCTGTAGCTTTGGAGCCTGTTCTGGAACTAGCTCTGTAAACCAGGCTGGCCTCGAACTCAGAGAGATTTGCCTGCCTCTGCCTCGCTAGGGTGGGGATTAAAGGCGTTTGCTACCACTGTCCAGCTCAGCCACTGTTGGGTTTTTTTGTTTTGTTTTGTTTTTTAATGTAAGAATCTGTAATCTTCCACATAGAGCAAAAGCTTCCAGAATATTGCAATAGCCACCATCCAGTCTATTCAGCTACAAGGGCTGGAGAAATTTCTGTCTTTCCACTGCTGGTGGACATAGATGCTGGTCCCATCCTATTGAAGGATTCAGTGTGTTCTTTTTCTATGCCTGAAGTATTTCGTTAGGAGGATCACGGGCTTTAAGTTTTCCTTCGTTCTCTGTCACTGATACAGATAGGATAATATTCCGATTTTGTCACAGGTCGGTATGGTCCTAACTTCCCTTCTCCATCAGTATCATTCTTCTGTCTGCCATAACGTCTGGCTAGAGTCTCACACAGTCCCTCTGTGTGTGTGCTTTTATCTAGAATGTTTTGTCAGTAAGTCTTCTTTTTACCCAACAAAATTATATTTATGTTTCAAAATTTAGCTTAGCTATCCCTATTCTTAAGAACATCCTGGATTCTTTGTGGCAGAATGGTTAACCCTGCATTGCCATGGGGCTTCTTACATTTCCCACATTGATGTTGCTCTTCATATGTCTGTAGGTTTCTGCATATGTCTTAGGTCTCTTCATATGTCTATAGGTCTCTTTGTATGTCTGTAGATCTCTGCATATGTCTGTAGGTCTCTTCATATGTCTGTAGATCTCTGCATATTTCTGTAGGTCTCTTCATATGTCTTAGGTCTCTTCATATGTCTATAGGTCGCAGGTGACCTGGATTTTGTTATCTTTTTTTTGTTTCCTTCAGTAGCCTCTGTCCCTTGAATAGAACAATGTGATATACTATATGTAGAGCTAGAATGAATAGTGTCACCTTCCTGGGCTTTTTTTTTTTTTTTTTTTTTTTGGTTATTCGAGACAGGGTTTCTCTGTGGTTTGGAGCCTGTCCTGGAACTAGCTCTGTAGACCAGGCTGGTCTCGAACTCACAGAGATCCGCCTACCTCTGCCTCCCAAGTGCTGGGATTAAAGGCGTGCACCACCACCGCCCGGCCCCTTCCTGGGCTTTTAAATCCCCAGGCCTCTGGTGGTTTGAATGAAAATGGCCCCCATAGGCTCAGATAGTTGAATACTTGGTGGATTAGGGAGTGTGGCCTGGTCAGAGGAGGTGTGTCTCTGGTGTGGACTTTGAGGTTCCAAGGACTTAGTGCCAGTTCGTTCTCTGTGTTTTGTGGCGTATCTCAAGATGTGAGCTCTCAGTTACTGCTCCAACACCATGCCTGCCTGCCTGCTGTCGTGCTCTGGCCAGGACCATGCTTCTACCTCTCTGAAACTTTAACTCCCAAATAAACACCTTTTCTTTTCCCCTATAAACTGCTTTGGTCATAGTGTCTTATGACAATAAAAAAGTAACCAAAGTACTGTATTCCAGAATCACTACTTGGGACCTTAGGTTAGAGAAATAAATACTAAGATATCAGGAAGTGCTTATAGGGGGCTGGAGAAATGCCTCAGCAGTTAAGAGCACTTGTTGATCTTCCAGAGGGCCTAGGTTTAATTCCCAGCACTCACATGGCAGCTTCTGTAACTCCAGTTCCAGGGGACCAAACGGTGCCCTGAGGAGCGGGCCACCTGCGACCTACAAACGTAGGAAGAGCCACATCACTGTGGCTCATGCTTTAAGTGGGAAGTGCAAGAAGTCCCATGGCAATACAGGGTGAACCATTCAGAGAGACAGAATCGCCCCTTTTGGTCTGAGCATTGGTAAGGGTAAGAACTCTCTAGTGGCTGGCCGCTCTGCTTCTTTGATCCTTCAGCTTTTCACCCCCTAATATCTGATTCTGAGTTTTTATTATTAAGACCAATTAGAATTCATGCTACAAAAGTCTGCTTAGGTTTTAGTAAATAGTAAGGAGTGTAGTGTGGACGATCCCTGTATTAATCTAGTGTAGCCAAGATGGGAGGTGTGTTTTGGTATTGTCACCAAAGTTTCCTTTCTTGGTGATAAACTGAATTGTTTATGCCAATGCAGCAGAAATTGCTGCTTTCTAATTCCCTCCAGAATAACAAGAAGATAGCCAGCCGGGCGGTGGTGGCGCACGCCTTTAATCCCAGCACTCGGGAGGCAGAGGCAGGCGGATCTCTGTGAGTTCGAGACCAGCCTGGTCTACAGAGCTAGTTCCAGGACAGGCTCCAAAACCACAGAGAAACCCTGTCTCGAAAAACCAAAAAAAAAAAAAAAAAAAAAAAAAAAGATAGCCAGAAGGTTTTAATTATTCAAATGGGGGCTTTGAGACAACTAAAGCCACTTTGAAGTGAATTATTGATGGCATTGTTTATTGTTTTTCATCCTTTTTTTTAAAATAACAAGTCAAGCCAATTAGTGCTGTTTTTAATCTTTGCAAATTTACTGAATTATAAGCAATTTTAAGGGTGCCTTTAAAAAAAAAACTTCGCTGACTAAATGCTGGGTTTCTGTCTGTGAACTAGAGGCCCTGCAGAGGAGTCTGGGTGTTCTGTGTTGTTTCACGGGCCATTGACTTAGGTGTCTAAACATCTTACTGCCAAAGCAGTGAGGTGTTTGCTGAGGCTCTTCATGACCTTGATGGTTCTCTTTTGTCATTCATTGAGGACTTTCCCAGGCCTTCATTCTTTGAAGATTTTTTAAATTAAATTTATTGAAGAGGGTGACAACTTCCATCAGGCTTGGGGATAAACACCTTATCTTCTTGTGATAAAGCTACAAAATCAACTTTAAGGAAGTAAAGGCTTATTCACTCTCAATTCCAGTGATAAACTCAAGAAAATCAAGACAGGAAGTCAAAGTAGCTCGTCATATCCATAGTCAAGAGCTAGAGGGTGCATGATTTTAATTCCAGCACTTGGGAGGCAGAGTACAGGTGGATTCCTATGAGCTGGAGGCCAGCCTGGTCCACATAGTGAGTTTCCAGCCAGGGCTATGTAGTCCCTGCCCTCCCTCAAAACAACAACAACCAGAGCATACATGTGTGCTGACTCATGTTCGGCCCTCTCTCTGCATGGCCCAAGACTAGGGTGCTGTTCACACTTAGGGTGGGTCTTCCCATGAACCTCAATTAAGAACAATTCCTCCAGTCATGCCCACAGGCATGCCGACCTACTCTAGCTAGTCTCTCACTGAGAATTTTTCCCCGGTGATTCTCAACTGTGGCATGTTGACAATCAGAGCTAGCCATCAGGACCAACCAGATGACTCAGTGGTAAAAGCTCTTGACACCAAGTGTGATAACCCGAGTTTGATCTCCAGGACCTACATGGTGGAAAGAGAGAATGGATTCTTTCAAGGTATCCTCTGACACTCACATACACACCCTAATATATATGTACAATAAACAAATAAATGTAAAGAATCCAAACTAACGATCACACCTGCTGAGCCGTACTGCCGCCTCCCAAACATTCACTCTCATAAACCCACAGAGAACCAAAGAAACTTAAAAGGTTTAGCTGGGGATGGGGGCACATGCCTTTAAACACAGCAATTGTGGGTCTCTGAGTTTGAGTACAGCCAGGGCTCAACAGAAAAACTCTGTCAAAAAAACAAAAACAAAACAAAAAAAGAAAGAAAAAAATCCACTTATTTTTATTCTAAACTATGTGTGTATGAGTGGAGGGTGTGCACATGACTGCAGGTGCCTGCCAAAGCCAGAAGGTGCTAGAGCTGCACAGCTGTGAGCCGGCCAACATGGGTTCCAGGATCTGAACTCAGGCCTCTGCAAGAGCAGGGTGCACTTTTAATCACTGGTTTTGTTGATGTGTGTGGTGTGCGCACATGAGTACAGGTGCCCGTGGAGGCCAGATGTATCGGCTCTTCTGGGCTGCAGTTATCAGTGTGTCTCCAATAGTGTCTACAAAGAGATCTCATGGCTGGAGAACGTGGAAAGTGAGATCTTAGGAAGGAAGTACACATTTTAGTTTAGTGGACAATTTTTAGTATTGAGTTACGAATTTAACTTACTAGCAAGCCTGCTCTTGTGTAACTAGTAAAAGGTGGATATTAGTTTCCATCCATGTAGGGAAGTCCCCTTCTGTGCATGATTAAACGATGTGCTTTGGACTATTCAAATACCATCCTTCCATATGCCTCCCTAGAGGGGGGCCAAGCGCCCCTCCTCTCTACATCTGAGGAACCTGTCTATTCTTTGTCGTCTTAGTCCTTACAACATCCCTACCACAGAAAGTGTCTGTGCTGTGTCCCCCCGGGAGTCACACGCTCCTGGATATCTAGAATCATCCTTTTCTCTCTGCTTCCTGGCATGGTGCCTGCAAATGGCGGTATTCACATACCTGCCAGAACAGTCTGGATGCACAAGAGTCCCTTCTCTTCAGACACCATAGGACTTTCCCTGGGGACAGAGTGTTCCTTGATTGTCTGAGAATGCTGTCACTGCAGTAAAGGAGAAGAAAACACGGAAGTTCCTTCTTCCAAGCTCTCAAACCACTGCTTATTTCTCCTTTTGTAGCCTCGCCTTTTCAAGGGAAGCCCACTCACTCTCCCTGGTACACCAGAAAGAAAACAGTTAATAGCCTTTTCGCAAACATAAAACAATTACATCAACCTCCCGTGGAGACAATCTGCCAGAGCCAGCCGCCTCCCCCCTTGACTAGGCTTCAGTTTCTCACTCTGGGATTCCATAGACCTCCCCTGAAGGCCTTCATCTTGCACTATGATGATGAATGTTTAGAGCTGGCTCTTACCCCTGCTTTACTAGCCATTACTGAAGGTGCTGTCAAAGAACAGAGCCCCAAATTTATCCTCCTCCTTAAGACCCCTCCTGGGCAGCGCTGCTTGGTCTGAGTCATAGCCCTCCAGCTTCCCAGCTTTAACCATTGCCCTGCACTAAAGGGGACTGCAGGCCTGCTGCAGACAGAGTGTGGCTGCAAATCCTCTTCCCCAGCTCTGTTTGCTCCTGTTGGCAGCCTAGTGAGAAGAAGCTGACAGGTATGGATCAAGTTCATGCTGAAGCCCGTCTGTACTTCTTCACTTAGTCACGTCTGTTGCCCAGCAGTCATTAAGTCTCTTCTAGAGTGAGTTAGAAGTTTATCGGTTTCTCCTTGGAGTAATAGGCACATGGCCTTTGATAATATTTTTTAAAATGAATTTGATATTTGAAATTTGTCTCCACAGCTACTTTTATACTGTTCCCCTTTTGAGGGTCCCTGGTGCAGTCTCTGACGATAAGCTGTCATTTAGTCTGTTTACAGAACAAATAGAACCAAAGGTGTTCAGGTGCCGCTGGTCAGTCTTGGGATAAATAACCATTTCCTCTAGCAAACAACAGTTTTATTAAACAACGATGCTGATTAGGCTCTTGAAAATTTGAGTCTTTATTCCATTTATTAGCAAAGCCAATACTGATGTTGGCAGAAGTGTCCTTGGTCCTATCTCTTTTTTCCAAGAAGGTAGTTTGCAAAGGATAATTTTAACGTTTTTCTGTTTTGAGACCTCTGTACTTAAAAGGCAGAGTGTTTGTTCTTCACTTAGCTCTTGTTCAGTGACCACCCATGTTTACCAGCAGGACTGCCGTCCTGCTCCTCAGCTCTTTCTCTCACCGTCTTCTTCACCTTGCAAGGTTCTTCTCTGTGGCCAGTACCACCTACTCACAGAAGTGACCCTGGGCTTCTTACTGGAAACCACTGTGTCAGGCTTCTAAAGGGAGCCCCATAAGTCACTGCCAAAGCAGGAGAGCAGCCTTCTTCTGCGCTGGCGGGAAGGGCAAGTGCTGTTGCGGCTGTCACTGAGAGGAGAGCATCCCGAGCGGAGCCCCGTCTCAGTGGTTAGCACCTGCAGGCTCGGAGCTGCCAGTGCACTCTAATAAGGTTCGTCTCTGCTCACTTAACTGATGTGGGCTTTATGGTAAGTGTTCACTTACTTAATTACTTTGGCAGTCTCGCTGATTGCCTTTCCTGAGGAGTTCTAAAAGGTTCCCCTGGGATAGAAAATAAACCTCTTTCCGTGTCTTTTAATTTCATTCTTTTCTTGGAGTCCTTGAGACCCAGTGTGTGATCCATATGATCCACCATCCCATTTCTCCTACACATGAACCCTGGGACCTCCCTATAGCACGTGAACTGACGGCCTGCATCAGAACACTCAGGACTCCGGGCAGCCTTTGCCCTCCTTTGTTCAGATGCGTCCATCGGCCTCCCTTTCTACCCCCAGGTGTGTGTCCGGCTCTTCTGATTGGTGTGGGCTCTCATCCTAGTGTAGGACCACAGAACAGCCTCTCCATCCTCACCTTGTAAACTGCTGAAACTTTGCCTCCATTTTTGAAGTGATAAGAAGCCTAAATGAGTTGCTTATTTTTCTGTCTCCTTCCCTCTTCATGTTTAAAATTTGTCTTATAATAATTGATTACTTGGACTAATGAGAATAAGATGGAATTAAAGTATTTCAGACTCCTGTCTCATGCCATTTTTGGAACATGTTCAAGCATATTCAGAAGATAAGAATGTTTACCATTAATTAAAATTAGGCTACTTCTGGGGATTTTGAGGTGATTGCCACTCTTTAGAATTTCTTCTAGGGTATGTCTGGGGATTTTTGTTTTCTCAGGAGAAACAGAAGAATTTAATATATAATTTCAAATGGCCTATTTTTTTCCTTTACATTTAGTAGGTGTGTGTTTCTGAGAGTGAAGCAAAGCTCTTGCTTCCAGAGAGAGGAAGCCCAGGCTCCCCAGGTTTCCTTTCTGGCCCTAGGAACATTTCTAGTCAGCAGTTTCTGGCCTCCCCATAGATACAGGAAGGGAGCCTGGGATCTGGAGAGATGGCTCAGCGATTGAAAGCACTGGATGCTCTTCCAGAGGACCCGGGTTCAAATGCAAACACCCACATGGCAGCTACTGTCTGTAGCTCTAGTTCCAGGGAATCCAACACCCTCACACAGACAATATATGCAAAGCACCAATGCACATAAAATGAAATAAAATTTTAACAATAATATTTTTTTTTAAAAAGCAAGAAGGAAGGTCATTCCTCACATGGAAATGCAAGAGATGATTTAGCTACGTATGAAGCCTGCAGTGTTTTGGCTGAAATCTATGATTTGGGGACACAAGAACTGGACCTCAGCTTGTTTTCCTGCAGACACAGGGAATGAATGAGAATAAATAAACTCATTTTTAAAGGAAAGTAGCTATCACCTGTTTCCTAATTTCCAGCAGGTGACAAGGTGGAAAGCTGCACCAGGCGAAGCCATGCATCATGGTAGAAAGCCTAAACTCCCCAAATAGATAGCCCTGCACATCCAGCTGTGGAGGAGGCGGCAGCTGCCCAGAGGCCATGCGCCTGTAGGTTTCATACATGCTGACCCTCCGCTGTCTCCAGTTTAAGGGGTTGTGAACCTTTACCCACTTGATACCAGCTGCATGAAAATGGAGGCAGGAGGTAAATAATGTCCCTGGGGTGACACATGTGTTTTTCACTTAGAAATCAAGAATAATGCTGGCTCAAGTCTCCCCCTTGGTGAAGAATGTGAGCTGCTAGGATGTAGTCAGTGGCACACATTTCCACTCTACGCCCTCCAGCCAGCAGAGTCATTGCACAAACTAGTCAGGGTCTCTAATAGTCTCTTAGGTCGCTGGACAAACTTGGATCAATAAGTACAGCAAGCAAGCAACTTGATGTCTCAGCCAGCGGCTTATCTATTCTTCCTGTCAACTGTCAGAATACCCGCCCACCTCCTTTTTGCGTATGTTAATTGCACATAATTAGTAGCTTCATTGTGACCTCTTCACATATGCAAACGATATGATGTTACTTTGATCAGTTTTATATTTATCCAGGTCTCCTGATCCTCTTGCCTCTATCTGCAATGGCTGGGATCACAAACACCTAGTTTAAGTGGTACTGGGGCTGAGTCGAGGGCTTCTTTCACGCTAGCCAAGCACTGTACCAATGCAGCTACATCCCCAGCCCCTCTTACTACTGTTTGCTTATCCCACACCCCCATTCCCACATCCCTGCCAGTTCATCATTTATATTCATGTTCTTTATCTTCATTATCTTATTTGTCAAAATGCTTTCCATACTAAAGTTCCCTTTTTTCATTTTTTTTAAATATATGCACTTGTTTATCTTGGTCTTTGGTCTTGAAAAGAGAAGCCACAGTAATATAAAAAAGGGACATGGATGGTAAAACCTGGGGATAACTTAGAGGAACTCCCCAACAGGTCAGTCGGTGAAGTTTTTGATTAGATAGTTCCAAAGTGAAAAGGTTGGTAGGAGTTCTTATTTGGGATTTTATTTTGTTAAATGTTAATCAGCAGAGTCTCTGAGGCTTGTAATGCATTGCTGTTAACAGGCGTCAGGGGAAATTGCTTTTTGTTGTTGTTTCTTTTGTTGTTGAATTGTATGGACTGAAGATGCATTGACTCTATAAGGTAAGAAGCTTATTATGGCATGAACTGGAAGTGTCTGTGACACTTGTGAAGGCGGAAAGAAAAGTTAGTATAAAATTAAACAACTGAACCTCAGACAAACAAACCGTCCTCTGACAGATGCCACTCAGCCATGCCCCCTCTCGGGCCAGTGAATTTGAAGGTTTCTATAAGAATAACCACCAGATACCCAGAATACGCTCTGTAGTGTATTGTGTGGTTTGTCACAGGATGGTCTTTAGGAAAGGAGAAATTGCGTAAAAGAAAAAAATAACATAAACAACCCAGATGAGGATTTAAACTTAGTGATAATCCCTGCAAAACACATACACACACACCTGTACCCCTAACTACCTACCTACTTTTAGAGCAAGTTAGTTAGAAACAAGAAAATATGATAAAAATTTTAGAGAGGAAATCCAGCCAGATGAAAAAGCCAGTGCTTAAAGGGATTGCTTTCTTACAGCAAGTAAGTGGAAGAATTGGGATTTGTTTTCTAGTAGTAGGTGACCTAGCAGGGTCTTACACCTCTGAAATATATCCCAACACCTGTATTTTTGAGACAAGAGTCTCATTAACTCAGGCTACCTTAAATCCTCTAGCCTACTCCTTCAGCCTCCCAAGTGCTAGAATCATAAGTGTGTGCCACAGTGCCCAATGGGGAATCAGGATTTTAACTCAGGCCTTTTTTCTCTACATCTAAAATCCTTGCTTTTTCCATTTTGATGTACTGTTCAGGGAAGCAGTTATAACAGATTTTTCTTTCTGCCACTGGCTCACAACTAATAACAGAGACTTCCTATTAATTATGAAAGCTTGTCCTATAGCTTAGGCTTGTTCCTAACTTAATAACTTAAGTTTATAACTTAAATTAACCCATTTATTTTAATCTACTGTCTGTCTCATGACTTCTTACCTCATCTTTCCATACTGCTTCCTCTGCATGTGGCTGGTGACTCTGCCCTTCTCCCAGAGTTCTCTCTGTCCCTAGGAGTCCCTCCCTAACCTATTGGCATTCAGCCTAAGCTATTGGCCATTCAGTTTTTTTTTTAATATTTATTTATTTATTCTATATGTATACAATATTCTGTCTGTGTGCCTGCAGGCCAGAAGAGGGCATCAGATCTCATTTCAGATGGTTGTGAGCCACCATGTGGTTGCTGGGAATTGAACTCGGGACCTTTTGGAAGAGCAGGCAATGCTCTTAGCCACTGAGCCATCTCTCCAGCCCGGTCATTCAGTTTTTTACACACCAATCACCACATTTTCACACACTATATAAATATCCCACAGCACCAAATCTCAACTTTAATCTGCTCTCTTTGGTTGTCTCTGGAGAACGAAGTTTTCCAAGCTTCTGATCCATTTCTATTCTATGTCATTTATCGATTCACTGAATGTTTACTGAGGACCAGCTGGGCGCCAGATACTGTGCTAGATGTTCCGCATTGCTTTTCCAAGTTTCTCTTACCGTATGTAGTACACTTGTTTTATAAATGTTATGTATGCATGCTTTATTATTGTTAGAATCCACTTGGGTTTAAATCGTTTTAGCAAATATTTATTATATGCCTATAGTTAGTGTTCCCAGGCACCTTCTGAAGATAATATCACTTGCCAGAAATCATTCAGAATAAGTAGTCAGACTATGTTTTTTTTTAATTTCTAGTTTATACTTTGATTAATTGAACCAGATGGTATAGCTGTCTAATTCTTTACTATCAATAACCTATACTAAAAGAAAATACTGACTTATACCATCTCTTTTTAATAAACTTATTTTGGAGTGATTGTAGATTTGCAGGAAAAGTACAAAGTTATACAGACTTTCTGTATATCCTTTCCTAGTCTTGACTCATGTTAGCATGCCTCATTTATTAACACAAAGAAACTGGTGTTGATAATGTCATTCTTAACTAAACTCTCTATTTTATTTAAATTTACAATTTTCCTACCAGTATCTTCTTCCTGCTCCAGGGCCCAGCACAGACCACTATATCGTATTTACGTGCCATGTCTCCCAGCGTCCTCTGGCCTATGACATTTTCCCTAGCCCTGTTTTTCATGACCTTTAGTGACTTATGAAATGCTGGTACCCTGTAGCATGTCCCCAGGTGGAATTTGTCTGAGCTTTTTTGTTCTTTCCTGTTTCCCCTTCTGTCTTTTTCCTTTCCTCTGTCCCTTCCTTGATTACTCTTTAACCCCCCCCCCCTTTTTTAGGCTGGGGATTAAACCCAGAGCTTTACAGGGGGGCTAGGAATGTGCTCAACCACTAAGCAACAACCCTAGCGCCCCCTTTCTTCTTCCACCTTTTGTCAGGGACTTACTGTATATTTCTGGCTGTCCTGAAACTCGCTGTGTAGACCAAACTGGCCTCCAGCTCTCAGAGATCCTCCTGCCTCTGCCTCCTGGGTACTGAGATTAAAGGCATCACCAGGCCTGGCTTCTAGGCCTTGTGTTTTTTGAGATTCTGTAGTCTAACCTGGCCTTGAACTGTCAATCCTTCCATCTCTGCTTCCTGACTGCTGTTATTACAGATATGTCCCGCATGCTATCTGATGTTTTTCTTAGGTTTATAAATTTCTGGAAGAAGCTAAGAAAAGTGAAGTGCCCTTTACAATATCTGTGGTGTCACTGCACTGTTGCCCTCCCCATCTAGTTAATGCCTTATTTGCCAGTTTTTTTTTTTTTACTGTAAATTTCTATTTTTTTCCCTTTTGCTACTCTAAATAAGTCCCTAACTCTAGCCAGTCCTCAGTACTAGTGAGAATTAAACTTAGTCTCCTATCGGAGGAAGTAGTTATACATATTACCTGAAACACAGTGCCACGTCCTTCATGGCTCCAGGGACGGATCTGACTAGGGTGGCCAAGTAATGGAAAAAAAGACAGACACAATGAACACACAAAAAATAGCTGGGATCCGGTAGTCTGGGCTCTGAGCTAGAGAAACTGTAATGGTAAAAATAAAATGGTGCCATTCCCCGAGGGGCATCAGCCAGCAGTGGGCTATGAGGGACAGCAGGAGCCACGGTGAGAGACCTTGGCGGGTCAGCTGGTCCCACAGGAGCCACAGTGGGTAAAAGACGGAGGCGGATAGGCACATCATGCAGAGTGCAGTTGGATATTTATTTAGTTATGGAAGGGAAGGAGAAAATGGAGAGAGAGGGAGAAGGGGGACAAGGAGAGAGAGGCAGAGCGAGAGAGAAACAGAAACGGGGAGGAAGAGAAGATACTTCTTCGGGAGAGAGATGGAAAAGAAAGAAGCTCAGGCTGGAAGTAGAAAGAAGATCCACTTGCCTTGGCAGATAGGGAGGGAGTAGGCAGGGCTTGTCTCTTAAAGCGACAGGACAGACCATTACATTCTCATCTCTTTTTTATAATAAAAAGGTGGGAGATTAGGCACAACAAGTTGCAGGAATTGGGACAGCCAATTCTCAAGAGGTCTTTCAGGGGGAAACAGAAATCTGGGTGCTGGTCACATCCTGGGGTAGCTGGTCTCTTTGTTCCTGTCTGGTGTTTGTGGTATGGAAATGTCTGGTATCTCTTACACCTGTTTAAGGTATTGGCAAAACAGAGGACAAAGTTAAGTTTAGGGGGAAAAAAATTTAGGACCAGGGAATTGAGAGGGATGTATCTGACCTGTTTAAGGTCAATCCTTTAATTTGGCTCTCTGGAATTCACAAGAATTTGGGAGGTTTATGAAAACATAAGTTTTTTTTTATTTTTATTTTTTTTATTTTTTTTTTATTTTTTGGTTTTTCGAGACAGTGTTTCTCTGTGGCTTTGGAGCCTGTCCTGGAACTAGCTCTTGTAGACCAGGCTGGTCTCGAACTCACAGAGATTCAACTGCCTCTGCCTCCCAAGTGCTGGGATTAAAGGCATGCGCCACCACCGCCCGGCAAAACATAAGTTTTAAACAGCAGCATATTTATATCAGAATGACTGTTATTTATTTACAATATCTTTAAGACTATGAAAAGCAGTATGAGAGAGAATGTTGTTAACTTGTAGCTTATTGAAATTTGTTTGATGAGGCTGTCCTTTTAAACGACAAAACCTCTCAGCTCTCAAACTGCATCAGAGATCTTGGAGAAGGATAAAATTTTACTTGAATTATTGATTAAAAAATGACAGAGTACTTACTTGGTTGGCACCTAGAGCTACTCCTCAAGGTCCTCCATGGTTGGTGAGGGTCATATTTGCCTTTTGCTGTTTAGCGCAGGGCCTGCCAGGCTCCAGAAGATCCTGTGGGCTAAGAAGTCTGTAGAAAGACAAGCCTACCTTGACTCGAGCAGCTAGAATGTCGATTCCAGTGATTCTGTCCACTGCCTGGAGATCTTCAGTTTAGATGAAAGACAGTTTTGCCCAGTGGTCAGCGCTTGGCAGTTGAAACAAATTGCAGATGGATGTTGTTCTGTGCCTATTTGTCTTCTGTCTTCCTTGGAGGAAGTAGAGTGCTGCTGCTAGGACCCAACCTGTCTCTTTTTGTTATGAAAAGTATTTTTTAATAATTAAACATTTAAATTCTCCAGATCTCTGAGCAGTTGAGGACTATTTACCGGGTACAGATGAGTTATAACTACTGTATAGAATCTGCCTGGAGAGCTGACTCCAAGCTTGGCTGCACTGGCTCTCAACTTAATAGGTAAAGCAGGGCTGGATTAAGAGACTTAAAAAAGTATATACCAATTTAAAACATGAGAATTATTGCTTTGTAGTCAGGAATGAGATACAACGAACAGAAAATTATAACATTTAACAGTAAACATAGGTGCATTTAAGTCACATGTATGCACACACACACACAGAGTGAACAGGAGTTGGGCAAAGTGGAAACTCTTGGTGGGCCCTGCCAAAGGCATGCCACTGTGCAAAACACACATGTAACAGAGTCAGCACTCGGGAACCAGGCAGGGAAAACCTCAGTAAAGATGGCAGAACTTGGTCACCTGACCTGGCTCTCAATTAAAATGGTGATGAAGTCTCCTGATCTCAGTTAAGATGGTGGTAAGGTCACTTGACCTCAGTCAAAATAACGGTGGTCACATGTTGTGTGGAGAAGCCATGTTTTTGAGCCACAGGTGTTTTAAATATAATTACAAGAGAGACTAGAGCCGGGCGGTGGTGGTGCACGCCTTTAATCCCAGCACTCGGGGGCAGAGGCAAGCGGATTTCTGGGAGTTCAAGGCCAGCGTGGTCTACAAGAGCTAGTTCCAGGACAGGCACCAAAACCACAGAGAAACCCTGTCTCGAAAAACCAAAAAAAAAGAAAAAAGAAAAAGAGAGAGAGAGAGAGACTAGAGGCATGATCTGCCTGGTCGCCATGTTGCCGCATCACAAGCCGTGGCGGGGAGCAAAGGCTGGAATTGAAAACAGGGGCTTCACGGATCCGACTAATATTGTTAGTTTCCACATTTCCACGTGACCAGGGGTAGCAGTGGCAGGAAGAGAAGGAATGTTAGTGGTGGCAAGGATAGAAGGAATGGGTGGGACACTGACAGAGCGCTCACTGGCGGGTGACTGATAGTTTGAGGGTTTATATTCCATAGCTGAAAACGCGTAAACAGCAAACGAACACTACAAGGCCTGCAGAACGTCTTCTCTCTATAGGCGGGGTGTTAATGAAGCCAGACTGACTCTGGGTTCAGGCCGCTCGGAAGCCAGAGGCTAGAGGACATCCTGGTCGGTCTCTCACAGCGGGGACCCTAAAGCAAAGGCACTGCTCTGCGTGTGCAGTGCTAGTGCGGGAGGACCCCCCTGGGTCGTCCAGGCATGTTTTTATCTGTGGGAAGCAACCAGAGATGAGTGTCCGCGAAGGGCTCAACTGTAGCCATGAAGGCTGTGGTTGGGGGCATTCCCCCCATTTCTAGGAACACCGGGGGATTTCCAGGAGCTCAACGGTCGATTCCTCAGGTTCAGAGAAGTGTTTTAGCTGACTGGAAGGGGAAAACTCACCACCGAAGCTGCTGGTGTGCATAGAGATTGGGGTTCATGCAGATAGAATGTGGGGCTGTTCTAATGTAATAAAGTGGCGTCGTTCCTTGAGGGGCGAGTTATGGAAGGGAAGGGGAAAGGGGAGAGGGAAGAAGGGGACAAGGAGAGAGGCACAGAGAGAGAGAGAGACAGAGAGAAAGGCGGGGAGAGGAGAAGAAAAGTAAAGTTGCCTCTTCTGGAGAGATACGGAAAAGGAAAAAGCTCAGGCTGGAAGGAAGGAAGATCGCTTGTTTTGGCGGACAGGGGAGGGAGTAAGCAGGGCTTGTCTCCTAAAGCACAGCACTCTGGAACCTCAGTGCATTTATTATACAGAGCTGAACAGCATAGAACTGAACAGGGAGGTGGGTTTTCCATGCAGATAAACATAGGAGACAGGATTCACAGTGTCGAGTTGAATCAAGGGAGGTAGGTTCCACTAATTTTGGTAGGAGCAGTCTCTAAGGGACTCTTCAGGCTGTAGATGTCTGGGGGAACTATGATGAGCATCTTCTGTACACACAGTCAACCCAGGGAGAGTTATACCCAGATCACGGAGTCCCCCCAAAAACCAAGAGGAGACCAAGTCCTGAATATAAAAGCAAAGAGCCTTTATTCTTACATAAGTTTGCAAACTCTGACTCTCTGTGTATCCAACATATTGGAGTGATCGGAGAGCCCCGAACTCAGTTGGGGTTGGGTTTTTATAATAGCAAAGGTAGAGGTGAGGGATTTCTAAGGTTCAGGACCCCGGATTGGCTGACATTTGTCTAGGGGTGTCCTGGTGAAAAGCAATGGGTGTGTGCTGGCAGGTGATCCTATCTACAATGGTTGGAACATTAGGAATTTCCTTTGGATGGTCTGTTCCTGGGTGGTGCCTGGGTGGTCTCAGTTTGTGGTCTTTCTTGGAACCAGGTATTGTCTAGGGTAAACTGCTGAGACTGGGGCCTCTGCTGAGCTTGTCAGGCTGGGTCCTGCAGGAGCAAAGGAAGTTGTCTTTCACCATGAGGTCCTTGACATGGCCATGCCCGTGTCAATGATACACATCTCTCAGGACCTCAAACACCTAGGACTTCCTCTGTTCCCCACAACACTATACAGTAAAGACTGAGCTTTTTCCTCCATATATCCAATTGTAGGTGTACAAGAAGCCTTTTCTGTGGGGCTTTCACAGGGGCCAGGGCACTTGGAGCAGGAGTAGGAGCTGAAGGCTGATCTGGAGCTGGAACCTTGGCTATAGTTAGCAAGAGCCTGTGACTCATGAGCATGCAGCCTCAAATGTGCTTCACAAGGTTGGGTGAGCCATGACAACAGGCTGACAGCTTGCAGCTGGGGCCTCTGGCATCCTGGCTTTAACCACCTCAGGATCACAGAGCCTTGATGGTCTCTGCACCTCCACTCACTTCCTTAGCCTTGTTTGCCTGCATCTCCCTCAGCCCTTTTTGTGGTGTTTATTAGCAAAGCACGTGCATGTTCCTTAGGAACTTGGGGTCAACGCCCTTAAGAGAGTCATGTCTTTGTGACTGGGGTTTCTTGGTGCCATTTCTGTGCCATTTTCAGGATTGGTTGTGTGTGGTGTGATCCTTGGACTCCTGAAGTGCCTGGGACCAGAAAAGAAAACCAGGGAAAACTGGGTCTATCTGTTTCTCTCTCTGTCTGTCTCTGTCTCTCTCTCTGTCTGTCTCTCTGTCTCTCTCTCTGTCTCTCTCTCTCTCATTTTTCAAGACAGGGTTTCTCTTCGTAGCCCTGGCTGTCCTGGAACTCACTCTTTAGACCAGGCTGGCCTCAAACTCCACCTGCCTCCCAAGCGCTGGGATTAAAGGTATGCATCACCACTCAGGCCCAGGGATATTTCTTTATTCTTTATTATTACACTTTAGAAATTCTCTCTCTCTCTCTCTCTCTCTCTCTCTCTCTCTCTTGGTTTTTCTTTTTTTTTTTTTTTTTTTTTTTTTGTCTTTTTCGAGACAGGGTTTCTCTGTGGTTTTGGAGCCTGTCCTGGACCTAGCACTTGTAGACCAGGCTGGTCTCGAACTCACAGAGATCCGCCTGCCTCTGCCTCCCGAGTGCTGGGATTAAAGGCGTGCGCCACCACCACCCGGCTTTCTCTTGGTTTTTCGAGACAGGGTTTCTCTGTAGCTTTGGAGTCTGTCCTGGAACCAGCTCTCATAGACCAGGCTGGCCTCGAACTCACAGAGATCTGCATGCCTTGAGTGTTAGGATTAAAGGCGTGTGCCACCACCGCCTGGCCTGTGTGAATGTGTTAAGCATCTGTGTTCGTTCACTCACCTACGTGGGCACATGTGGAGTCCAGAGGTGAACATCAAGATGTTTTCCTTAGTTGATTCTCCACTTTATATTTTTTGGATATTTTTGTTAATTCTTTGAGAATTTTATACAGTGTATTTCAGTCATATTCACCCCACACAATTCTTCCCTCTGACTCCTCCCAGATCCATTTCTACTTCCTAATACTCCCTAACTTTGCAACTTATTTTTCTTTTCTTTTTTAATAACCTATTATTAATTATTAATAACAATTTGCACTGCCCATAAACTCCTGAGTGTGAGGCCATTACTAGAGTGCGACCAACTTACCAGGAGCACACCCTTAAAGAGAATTCACTCTTCCTCCTCCAGAAACCACCACCTGTCCCCAGCTCCTCAGTTGTAGTGGGGACTCATGAGCCCCTCCCATTCCGTGCAGGAAAGCTGAATGGCTGGGTTTTATGCAGGCAACTCCAGCTGCTGTGAGTTCCTGGGTGATGTGGTTCAGACGATACTGCTGCCCTCGCTCTTGTTCTCCCTGATCTCTGGCTTGTGGAGTGTTTCCACTCCTTCTGCACGATGGTCCCTGAACCTTTGGAGGGGTGTGCTATAGATGTTCCATTTGTGGCTGAGCTCTCCATTGACACTGATGCCCTGTGCTTGTCTGCATAGCCACCCTCTATCACTCACTTCTCTAGTGAAGTCTGAAAGCTATACTAATCCGGGGGTAGAGAGATACAGATTTGTAGGGCAGTTTGACCTTAAGTCCATTTTACCCATTTTTCAGAATAATAGTGGTAGGGTTCATCCTGGGACTTGGAGCTCTCCACCTCGGGTTCTTGGTTAGACTTACAGTACCTGACCTGTGTTTCCTTTTGTGGAGAAGTTGATTATCCCTGTGACATTCCTGTCACTATTGTAACCATGGGAACCTAATTTTAAAATACCTCTCACTGAACCCAGAGTTCATTATTTCTCACTACACTGACTGGTGGCCAGCCCTCTGTCTCTGCACACACCCAGTACTGAGGTTTCAGAAGCACACAAGTATGCTCAGCTTTATTGCTGGTGCTGGGGCTTTGAACTCAGATTCTCACATTTGCTTAACAAGCACTTTCCCCTGGCTCCCCAGAGATTTTTTGAGGTAGATTTAATAAGATGTGGTGACTTTAGATGAGCACAATTGATCACGGGGAAAGTGATGCTCTGATTTTGGGTTCAAGGCTAGAATTTAAGTTTTGGTTTGGATCTACACACTAGCAAGCTTGAGAACTGAACGTCAGCTTTGGTAAAGCTTAGCTCTTTCAGTGCCTGTTCCTCCCTCTAGTGTTGATCCAGGTCCACCGAGTACCCACCCATGCCATACACCTCAATCTAACTGAACACCACGCCCCCTAGTGGACAGTCAGCGCCTGGGTACTTTTTCATCTCGAGGAATCTGAGCATGACTTGTTTTTTACTTGTGTGCTTTTCTCTGTAGCTCATTTCCACATCAGAAGCATTTGACTGAATTTTCCAGTAACTTTTTGGGGGATTGTGGGGGTTTCAAGACAGGGTTTTTCTGTGTAGACCAGGCTGGGTGAACTCAGAAATCCGCCTGCCTCCCCTCTGAGCACTGGGATTAAAGGTGTGCATCACTCTGCCTAGCTTAGGTGACTTGTTAAATCCTTCCCATTTCAGTTTCCTGTGTACTCTCATTGTAACCTCATGTCTAGGAAAAGGGCGGTTACCCTTGTTCTAATGCTATGATAAACACCGTGACCAAAAGCAACTTGAGGAGGAAAGGGTTTATTTGATCTTAGAGCTCTCGCAGGCCAGCCCATCAGAGCAGACTCAGAGCAGGAACTCAAGACAGGAATCTCAGGGCAAGAACTGGAAGAGACATGGAGGAGTTCTGCTTACTTGTCATGCTTCTCTTTCTAACTTTAATTTTTATTTCTGTGTGTGTGCCAAGTGCATGCAGTGTCCTAGAAGGCCTGAGGAGGGTATCAGATCCCCTGGAACTGGAGTTAGAGACAGTCATGTGCCACCCAGTGTGGGTGCTAGAATCTGAACCTAGGTCCTTTGTAAGAACAGCAGGTGCCCTTGGCCATTGAGCTGTCTCCAGTCCTTCATCATTCTTTCTGTAGTTTTAAAGACCACCTGTCCGGGGCTGCACTGCCCCCCAATATCAGGGTCCCTCCCACATCAATCATTAATCAAGAGTATGCCCTTCAGACTTGCCTACAAGCCAGTCTGATAGAGGCATCTTCCCAATTGAGTTTCCTCTTCACAGATAACTGTAGCTTGTGTCAAGACAAACACTAACCCAGGGCGCACTCACTCCTGATTAACTGGATGATCATTGTCTTCCATCTGGGACCATGTTAATGTTAATTCTTTATTTCAGAGCCATCATCAATCACTTTAATCCCAAAATTGAGTCCTACGCTGCTGTGAATCACATATCTCAACTCTCGGAAGAACAGGTAAGTCAGTCCTCTCTGCGGAATGGCCTCCCTGGTGCTGTCTGCTAATGGGATCCTGTGACTGAGCTCCAAGCAGGGTGGTAAAACCAGGCTGCTGAGAAGAGTTAATGCAAGATTGCTTGCTGATTCTTTAAATAGAGTAATACCTTCTTCATTGTGCCTTCTGAAGGATTTGTTTAATTATATAGAGAATATGAGGTAAAATTTGATGAGTTACTGTCTTGCAGCGGGTGATAAAATATTACTTTTTAAGCTCTCAACCAGTTATTTTGATTTCTGAAAGTCAGAAATGTCAACATGATGGTGCCCACCTATAATCCTTGCGCTCGGAAGATGGAGGCAGGAATTCAGGTTATCCTAGGTTATCCTAAGCTGCATAGTGAATTCAGGGATAGCCTGGGCTGTGTGCCACCCTGTCTTAAAAACTCAAACAAATAAAAAAAAATAATAATAATAATAAAAGAACTCAAACAATGGGGCTGGAGAGATGGCTCAGAGGTTAAGAGCATTGCCTGTTCTTCCAAAGGTCCTGAGTTCAATTCCCGGCAACCACATGGTGGCTCACAACCAACTGTAATGGGGTCTGGTGCCCTCTTCTGGCCTGCAGGCATAGACACAGACAGAATATTGCATACATAATAAAATAAATAAATATTAAGCTGGGCGGTGGTGGCGCATGCCTTTAATCCCAGCATTTGGGAGGCAGAGGCAGGCGGATCTCTGTGAGTTCGAGGCCAGCCTGGTCTACAAGAGCTAGTTCCGGACAGGCTCCAAAGCTACAGAGAAACCCTGTCTCGAAAAACCAAAAAAAAAAAAAAAAACCAAAAAAAAAAAAGAACTCAAACAAACCAATAAATAGATAAATAAGACATGAGAACTTAGAAATGAACGTAAATTCCCGCCACAGGAAAACTGAAGGTGTGTGCTCATTGAAGCACCAGCTCTCATTGAGAGTTTTTCTTGGGTTGGAGAGATGACTCAGTGGTTAAGAGCATTGCCTGCTCTTCCAAAGATCCTGAGTTCAATTCCCAGCAACCACATGGTGGCTCACAACCATCTGTAATGAGGACTGGTGCCCTCTTCTGGCCTGCAGGTATACACACAGACAGAATATTGTATACATAATAAATAAATGTTTTAAAATAAATAAATAAGGGGCTGGAGAGATGGCTCAGTGGTTAAGAGCATTGCCTGCTCTTCCAAAGGTCCTGAGTTCAATTCCCAGCAACCACATGGTGGCTCACAACCATCTGAAATGCGATCTGTATGCTCTCTTCTGGCCTGCAGGCAGACACACAGACAGAATATTGTACACATAATAAATAAATAATTTTATACCGGGCGGTGGTGGCGCACGCCTTTAATCCCAGCACTCGGGAGGCAGAGGCAGGAGGATCTCTGGGAGTTCGAGTCCAGCCTGGTCTACAAGAGTTAGTTCCAGGACAGGAACCAAAAGCTACGGAGAAACCCTGTCTCGAAAATCCAAAAAATAAATAAATAAATAAATAAATAATTTTTAAAAATAAATAAATAATAAAAAGAGATAGTTTTTCTTTAGTGACTGAGTTCTCGTTCCCTTGGACAGTTATTTCTGGGCAGGTTTTCTGTGGTATTGTCTGAGTTGAAGATAGCCTCATACATTTGTTTACCTGAAGTCTGGCCTGATTTTCCCTTCTCCCTTATTGCCTGTATTCAGCTCTATGTTATATAAAAGTACAAATGGGGCTTCAGCATGGCATGGAATTGAATTAGCATTCATTCTGAGGCTTTTTCTTCTTCTTTTTTTTTTTTTAAATAAGTGGGTTTTTTTGTTTGTTTTTTTGGAAGAAATGGTTTTGTTTGTTTGCTTGCTTGCTTGTTTTTCCCCCAAAAACAACGTTTCTTTGTGTAACCCTGGCTATCCTAGAACTAGCTCTGTAGACCAGCTGGCCTAAAATTCATAGAGATCTGCCTGCCTCTGCCTCCTGAGTGCTGGGATTAACAACATATACCACCACTGCCTGGCTTAAATAAGGATCTGTATTAGAATAATAATTTATAGCCAGGCGGTGGTGGCGCACGCCTTTAATCCCAGTACTTGGGAGGCAGAGGTAGGTGGATCTCTGTGAGTTCGAGACCAGCCTGGTCTACAAGAGCTAGTTCCAGAACAGGCTCCAAAACCACAGAGAAACCCTGTCTCAAAAAACCAAAAAAGAAAAAAAGAATAATAATTTATAAGTGCATAACTTTATATAAAAGTACTGTTTACAAAGGAAGAAATACATAAAACCAGGGTCATATAGCCTAATTTAGCTCATATAGCTAAATTCACTGTGTAGGTGAAGATGACCTTCAGCTCCTGGCTCTCTGGCAGGTATGCCCCACCTTGCTGTTTCATTCAGAGACTTTTGAGCCTTGTATCAAAGCCACAAAATAAGATGATGAGGAGATGGCTCAGTTGGGTGAAGCGCTTGCTGCTCAAGCCTGGGAACCTAAGCTTAAGCCCCAGTATGCACATAAAGAAGCCAGGCATGCCTGTAATCCCAGCATAGGAAGGCCGAGGTAGATGGATCCCTGGAGCTTGCAGGCCAACCAGTCTAGTTGCATAGTTGAGCTCTAAGTTCAGTGAGAGGCATGTGCACGTGTGTGCACACACAAAGTAGAGACATTGGTTGTAAACCTCTGTCCTCCACACACGCTTACTTGCTCTACATAATACATACATACGCACATAAATACCTAATTCTCTTTCTTGCTTCCCATCGTTCTGAGTTGGAAAAGCCAAGGAATAAATTTCAAACTAGTGAAACTGTGTGTTCTGTTCTTCCTTGCCAGTGCATCACTGTAGCTCTTGTGAGTGTTTTACTGGCAGGACCAGCCAGCAAGTATATTATGACCATGTGTTCTGGTGTTCCTGAAGTGATTCAGTTCAGCAAGGCAGCAGGCAAGGCAGAGAGAGCCTTCTCAGTACTCCCCCCAGTGGCTCTTCCTGATGGATAGTACTCTTTTAATCTGTCAGTTGTTCCCTTTGAAATATTTGTTCTCTTTTGTGAAGCCAGCTGTGTGACTCCATCCATACTTAAAGCCACCTTTATAAATGGCTTTCATTTTCTTTTTTTCCTCTGCCTATAGAGCAGAGCAGATTCCTGTTCTTTTGGTACTGAAGCTGTCTGTGAGGTATTTATTGATGCTCCCTTTTTCTGTGGACCAGTTCGTGATAATTCTACTGTGTCATTTTCATACAGAGCAGTCCATGTATTATGTTCTGTGTGTTCATGGAAGGCGATGCCCCTACCACTGTCAGTCTGGGTAGCCTGAAAGCCACTTGCAGTGTTCACCCCAGCAGCTTGGGAAGGTCAGCGCAGTTCTCTCCAAGTAGCAGCCGCCAGCCAGTGATAAAAGCCCATTGCAGTGCATAAGGAAGTCAGAAAAGGAAAGATTAACAAGTTATCCTCACCCTCTTTCATCTTCTTTCAAGGTTAAAAGTGGCGAACAATGTTTCTTGAGTCTAGAAGCCAGAAGTGAGGCAGTTCCTAGGGAAGGGAACTCTGTTTATTCAAGAATGGGGAAGAGGGCTGGGGCTGTCGTGCCAGGTAGAGCGCTTGTGAGTGCTCGCCTAGCATGTAGGGAATCCTGATTTCATGCCCCAGCACCACCACGGTGGGAGGAGTCCTCATGTAAATAGTTACATGTAGCCGTGACACTACAGAAGGCAGTCAGGATCACTGGTGGAAAGCCAAGTCTAATCTCTGCACTCGTAGCATTATCGTGTGCTCATGGGCTCATTACTGCTAGCAGGATGCTGTTTATCCCAGGACTCTGCTCTCAAAATAGTTGTTTCTCTTCCCCAACTGCTTCCGAGGGCTGCTAATGATAGCACTATAGCACACTTGTTTTTATCAGATTAGAGGCATTTGACTGCCTGTCTATCTCCAACATGTGGAGTGCTTCTCTCCCTTCACTTAGGAACATTAATGCTGATGTCACAATGTCAAGAGTATTTGCAGCTTCCCAAAGAGCTGGGTTTGGGGGCAGTAAGGCCCTGCAGCTGGTAGCAGCTATTCTTAGTAGGGAGGGAAAAGAAAAAAAAAAATAAAGCAAAACAGGATTAAAATCCCTAGCAGAGGGGCTGGAGAGATGGCTCAGCGGTTAAGAGCATTGCCTGCTCTTCCAAAGGTCCTGAGTTCAATTCCCGGCAACCACATGGTGGCTCACAACCATCTGTAATGAGGTCTGGTGCCCTCTTCTGGCCTGCAAGCATACACACAGACAGACTATTGTATACATAATAAATAAATAAATATTTAAAAAAAAAGAAAAAAGAAAAGAAAAAATCCCTAGCAGATTCTAAAATACTTCTATAAGGTAAGACCTAAAGCCTGTTAATATATGTTAGCTGGGGTTTATAGCATATAGTAAGTCAGGCAGATAGGACAGACCCTTTGCTAGCCCTGCCTGCCCAGCTTGTCATTTTGTTCCTACAAAGATTTGTGGATTTTTTTTTTAAAGACAGGCTTATACACTATAACCTAGGCTAACCTGGGACTCACTATATAGCCCAGGCTGGCCTTCAGTTCCTCTTGTGTCAGCCTCTTAGGTGCTGGTATTAGAAACTGGAGCAACTGTGACCACCTAGATTTGTGAAGTTTTTCTTTTTTTTTTTTTTAATTTTTCGAGACAGGGTTTCTCCGTAGTTTTTGGTTCCTGCCCTGGAACTAGCTCTTGTAGACCAGGCTGGCCTCGAACTCACAGAGATCCGCCTGCCTCTGCCTCCCGAGTGCTGGGATTAAAGGCGTGCGCCACCACCGCCCGGCTGAAGTTTTTCTAAGTTTATGTATTTTTATAATTTAAGTGCAAGTCAGTCTTTAGTCACTTGTCTCTCAAGCAAACAAACAAGAAAACAATTTCTCTATATAACCCTGGCTGCCTCTTCCTTCGTAATGCTGGATTACAGGTGTGTACCCAGAGTCCCGTCCTAATTCTTTGCCTTTGATTCAATCACAAACACTTAGTAAGGGCTATTGATGCCAAGCATGTTGTGAGGGCTGACAGGGCAAACCTTCCTCTTTTTAAATTGTCGTTTAAAGGATTTGCCATCCTAACAATGGATGTAGGAAACAGTTTGCTTAACAGTGCACGGTGGATGCCCCAGATCTCTGAGGCTTTTCCTTCCTGCAGAACTGAAACTCTGTCTCTGAACAGCTCCTCTTCCTGTGCTGCCTTGGCAACCAGCATTCTGCTTTCTGTTTCTGAGGCAGACAAACTATCTTCAAGCTTCGCTTTTACCCCAGTGCCTAGGAGCTTGCTAAGAATTTCTCCAAATACAAAGTCAAGGATTTCCTGAGGCAATCTTTTTTTTTTTTTTTTTTTTTGGGGGGTTTTTCGAGACAGGGTTTCTCTGTGGTTTTGGAGCCTGTCCTGGAACTAGCTCTTGTAGACCAGGCTGGTCTCGAACTCACAGAGATCCGCCTGTCTCTGCCTCCCGAGTGCTGGATTCCTGAGGCAATCTTAAGGGTTGGGATATAGCTCAAAATCCAGTATGCTGCCTCTTCACCTAGCCTACCGGAGTCTCCTGGTTCATTTTTCCAGTACACCCCCCACCAAAGAGAGAATGTTAAGAGAAAAAAACATTCTGCTGGAATATCCCTGGAACGTAGATGATGCAGTCAGATCCTTTCATTTTCTATATTAGGAATTGTTGTTACTTTGATTATTATGATGTAGTCACAATCAGTTTGCCTGTTTAGATCTTTGGTTTTTTTGGTCTTAGTGTTTTGCCTGCATGTATGTCTGTGCACCATATTCCTGCCTTGTTTTTTCAGTTGAGGTTTTATGTAGTTCAGGTTAGCCCAGAACTAATTCCCTTGTAACTGAGAATACCTTAGTGTTTGATTCCTGTCTCTGCTTCTCAAACTCTGGGATTATAGGCTTGAGCCAGCTGTGTTAGCAGTCTTTGCTGAGTTTTTTAATGATTTATTTTTTTAATAAGATTTTATTTATTATGTATACAATACAGTGTGCTGCCTCCGTGTATGCCTGCATGCCAGAAGAGGGCATCAGATCTCATTGTAGATGGTTGTGAGCCACCATGTGGTTGCTGGGAATTGAACTCAGGACCTCTGGAAGAACAGTCAGTGTCATTAACCTCTGAGCCATCTCTCCAGCCCTTAATGATTTATTTTTATGTGCATTAATGTTTTGCCTGCATATGTGTTTGTTGAGGATGTCAGATCCCCTGGAACTGGAGTTACAGACAATTTGAGCTGCCATGTGGGAGCTGGGAATTGACCCTGGGTCCATTGGAAGAACAGCGAGTGCTCTTAACCATGAGTCCTCTCTCCAGCTCTCTTTGCTGAGGTTTTAATTCCTACCATTTTCTTTTAAGTTTCTTCTCTCCTTAGAGCTTTGGATTTTGGATCCAAAGGAGGCCCGTATAGTGTTGTATAGGACACTTTTTACATGTATTATGTGGGGGCGTGTGTGTATGCATGATTAGAGTTAATTTATTCCTTATAACATGTGGGCTTTGGGGGTCAAATTCAAGCCTGGTGGCAGGTGTTGGTACTGGCTAAACCATCTTGACAGCCTACAGGACATTTTTTAAAAAATATTTATCTTTGTGGGTTTTTTTAAGATCTATTTTATTTATTGTGTGTACAATATTTTGCCTGCATGCATGCCTACAGCACAGAAGAGGGCACCAAATCTCATTACGGATGGTTGTAAGCCACCGTGTGGTTGCTGGGAATTGAATTTAGGACCTTTAGAAGAGCAGGCAGGCATTTTTTAAAAGTATTATTACAAGCAAAGTATGGCTGAAAGCTGTTAAGTATTACTTCAGTGAACTTTCTAAATCGTTCGGTTTCTCCTGATCCTAAGAGCCATCGCACCTGACTGCTGCAGGGTAGAGAGCTATCTCAGCAGCTGGGAACACTTGCTGCCCTTGCAGGACGTCAGGATCTGGTTCTCCGAGTCCATAGTGGGCAGCTCACAGCCACCTGTAACTCAGGTTTCAGGTAGCCAACACCCTTTCTTGCTTCCACGGACACCAGCAAGCACATGATACACACATGCTATATACCTGCATATACTCAAAGATACATGTAAATAAAAATAAATCTAAAAAAAACTACAAATGGGATGCTGGATGTTGGTGGCGCACGCCTTCAATCCCAGCACTCGGGAGGTAGAGACAGGCAGGTCTCTGTGAGTTTGAGACCAACCTGGTCTACAGAGCGAGTTCCAGGACAGGCTCCAAAGGTACAGAGAAATCCTGTCTTGAAAAAGAACCGGAAAAAAAAAAAAAAAAAAAGCTTCACTGACTGCTGACTGTTCTTCCAGAGGACTGGGCTTCAATTCCCACACCCACATGACAGCTCACAATTGTCTGTAACTCCAAGATCTGACACCCTCACACAGATATACATGCAGGCAAAACACCAATGAACATAAAATAAATGAATTATTTAAAAACACTGCAAGTGACTGTTAGGTATTTAGAAATTCAAATGATACCTAACTGTTTGTTTGTTTTGGTTTTGGTTTTTGAGATGTCTCACTCTATGGCTCAGGCAAACCTGGAACTCACCGAGTAGCAGAATCGGGCCCCTGACTGGTGGCCATACTCTTGTCTCAGCCTTCTAGGTGTTAGAATTAGAGGTCTGAGCCCCAGACCCAGCCTAGTTTATTTCCAGTAAACAGTGAGGTGCTCATAAGAGGGGAGCCCCACTTTGAGGGCTCTGTATCTTTAGGGGCCTTTGCTTGAAAGAACTTTCTCAGAAAAATATTGGTAGAAAGCTCTAAGAACTTAAAGCCTCTGAGGAAAGGAATGTCCCAGGGTCTTTTGGATTGTAACCAGGGTACCTGAGGCATACTCTAGTGTCCCTATGCTGTTTTCTCTCTTTCGAACCCAGTTCTAACCATTATGCAAGGCAGCCTTGGAGGAAAGACTCATGTTCAAGAGTTAAGACTTCACAACAGCCGGAACTCAGCTTCCTGTACTTGACAGTGTACGTTTCCACGGCAGCCTGTAAGCTGTGAGTGACGGTTGCCGTGGGAACTCTGACTAAGACGTGGGACAGACGTGGGATGAGACATTAGCTGTCTGACCCCACCTTCCTGCTGTCTTTATCTGTGTTCTGGCATTTCAGTTGACCTGCTGGGCAGAAAAAACATGTCAGTGGAGCTGTGTGTTCACTGGAAAGACGGAGTCAGAGGAAGGGGCGGCTCCTGCCCACTGCTCACACTCTGCGGGCATCTGGAAAAGGGCGCAGGGGAGTCAGTGTCCAGGTCCTGTGCTGCGGGTGATGCTTTCAGCTGGACCAGGGGAGACCCTGCGTAGGGAAGGAAGTATCTTGGATTTAAAACAGATTTAAATTCACAGAAGAACAAGAGCATGTTATGATTGTTGAGGGAGTACTTTTGCATGTTATTTACTGAAATCCTACAAGTTAGACAAGATTGTATAGGTGAGTACACTAATGAGACTGATTTGTTCAGGGCTACAATTGTACCAGGTCAGGCTAACTCCAGAGTGTGTATGCACACACACACACACATATATCACAGTAAAGTTTAATCCCCCCTTGAAACTTATATCCAAGGCCGACATTGAATTCACTTTGTACCTAAGTGTAGTACGAGAGTGGGCCCTTTTGTTTCGTCCTGCCTGGCTAGCTTACTCCCGAAATAGCCACACAGAAACTGTATTTATTTAAATACTGCCTGGCCTATTATCTCCAGCCCCTTATTGGCTAACTCTTGCATATTAGTTTAACCCATCTTCATTAATGTGTATCGCCACTTGACTGGCATGAGTCTAACCAGCGTCCGTCTCGGGCAGGAAAACCATGGTGTCTGCCACACTGCCTTCTTCCTCCTAGAATTTAGTTCTATTTTCCACGCCTACCTAAGCTCTTTCCTATCAAAAGGCCAAGGCAGTTTCTTTATTTAAACAATAAAAACAACACAAATACAAAAGGACCTCCTATACCACCTAAGGATGATCTTGAACTTCTTATCTTCCTGCCTCTACCTTATTGAGTGCTCTGATTATAATTGTGCTACCTTCCCTGCCCATTTATATGGTACCAGTACCAGAGATCTAGCACAGGGCTTTTTGCATACTAAGCAAGCATTGTACCAACTGAACTATATCTCTGTTCAGCATCTTTTTTTTTTTTGGTTTTTTCGAGACAGGGTTTCTCTGTGGTTTTGGAGCCTGTCCTGGAACTAGCTCTTGTAGACCAGGCTGGTCTCGAACTCACAGAGATCCGCCTGCCTCTGCCTCCCAAGTGCTGGGATTAAAGGCGTGCGCCACCACCGCCCGGCTTCTGTTCAGCATCTTAACTGCTTTTTTTTTTTTTTTTTTTTTTTTTTGAGATAGGGTTTCTCTGTACAGCTCTGCCTGTAGACTAGATCAGAGATCCACCTGCCTCTGCCTCCCTAGTGCTGGGATTAAAGGCATGCAGCACCACTGTCGCCTTCTTAACTTCTTTTAAGGTGGTGCATCTGTTTTATTCAAAAGTCTCAAGTTAGCCGGGCGGTGGTGGCGCATGCCTTTAATCCCAGCACTTGGGAGGCAGAGGGGCAGAGGCAGGCGGATTTCTGTGAGTTCGAGACCAGCCTGGTCTACAAGAGCTAGTTTCAGGACAGGCTCCAAAACCACAGAGAAACCCTGTCTCGAAAAACCAAAAAAAAAAAAAAAAAGTCTCAAGTCATGTTGCACAGCCACATGGGGGATAGCGACAGCAGGGGTCACTCGCAGGTGGAGAGGAGCTCGGCTATTGTGTCTGCCATTGTCAGAAGCTTCTTCGTTGATGTAGAATTTTGAAGTGGCCCCCACCTGAATGGCTGGTCTTCCTCAGCACGGCAGCTGTGAAGTCCCAGGTCAGTGCATGGAAGGAGCGGTGCTGGAGGAGTGGCGGGCAGACTGCGGGCAGACCCGGCTGTCCCCGATGGCCCCGCACAGCAGCCCCGCTACTGGAAGTACTCTTATGCAAAGTTGTATCTCTGTTAAAGTTGTATTTGACTTGAAATATTTTTGTCCTTATTCTTTTATAATAATGTATGTAGATCTATGTACCATGTTTACACATGGTACCCATGGAGGCCAAGAGAATGATACAACCCTTGGAACTGGAGTTACAGTTGATTTTGAGCCACGTTAGGGTGTTGGGAACTAAACCTAGGTCCTCTGCAAGAGCAACCAATGCTCTTAAATGCCGAGTCATCTCTCCCTTGACATAGTTTTAGGACCCATAACAGTATTTTGAGTTTTTATAACAACCATAATCACAAGGTAATTGCAATCTGAAAAATAACTCACTCAGCTGAAAGGGAAGCTGGGCATAGCTTACAAATGGGATTCTGACTGTTAGGGGCAGGAGTTATGCGAACCCTGGCGAGGAGGCAGAGACTAGTGAGTTAGGATCAGAGAAGACTAGTCTTCTAATCCCCCTGCTTCTGCCTCCCAAGTGCTGGGGTTATAGGTACACCACGGTCTCTGTCGAGAGATGGTGACTTCTTCAGCTCAGGGTTTCATTCTTCTGAAATAGCATGTTTGCAAGGAAAGAGACCTCAGGTGGGGAGTGCAGACACGTGTGCCTGTTGGCTGCATCTGGACAGAGGCTAAAGGCCTGATGGAGTTCCTGTGTTTCCTGCACTCCCATTACCTCAGTACCTCTAAACATGATTAGATGTCATGCTGACACAAGGGCTGCATGTGTCACATCTGCAATTAGTGCAAAGAAAGCATCACAGGGCTGTCTGGCTTGAGCTGAGGAAGTCAGGGAGGTGGGTGACTGCCCAGGGAAATTAAGGAGAGCCACCATCACCAGTCCTTTAATCACCCGCTGTGAGGGTCATTATCTGATCTCCCTGACTGAAGGGCAGGCAGAGCCTGCCAGATCAATGAGTCTCAAGGCAGTAGAAAGCCCCTTGGAAGCAGGCTTGCAAGGCATGGTCTGACGGTGAGAACTGGGCAGCTTAAATTGGTTTTAAAATTGGATTTGCTCCTGAACTATAGGAGATGAAAATAGAGAAGGGGGAAGAAAAAGCAACCAACTTGTACGTGTTGCATGCAGAGGCCTGCAGTCAGGAAGTGCTGCCTTTCAGACACACCGATTCTCCGGAAGCCAAGAGGTGGACTTCTACCTCTGGATCACTTTTTCCAAACAAGTCACATTAACTGATAGTTCCCTAGGAGAAAATCGAGTTGTCTCAGATAGAAAATCCTTTCCAGTGCCCGTGGAGGAGCAGATACCCAGCACGTGTGTGGGTTGGGACAGGTTGCTGTTTGTGTGGCTCTTGGCTCTTGGCTTTGCATTTGTTTTTTGTTTTTGTTTTTTTTTTTTGTGTGTGTGTGTGTGCTATGGGCTGCTCCCCCACACACACATTCTTTTCTTTCTTTCTTTTTTTTAAGCCAGTTCTTACCTCTGAAGGAAACTCTCAGGACTCTTTGGTACAGGACAGGAAACGTATGCCTGCCTAGGCTGCCTCTTCCCAGATTTCTTTGTGCAGAGAATACAGAAGTACTAGTACCAATCTAGGAGCCAAATGCACTCCAGAGCTGCACCTGTCCTTGAGGAGCACAGGGTTTGCAGCACTACTATTTGGGGGTTTTTCTCTTTTGAGATGAGAACTTAGTAGGTAGACAACACTGGTTTAAACTGGTTTGTGACCTTGTGCATCCTCTTCCCAAGTGTCACACATGTGCCACCCTGCCCAACGTGGCCCTTCGTTCCTTCCTTCCCTCCCTCCCTCCCTTTCTTCCTCCTTTTCTTTGACACGGTGCCTCATCTCAGGTTGACCTGAAATTTGCTATGTAGTCAAAGCTTTCTTTGAACTCCTGATATTCCTGCGGACACCTCCCAAGTGCTAGGAAAGTGCTAGGGATGCAGGCACAGGCCTCCGTGCCTGGCTTCAGATGGCTACTTTGGTGTTAGACCTTTGCTGCAGGGTGTGTATTCCTGTGGACCTCTCAGTAGCTGTGTTTGGGGTGATGCTTCAGCTCCTCCGGACCACATATGAGCCTAAGAATCATGAGTAGCTGTTGTCAGAAGGCCGCTTGTTCATCCCCTGCTGCTCAGCCCCAAAATAACCACACAGAAACTGTATTATTTAAATCACTGCATGGCCCATTTTCTCTAGCTTCTTATTGGCTAACTCTTATCTTAAATTAACCTATCTCCATTAATCTGTGTATCACCACGAGACTGTGGCTTACTGGGTAAAGTTTCGACATGTCTATCTCCAGCAGGGCTACATGACTTCTCCCTCACTCTGACTCCTTTCTCCCAGCATGCTGTTTAGTTTTCCCCGTCTACCTAAATTTTGCCCTATCAACAGGCCAAGGCAGTTTCTTTATTCACCAATGGTATTCAGAGCATACAGAGGGGAATCCCACATCTGTATAATAAACCTACCTGTTATCAAACCTCCTATGAACTGTGGCATCTTTACAATTCCAGAAACAATTTACTGAAACTTAGAGTGAGTTTCCTCTTGAAGAGCCATGGTCATCCAGTACATTAACCATTGCCTCAGTTTTATGGAAAAGGCAAAAGAAGGACCTTTATTGACAATATTAAAGGTAGGAGTTTGTACATTCCTGAGCTTGAGAAGGAATCCTGTGTGTCAGGTCCAGGCAAGTACAACCGATAGTCAAGTGTCCATCTGACTAGGGCCCCATTGGACAGCATTCTAGACACCGTTGATTCATAGGGAAGACTGTGGGGTGGTCCAGAGATAGAGGAGGTACAAAAGGAAAAGAATCCTCTCACTGTTGAAATATCGAGAACTGGAACCACATACCAATCCCAAGCATTCTTGTCTAAACCTGCAGTGGAATAATGACATCACAAAAGGCAAGCTTTTCACCTAAGGCTGTGTACATTTTAATACTAGTCATGGCAGTTTACTGAAAAATTTATTTTTTATTCAACTTTGTTGAAGTAATATTGCATACAATACAATGTGTAACCAGCTACTGCAGTCCAGATGCGGAGTATCTCCTCTAGGCTGTGACTGTCTGCAGCTGCAGCTCTTAGGAGGCTGAGCAAAGGATTGGCAGAAGTTAAACAAAAGCAAAAGGGAGTCATGAGATGGCTCAACAGATAAAGGTTCTCGTGCCAAGTCTGATGTCCTTAGCTCTATCCCATCATGACCCACATGGTAGAAGGAGAGAACACACACACACAAAAGTAACTAAATAATCTTCTCAGATGTTAATTTGGTCTTGAAATCATAGTATCTGAGTAAATTATTTTTTAGAAGTTAGGCAGAGCACAGAGATTAGGTCCTAAAGTATTTGCTACACACGAATGAAAACCCATGTTTGATACCCAGCACCTACCTAAAAACCCAGGTGTAATGATGTCTGCTTCTAACCTCAGCACGGATGGCTTGCTGGTCAGTGAGCCTTCCTGTGTCAGGATTCCTGGGTCCCAGTGATGAGAGGCTGTGTCACAAAGCAAGGTGGACCTAGTGTTGATCTCTGGCACATACCTGTGCACAAATACAGCCACACAAAAAAGCACACACCTGCACACCACTGAAGACTTATGAAACATCTTCATCACCCCAGAGCATCACACTACCCTGCAGACTAATTTTACTCTGTGTCTGTGCCATAGCAAACACTTGTATTTGCGTTATTACAGATGTAATATTACAGGTCTCCTATAGACCTTCCTACAGTGTGCTTTGTGTATGACTTTCCCTCAGGAGACACGAACAAGTGTATACTCAACCCAAGTGAGACACCACAACAGACCAGCAGGTCCACCCAGGTCTAGCTTGGTAAACCGATGGGTTTCTTGTTGGGGTTACGTGCAGAACATGGTGCCTCAGGCAGCTCCATCACCAGAGAACTCAGAGTCCTCTCCAGCATGGGTGACTTCTTACAAAAGTTGCATCACTTGGAGTTGACTCCCAAGTGTCTCCCAGGCACATCTTTTGCTTATGGGACCTCGGGAAAGAGCTTTGTGGTTTTTAGCTTTCCTGAGTATCATGAGTGCATCTTCCCTCTGGACGGAATGCTTCAATTCAGAGGAAACAGATAAAAAACAGTGCCCTGCACCATGTGGGTCTGACTTCTTTCTAAGATTCAGACTTTGTAATATCTGGGCCATTTGCTGAAGAGAGATGAAAATATGTGTCCATCCCATGAACTGTGCACAAAATTCATAATAACATTATTCATAATCATGAAAAATAAATTATGAGCAACTTGAATAGCCATCTTCAGTTGGATGGATAAACAAGATGTGATCCAGTGGAAAATTATTGAACCATAAAATAGTAGTGAGTTTATACTTAAATTGAGATAAATAAATTACATGCCTGTGATCCCGGTGAGGCAGAGACAGAAGGATCAGAAGTTCAAGGTTAGGTTGTGTCGCGCGCCTTTAATCCCAGCACTGGGGAGGCAGAGGCAGGCAGATCTCTGTGAGTTCAAGACCAGCCTGGTCTACAAGAGCTAGTTCCAGGACAGGCTCTAAAAAGCTACAAAGAAACCCTAGTCTCGAAAAAAAAAAAAGTTCAAGGTCACCCTTTGCTATCTAACAAGTTCGAGGACATCCTGTATAAATCTTTACCTAGTCCTAGTAGTAAATGGTTTCGACTTTCATTTTCTTCCGGACTTTTTTTTTTAAATATTTATTTATTTATTATGTATACAATATTCTGGTGCCAGAAGAGAGCACCAGACCTCATTACAGATGGTTGTGAGCCACCATGTGGTTGCTGGGAATTGAACTCAGGACCTTAGGAAGAGCAGGCAATGCTCTTAACCGCTGAGCCATCTCTCCAGCCAGCCATCTCTCCAGCCCTCTTCTGGACTTTTTAAAAATTACATTTGTTTGTTTATTGTAGACGAAAGGGATGTTTGTGTGTGCCAAGCATGTGTGTAGAGGTCAAAGAACAACTTGCAGGAATCAGTTCTGTCTTTCCACCATATTGCCCAGGGAGTGAACTCAGTCTTCACACTTGGTGACAGCCGTCTCAGCCATACTGTCAGCCTTCCTCGAAAAGTTCCTAATTCAGATAATTCAGACTTTTACACTTAGACCTGTGATTAATTTCAAGGGGTGTGTGTGTGTATACTTACTGTATAGTCAAAGTAAATATTTGTCTCCCCTCAAATACCCAGTTCCATTGCCCTCTCTTCAAAAAGCTGATCTTTCCCCCATGTAAATGCCTTGAGGGTCCAGATCCAGCTCAGTTGGTAGAATGCCTGCATAGCATGTTCAAAACCTTGGGTTTGATTCCCAGCATTATATAAACCTGGTGTGGCACCACACACCTGTTACCCCAGGACTTGGAAGGTGGAGGCAGGAAGATCAGGCAATCAAGGCCATCTTGGACTACAGAGTAAATTTGAGACCAGTCTTGTGTGAAACCTAGTCTGAAAATGAAATGAATAAATGAATGAATAATAGATACTTAATTTTTTTTTTTTTTTTTTTTTTTTGGTTTTTTAAGACAGGGTTTCTCTGTGGTTTTGGAGCCTATCCTGGAACTAGCTCTTGTAGACCAGGCTGGTCTCGAACTCACAGAGATCTGCCTGCCTCTGCCTCCCAAGTGCTGGGATTAAAGGCGTGCGCCACCACCGCCCAGCTAATAATAGATAAATAATTTAAATGTTTTGGTATGTTAAAGAGTCTGTTGATCATGCAGATCTATTTCAGAAGTCATTTCAGAAGTCGGTTCTGTTCTACTGGTTTATACATCAAATATATGGCCACAATGTCTTTTTATAAGATGTATTGTTTTTGTATTTGTGACTGTATTGCCTGCCTGCATGTATGTATGTGTGCACTGCATGTGTACAGTGCCCATGGAGGGAGGTCAGAAGAATCAAAGCTTGAGTTACACATGGTTATGGCACACCACATGGGTACTGGAACTCAGACTTTCTGCAAGAGCTAGTGTTCTTACCACTGAGCCATCCTGCCACATTGCCCACACTGTCTTGATTGTTTAGGTCTACAGTAGATTTTGAAATGGAATAATGGAAGTCTTCTATATTTATTCTTATTAAAAATTGATTTTAAGGGACTAGATAGATGGCTTAGCAGCTAAGAGCACTGACAGCTCTTCTGGATGTCCTGAGTTCAATTCTCAGCAACCACATGATGACTCCCAGCCATCTGTAACGGGAGTGCAGGAGTGAGTGCACGCAGACAGAGCACTCATATACATAAAATACATAAATAAATATATTTATTTTAATATTCTGAATCCTTTGAGTTTACATATAAAGCAAAAAATGACTTTCTGTTTAAAATTAAAATGGGCTGCTGGCTGGGCAGTGGTGGCACAAGCCTTTAGTCCCAGAGGCGGGGGATCTCTGAGTTTGAGGCCAGCCTGGTCTAAAGAGAGCTAGTTCCAGGACAGTCAGGGCTGTTACACAGAGAAATGCTGTCTTAAAACACTCCCCCCCCCCAATAAAAGAAGGCTGCTGAGATTTTGATCGGAGTTGCGTTAACTCCATAAGGGAAGTTTTAGGAAGCATTGATACCTTAATATATTCTTTGAGATGTAGCTCAATGATAGAGCATGTACAAGGGCTGAGGCTCAGTGCTTGGCACCCAGCGTGTAGTAATGATACTGTCTGTAAATCTGTGAGTGTGTCTTAGGCCGTCCAAGTTTTATCTGTGCATTTACCACTTAGTGTGCTGTTTTCACCTTGTTCTCTTTCTCCCATGATTCTTACCTTTATGTTATATAAGTGGTATTTTGAATTTCACTTGTTTTTGTTCTTTTGAGACAGGGTCTCTTTGTGTTGTGTGGTTGTGGATGTCCTATAACTCGCTGTGTAGACCAGGCTAGCCTCAAACTCACAGAGATCTGCCTCCTGTGTGCTAAGTTTGAGATGTGCTACACAATGCTCAGCTAGAGAAAAACAAGCTCTAAACTGAACTGTCTATGCAGCCTTGGGGGAGGAAATAGATATGTGTGTGTGTGTGTACGTGTGTGTGTGTACATGTGTAAATTTTGAGACAAGGTCATGATTATTTGTTCCAGGCTGATTTTGAACTCACAATCTTCTTGCTGAATCTTTTGAGTGCTAGGATTACAGGTGTTTGCCAACATGTGCAGCCTGTTTCTAGTTTTTTTAGTGTAACCTGGATGGACTCGATTATTTGTTTCTTCTTTGTTTATTTTGTTGTTTTATTTTTTTGTTTTGTTTTGTTTGTTTGTTTTTGTGAGGAGGAAGACCAAATCCACAATTGGTTTAGTTAAAGCAAGCTATATTTTGGGGTACACTCGAGACTGGCCATTCTGGCTGCCTCTCCTAAATCAGGATTTTAGAGAGCAGTCTCTGCTGGCCTCTTGAAGTCCCTTTTATGGGAGAGATAAAGTATTACAAGGGTGAGAGAGTTGGCTGTTATACATTGTTAGAAAGGAACAATGAAAGAGAAGGAAAAGGGTAAAGATATATGTAATGCCCGCGTTACTCTCTGTGGTACAGCTCAGGTGACACTGTACCATTTGCGAGCTGGGCAAGGGCCTGGAGATTCAAAGAACACACAGGAGATGTGGGTCATTTGAGAAGAGATAAGCCAAATGCCTATTTTGTTGTTTTAAAGGTCTCACGCTTGCCTTGAATTTGTTGCTGTTCTGCTTCAGCCTCTCAAGTGCTGGGATCAGGGGAGTAACCACCATAGCTGACATTTGTTCTGTTCTTTAAAGTCCTTAGAATTTCAGAGCTCTCAGTCATGCTGCATATGAATAATATAGTTTTGTTTCTTTCTTTCAAATTTGTATGTATCTAATTTCTTTTTCTTTTCTTACCGCACTGGACAGAATGTCTAGAGCAGTTGAAGTGTCAGAAGAGACTCCTTGTCAAATACCAAGGAGAAAGTGTTTCTTCGGTCTTTCATTGTTAATAATGTGCTGTAGGGCAGGTCTGTCTAGTCCTGTCTCTGCATCATGGCCCTGTCATCTTTGCTTTGGATCCTTTATTGAAATGGGGTTTTACTGCATAGCATAGGCTGGCTGTGAACTTGTTATATAGCCAGCTGTCCTTAAACTCCTGGTCTTCTTGCCTCTCAATGTTAGTATTGTCAAAGTGTTTTGTCTTGTTTTGAGACAGAGTCTCACTGTGTAGCCCTAGTTGGTCTGGAACTCACAGAAATCTGCCTGCCTCTGCCTCCTAAGTACTAGAATTAAAGGCGTACACCATGACCTCCCAGCTCTTCAACTTGAGTTTTATCCAGCATCCATTGTTGGTTTGTTTATGTGGTTTTGTGGTTTTTAATGTTTTCTTTCTTTCTTTCTGTCTGTCTGTCTTTCTTCTTCTCCTTCTCCTCCTCCTCCTCTTCCCTCTTTGTCTCTCTGTCTCTCTCTGTCTCTCTCTGTCTCTCTCTCTCTCAAGACAGGGTTTCTCTGTAGCCCTGGTTGTCTTGAAACTCACTCTATTACCTGACCTCAAACTCACAGAGATCACTTCCATGGTGTGGGATGCCCTTCTGTATGCTGTGAATATGTTTTATTACCTTTAATTAGTAAAGAAGCTGATTTGGCCAATAGCCAGACAGAATAGAGACAGGCAAGAAATTCAGGCAAAGATAAGGGGAAAAGGGGGCATAGAGAAGCAAGATGTCAGGTAGCAAGCCACAAACCTCATGATAAAATATAGAATAATAGAAACGGGCTAATTTAAATTATAAGAGCTAGTTAATAATAAGCCTGAGTTAATAAGCCAAACCGTTTGTAATTAATATTAAGCCTCAGAGTGGTCATTTGGGAATTGACAGGCGGGAGAGAAACTTGCAGTTATATTTCCCGAATGCTGGAATTAAAGGTGTGCACTATCATTACCTGGCATCTTGGTGCTTTTGAAAGGTATTATTCTGTATGGTCTTGAATTCATGGTGATTCTCCCGTCTTAGACACCAAAATTCCAAGAATGCAGGTGTAGGTTACTGCACCAAATTTAGCTGTAGCTTTTCATAGATATCCTTGCTCAAACTAAGGAAGGACCTTTCTATAACATGGCTGCCAAAAGGTTTTAGCAATGTGTTTGCTTTTGGAAACACGGCCTCCTATGTAGCCCAGATTTGTGGCCCTCAGCCTTCCAAGCTCTGGG
This sequence comes from Chionomys nivalis, assembly GCF_950005125.1. Lineage (NCBI taxonomy): Eukaryota > Metazoa > Chordata > Mammalia > Rodentia > Cricetidae > Chionomys > Chionomys nivalis. The sequence continues at coordinate 14,758,825 of NC_080093.1, forward strand.
ATTATAGACGTACACCACAATACCCACCCAACTGGGATGCTGGATGCTTATAACTTTGTGTCTAGTGAGATGAACATGTAGATTTTCCCCTTCTGAGATGAAGCTCTGGATCACGATACACTATCCATTTTATTATGTTGGTCTTTTATGTGTGCTGGTGTTTTCCCTGAATGTATGTCTGTGCTGTGCCTACAGTGGCCAGAAGAGGGCATCAGACCCCATGAGCCTGGAGTTAGGATTGTGAGTGCTAGGTGTTGGGCCTAGGTCCTCTGGAAGATCAGCCCTGAATCTTAACTGCTGAGTCATCTCTCCAGCCCCTTAGTTCAGTTTCTGTAATAGATTTAGATATAGTCTGTTTTTTCTGCTTTGTTGTTTTTTAAATTACATTTATGTCTTTTGTGTGTGTACATGTATGTATATGCATGGTACACATGTGGACGTTTGAGGACAACTTGCTGGAGTCAGTTCTTTCCTTTACCATGTGCTTCCTTGTAGTCTGACTTTTCTTGTCAGCCTTTCTTGGCTGGCCAGCTCCCAATAATGACATAGAGACTTACTCATTATGAAAACTTGGCCTTTATCGTAGGCTTGTCCCCAGGTAGCTCTTATAATTTAAATCAACCTGCTTCTATTGCCTACATTCTACGAATGGCTTTTTACTTCTCATCTGTACTGTATGTCCATTGGTCGGTATCTCCTGTACACACAGATGCTTCTCTCTTTCTTTGCCCAGAAGTCCTGCCTATCTCTCCTAGCTATTGGCTGTTCATCTTTTTATTAGCCAATCACAGCAACGCATCTTCACATAGTATATGAATATCTGCAACAGTTTCCAGAGGTGACACTCAGGTATCAGGCGTAGAGGAAAGCACTGTACCCGCTGAGCCATCCTGCCCCGCCTGGGGTTTTCTCCTTTATGGTTGTAACAGTTTTATTAATTCCTCAGCAAGGGTCTTGTGTCCTCCAGAGTGGCCTGGAACTCCCTGTGTAGCTGAGGATGGTGTTGATCCTCCTGCTCATAGGCATGTGCCACACAGCAGGTTTATTCAGTTCAAAATATTTTCTCATATCTCTTGTGACATTTAGAAATGTGTCATTTTATTTCTATTATTTGATGATTTTTTTCAGATATATTTGTTAGTAATTTCTTATTTAATTCCCTGGTGGTCAAAAAAGGTTTGGTGTGATTCCAGTTCTTTTAATGTATTGTGATTTGGCTTATGATCCAGCATATGTCTGTCTTGTCGAATGCTCTGTGTGCCCTTGAGAAGAATGTATTCTGCCGTTGTTGAGTAGAGTTTTCTATAAATACCCTTGAGGACAAGTGGGTTGGTAGTCTTGTAGTCGCTGCTGGTTTGTCTCCTCATCCCATCAGTTATGGGCTCTGCAGCCCTAATTGCCTGTCCTCGTTTTCTTCCTTCAGTCTGTCAAGTCTTCAAAGCTCTGTTATTATTTGCACATACATTCAGTACTCTATGTCTCCTTCATCCTGGGATTTGACTCTCTGAGCCTGGTATTGTTCTTTTTACATGTGCTTATTTGGGTGAAGGGTGTGTCGTGTGCCACAGCCTGTGGGTGAAGGTTAGAGAACAACTTGGGGAGCTGGCTCTCTTTCTTCAACAGGTGAATCCCAGAGATGGAGCTCAGGTTGTCAGGTTTGGTGGCAGTACCTTTACCTTCTGAGACATCATCCCAGTCCTGCTGGCTTTCTTACGGGTGTTGGACTTTGTTCAAGAAGGCAGATGAATTGTTTGTAGATCACGGTGATCCTCTGAATCTTCTCTTAATCCTCAGAAGGGTAGGCTTGAAGTAGATAGACTTCATAATGTAGTGCTGCCATCAAGAGTGGAACTGCCACCAGCGGTAGTGGCGCACGCCTTTAATCCCAGCACTCGGGAGGAAGAGGCAGGTGAATCTCTGTGAGTTCAAGGCCAGCCTGGTCTACAGAGCAAACTCCAGGATAACCAAAGCTACATAGAGGAAAAAAAAAAAAAAAGAGTGCAGCTGCCTGGTACTCGTTTGTTTTGTTTTTCAAGATGGTTTCTCTATATAGCTTTGGTTGTCCTAGAACTTGATTGTAGACCAGGATGGTCTCACACTCAGAGATCTGCCTGTCCTGCTTCCTGAGTGCTGGGATCAAAGGTGTGTGCTACTACTGCCCAATACCTGGTACTGATTTTGAATATCGGGTAAACAGTACTTTGTTGTGGATGGGGTTAAAATTCAGATATCGCTCTGTCCTGTGCACTCTGAGAACTGTTCATTTTGAGGTCCCACCTCTCTTGTCTGGCTGACCTACACACACACAATGTGGATTTTTATTTTTACAATTTCTTTCTTTCTTTCTTTCTTTCTTTCTTTCTTTCTTTCTCTCTCTCTCTCTCTCTCTCTCTCTCTCTCTCTTTCTCTTCTTCCTTTTTTCTTCTTTTTCTTCTTCCTCCTCCTCCTCCTCCTCCTCCTTTTTTTTTGAGACAGTTTCTCTGTGTAATAGTCCTAGATGTCCTGGAACTAGTTCTTGTAGACCAGGCTGGCCTCGAACTCACAGAGATCCTCCTGTCTCTGCCTCCTGAGTGCTGGGATTAAAGGCGTGCACCACCACCGCCCAGCAATTTTTACAATTTCTTACTGCGTACACATGTGCGTGTGTGTGTGCTGTGTGTGCGTGCATGTGCATGTGCATACATATTTATATATCTGTCTGTCTCTTGGTCAGGAAGAGAGTTGAAACATAGAGCTCTTAGATCTCCATATTCTGTCCTTTTAATCATGTTTGGTCCAGTGACTATTTTGAGCCACATTCATAAGGACATGACATAATGTAATATAACATAACAGAAGCATAGAAATTGCAGGAAGGCTCAGTGGATAAAGGCACTTACAGCCAAGCCTCGGAACCCGCACAATCTAAGGAGAGAGCCAGCGCCTGCAAGTTGTCCTCTCACCTCCACACTTAGGCCATGGCACATTCATGCCCAGGCAGGTAGGCAAGCGTGCATGCACATGAGCACACACACACACATGCACGCGCACACACACACACACAAATGTAATGAAAAGAATTAGGGGCTGGAGAGATGGCTCAGTGGTTAAGAACACTGACTGCTCTTGCAGAGGACCTGATTCTGCTCCCAGCACCCACAAGGTGAATCTCAACTGTCGGTAATTTTAATTTCAAGGGATTCAGTGCTATCTTCTGGTCTCCAAAGGTACTGAACACACATAGTACATACATTCAGGCCAAAAACTCATACATCAAAAGAATAAAATAATTTTAAAAAAAAGAAAAAAAAAGTTTAGAGTTAGGGAGCCAAATATGGTTATACATACCTTTAATCCCAACACTTGAAACCCTGTCTTTTAAAACACACACACACACACACACCATCTTAAAAGGTGGGGCTAGAGAGATCTCTGATCAAGAGTGTTTTCTGCCCCTGCAGTAGACTGACATTCAGTTTTCAGCACCCATGGGCTGCATGATGCGTATCTCGAGCTCCAAGGGATCCCACACAGCCTTCTGGCCTCCATACGCACCTCCACATAAAAAAAATCACATTTTTTTTTTCCAAGACAGGGTTTCTCTGTGTAGCTTTGGAGCCTGAAATTACCTGGCTCAAGTGAGAAGGAAACATGGAACACACAACAAACCCACTTAGGAGTTTATTAGAGGGGGCATGTACAGGCCTGGGGAATCAGTGTGCAGAGAGAGAGAAAGAGAGCTTGAAGATGGCACCTTCAGCTTTTAAAGGCTGCCTAGCGCATGTGCACAGGGGGATGACGTGGCTGCGTCATACGCAGATGACAAAGCTCACGCATGCTTGTAAGGGCTCATGCAGTTGCGTCATATGTAGATGGTGCAACCATGCTGCACATGGGTCACGCGCAGGGGTCGGAGCCACTAGGCACTTCTGCCTGAGGGTTTGATTGCACATGCATGGCCCTGGAACCTGGAAGTGTCAGTCATGTTGTGTGGCTGAATCATTACAGCGTCTGTCCTGGAACTCGCTCTTTAGACCAGACAGACCGAGACCTGCCTGTCTCTGCCTCCTGGGAGCTGGGATTAAAGGCATGCACCACTACCCAGCACATTCATATACTTTTAAAGAGAGGGCGAGAGAGACAGACACTACACACTACACACACACACACACAGAGAGAGACAGAGACAGACAGACAGCGTACAGCACAGTCCCTGCGTAATTATTAGTCTCCTCTAGATACTAGTTAGACCTGGAACTCACGAATCTCCTTGTTTGTTCTTGTCCTTTGAGGTGCAAATCCTTTAGTTGTTCTATGTAAACAAATGCTAAAAATAGCTCAGCAAGTATTTGAACCTAGCTGCTCAGAGATCACCACGTGTGTCTGCTTAGCTTGTTGGCACAGTCGCCTAATGAGTGCACTGCACAACTGCGTGGCATCTATGCCGTGAAAGTCGGCCTAACTAGCACACCTCAGTAGGACATTGCAGGATGGGCTGGAGCTGATCTGAGAAGTGTCATGTATAGTTTGCATATGTGTGGAGTAAAGAGACATTCTCTCCCCTTCTTTCCATCCTTTGCTCATTCTCTGTGTATGAAAATCTGCCCTTCAGATTGTCCCTGTGGGAGCTTCAGCTGGCAGTTTGGGTCAGACTTGTTCAAGTCAGTGCCCTTTCCTGAAGCTGCTGTTTTAGGGTGCTGCCATACTAGAGTGTCGCACTCTGAATTATCTGTCCCGGAGCTGTAAAGTGGAAGGGGCGGTGCTGAAGAGAGAAGGGACCGGGACACCGCAGGGTCAGCAGATGGAGACACTCGCCACTGAGGCTAATGGCTGGAGTTTGGTCCCTAGGATTCAAACAAGTCACCATCTGACCTCTACATGTCACGGCAAGTAAGCCCCTTTGTTTCCCCTGCCTTCAAAGGTGTGCAGCCAGGCACAGTGTTACATGACTGTGGAGTTCAAAGACAGCCTCACCCGGAGTTTGAGGCCACTCAAAGCCATCCCAGGTGTTGTGCAGCAGCTGCTCAACCTCATGGCCATGCATTGTTTCCCACCTGACCCTGCTGAGCTCCACATGCATTTGGTTTCCCACTTTTCTTGTTTGCTCCATGAGGCGGACTTGCTCTGAGGCTGTAGAAGCCTATCTATCAGTGCTGAGAACAGTGCCCAGTGTGAGGTGTCGGGGACAATTCTAATCTTACCATGTGACCTAATGAGAGATTCCTTTCCTTTTTAGCTGAGCCTTTGTTACTAAATTAATTCTGCAAGCTTGTTGAGTGTTTACTGTTCCTTGGGCTCTGTTAGGCAGTGTGAGGAAGCCACACCGTAACTGGTACTCTTCAGATTGTAACACATCCACTCATGGCAATTTCCAGTGAGGAAATTGATGGTAGCAGTCACGCGTGTGTCGCCCAAAGAGAGGCCCTGCCAACAAATCTCTCCTTGGGAAACCTGTGAAGTAGAGGTGTCTTCGTGGGGAGGTTATTTATGAATGGGCTGGAAGGGAACTTCAGGCCCTAAAAAAAATAGCCATAGGTTCAAGCAGGTGCAAGAAACAGTAGGAACAGCTCTGGGCTGCAGCTCTACTTTCCAGATACAGCTGTTGACTGAAACTTTCTTTTTCAGTACCCATGAGCAGCTAGACCCATTAGCCAGAGTCTCACTTATGCAATGCCTTTTCAGCGCTCAAATAACCTTAACCTTCCCTGAACTTGGAACCTTAAATGTGAATTCTGGGGAAAGAATCGTCATTTGCTTTCTCTTATCAGAATCTCCCTTACGAACTGTACAGCCCCTGGCTACTGTTTAACTATAAGGAAGGCGCTGAGTACTTAGGCTGGTGACATGGCAGATGCGAATGCATGCTGCATCTGGAGGAAGAGATCCTTCCCCACTGGGAGACGTGACCAGTGAGGAGTCCTTGAGAGAGACTAGGGAAGATGAAGCTTATGTTCCTCTTCAAGCTCTTGCTAGAGTTGACAAGCATCTCAATCCTGGAATGGATCCAGAGGAAGAATTTAGGCGATGTCAGGCAATCTTTGAGAAAAATCTCTTAGCTAGTGAGTGAACGTCTACCGGAGTGCAAACCTGTAAAGCAGCCCCAGCGTGAACCACACACTGAAACGGGGGGGGGGGGGGACAGTGGATCCTCTGAAAAGCCTCCCCACTTTAATTCCCTTTTAAGTTAATCTGTTCCACAGCATCCTGAGCTGATATCTTGTAGGATTAAGGACTGACAGATGTTAGATCAGAACTGTGAGGAAGCCGATCAGATGATGCTGGTCTGTGAGAACAGACTCTGACCTTGAGACGTGAACAGTCACCGGCCAAATCCTCCTAACTCCTGTCCCAGGCCGATGAGCAAAGGGTTGACTGAGGCCTAAAAACCAACCGAAGCTTAAAGACTCTTGAATCTCCAGCTTCTACTGTCCAGAATACCAGCCGTAGTCACTTTTTGTCTGTAACTCATTAAGGGTGGTCTCCCAAGTTTCTCTGTTTTTGAGACAAGGGCTTCTCTCATAGGCCAGGCTGGCCTGGAATTCTATAGATAGGTGAGAGTGGCCCTGAATTCCTGACCCTCCTGTCTCTACCTAAGTAAGTATACTACATTTGCGAGTATGTGTCCCCATACCCAGGTTTAGTGCGGCCAGCACCGCACATCTGGCATCATCCTGGACCTGGGTTCTAAGGCAGTGAAAACACAGGACAGCCAGGGCTACACAGAGAAACCCTGTCTTAGAAAACAAAGAAGTGAAAACACAGAAAACCACAGCCTTCACTGTGCAGAGCCAGGTATCGATGGGCCTATCCGCTCAACTTTTCTTTCACAGAACCTGTACCCCTTGCACTACGAGGTTTGCAGCCTTGGCAGCAGGTTCTCGGATCCTGACTTCTGGCCCGCGGTCTGGCTTGTGTTTGCGTTGCATGGGAGAATCCAGCGTCCACAGCAGGATAATCACCGGCAGCTGGGTGAAGATGGGTGCGGCCTTACTCCTGACCTGTGTTAGGGTTATCTGGGGATAGCAAAAACATCCCAAAGCCTCTTGTCTCCAGAAAGTTTTCCCTATAAAATTAGTAACTGTTTATTTGCCTTTCGCTGTGTGCCAGATACTGGGGAGCCGCTGTCTCGTGTCACTTCACACCAGCTGACGAGGCAGGTAGTGTTGTGCCCCGTCACAGGTATGCAAACCGAGGCCAAAAGACCAGAAACTCATAATGACTTTAGATAGTTAATTGGTGCTTAATGTGGAGCCAAAATGCAGATCTGTGACCTCGACGTCCATGTTCCTAAAGACTTTGCTGTTTTCTCACGCCATTGTCTCTGGACACGAGGACCAAGTGGTTAGGTCCCCCTTCTCACCCATCCTGCCTAGGTTGCTTTCTCTTGGCTTTTTTGAGGCAGTGTTTTCAAGGAAATCGGCCATGGGGCCTTTGAAACTGAGGCCGTTTGTCACATCTTCCGTGGAATCTAAACATCCCTTTGTGGTAGAGAATCACTGAGACTATAGTACCTTTGGGAGGATTTAAAATAGGTGCTCCCAACGCCTGGCTAGCTCAGTCGGCAGAGCATGAGACTCTCCAAACAGATAGTTCCTGTGAAAGGAGCTGCTCTTGAGACCCAGAGCTCTCCCTGTGGCTGTGTAGTCATTTGGTATGGTGATGTTTCTATCGACCACAGGAGCTTCAAAGTGCTCAACTCCTTTATTGCTGGGCCATTTTAGAAAGGAGATTCAAGTTACATTTCCTGGCCAGGAGGGGAGGCTCAAAGGTGACAGGTGTTGGAGCTGGGGAAAGGACTCGGAGCAGGTGCTTGCTCTGCAAGCATGAAGAACAAAGTTCAAATTCTGTACATTTACTTAAAAAAAAAAACAGGCATAGCCAGATGATGGTGGTGGCGCACGCTTTAATCCCAACACATGGGAGGCAGAGGCAGGCAGATCTTAGTGTGTTCAAGGCCAGCCTGGTTTACAGAGTTTACAGAGCTAGTTCCAGGCAGGACAAGTTCCAAAGCTACACACAGAAACCCTGTTTCTAAAAAAGAAAAAAGAAAGAAAGAAAGAAAGAAAGAAAGAAAGAAAGAAAGAAAGAAAGAAAGAAAGAAAGAAAGACCAAAACCAAAACAAACAAAAAATCCAGTCATGGCTCTATATACGCCTGTAACCCCTGTGCTGTGAGGGGCAGACAGGATGCTCACTGTGACACGAGCCACCAGCCAAACGCCAGGTTCAGAGACCTCAAGGAGATAAAGCTGAATGTGATAGAGTCGAGCGCCTGGTACTGTCTTTAGCCTGCACGCATGCACACATGCACACACGCAGGTTTGCGTTCTCCCCTACATACACCTGTACATCTACCACATACACAGTCGATGTCAGCTGTTATCTGAATGCCTGTACCGAGAGTGCTGGAGTCATTATTAATAAGACAGTGCTACCGTCGTTATTAATAAGAGCTTCAGTTACTCTCAAAGCTTTCCTAGCATCCGGTGTCCTGGCTGCATGGGGTCATCATGGTTTGTGAGGATGCCTTAGAAAACATGACTAGTGGGTAGTTTTCCTACTCTGAGCTACTGTGGACTGAATTGTAGGTATGGATCTAGGAAGCCTCAACCCCAGCCAGCAGCTGATGAATAAAGGTGGCCTGGGTTTAGAAAAGAGGCTAGTTATTTTTATGTGGTGTTGTTCCGAGCCAGGGTCTCACTGACCCGAGCTGGTGCAGAGCTCACCAAGGAGATACTGGCCTCAGATTCACAGAGGTGTGCATCTCTTTCTGCCTCCCTAGTGCTAGGAGTAAAGGTGAGTACCTTTGCACTTAGCTGGGATAGTTTAAAAGGGAATCTGAGCTCAGCTTGGTGACACAGGCCTGTAATCCCAGCTGCTCAGGTGTCTGAGGCAGGGGATTGCAAGCCAAGGCCTGAGCTACAGAGCTCTCCAGAGAAGGAACTCAGTCTAGAGGGGCCACTGGGGTCGGCAGGAAGCCAGATCCAGAGGTTGCATGAGCACCACCTTTGCCGTGACCCAGGTCAGTAGTGAGGCTTGAATAAATGTCTTCTCTACAGCACGCGAGAGTCCCTGAGTATGCCCAACCCAGACCTGGGCAGAGAGCATCTCTGTCTTCTTCCATCAAAAGTAAAAGAGCAGTGGTGGTGCAGGGGCAGCAGAGCCTGCTGAACTGACAGCGAGAGGAGCATAGCCAGGTGATCCTGAGAGCTTCCGAGGCTGAGGCTCTGGGGTCCAGTTGGTACACTGGGGTACAGTCATCTCCTCCTGTGCTGCACCTTTTTTTAGCAACTGGCTTTAGTGTGATTTTGTCATTTGGTACCTGACTCCCCTTAGGGAAGACTATCCAAGGTGTTAGATTATAGGAACTGCTGAGACCGCACAGCTTGTAGGATTTAGGAAAACATGAATTACTCTGTTTCACCTGGTTCTTAGGAGGAATTTTGCCCTTTTTTGGCCTTGAGTCAAGACCCTGGCTAGCTGTTTAGCTATGAATGCTGCCCACAAGCATGAGAGGACTGGATTACCTGTGTGCCTGCCATTGCTGGTCCCAGTCCCCATGCTTATGGAGCTGGAAGCAGAGCAGACAGCCTATCCTGTGGGGCACTGCTGGAGTGGCTGGGAGAAAGAAGGGTCAGGCCTTTGCCTTTGCTGCCTCTTCCCGCGGAGCCCAGGACACAGCCCGGCTCAGCACCGCCCGTTCTTCGTCTCCTCAGGAACTTGGGCAGAAAGGAGCATTTGCTCCCAAGTAAGGTTAACTTTGGTCTGGAAAGGAAAACAGCCCAGAGGTGACCTTCTGTCCCAGGGGCCAGCCTTGGTCCATAGTGTGTCTGACTCCTTCTGGTCCCTTTGCCTCCTGCCTTCTCTCAGGCCAATGCCCTCACACTTACCCTCCCAGTTCCCTGTGAGCAAGGTTTTCATTGATGTCATGGTCTTCCTGCATGCAGGTTACCAGAGTGCGCAACCACTTTCTCCCCGCTCCTTCTTTCCCGCTAACTTGGTCTAGTGCCTCTGCTTCCACCTGCCCCTGCCCTGCCCTTTGCCTGAATCAGTGTCTCAGGAACTGCTTGCCTGGGGTTCCTTTATTATTAATATTAATCTCAGAGCCGGGCGGTGGTGGCGCACGCCTTTAATCCTAGCACTTGGGAGGCAGAGGCAGGCGGATCTCTGTGAGTTCGAGGCCAGCCTAGTCTACAAGAGCTAGTTCCAGGACAGGAACCAAAAAGCTACAGAGAAACCCTGTCTCGAAAATTAAAAAAAAAAAAAAAAAAAAAATTAAGCTCAGATATCCAAGATTCCCAAGGTCAGCTGAATTTTGAGTCTTTACCCCACAGAGAGTCAGGTCAGGTGAGGTTGCAGGTGTGTCAGGAGGTGAGACAGGAAGGTGAAGTTGTAGTTCAAACTGAGCACTCTAGTGAGTTCCAGGCTGGCCTAGACTATATATACCAAGACCTTGTCTCAAAAAGACAAAAGTCAGGGGCTGGAGAGATGGCTCAGTGGTTAAGAGAACTGGCTGCTCTTCCAGAGGACCTAAATTCAATTCCCAGCACCCACATGGCAATTCACAACTATCTGTAATTCCAGTTCTAGGGGATCCGACACCTTCATACAGACATACATGCAGTCAAAACACATAACAAGCCTGGCGGTGGTGGCGCACGCCTTTAATCCCAGCACTTGGGAGGCAGAGGCAGGTGAATTTCTGTGAGTTCGAGACCAGCCTGGTCTACAAGAGCTAGTACCAGGACAGGCTCCAAAGTCACAGAGAAACCCTGTCTCGAAAAACCAAAAAAAAAAAAAAAAAAAAAAGAAAAGTCCACATAAAATAAAGTTAAATAAATTTTAAAATATCAGAGCAGCATTGTTGAGGCGAGAGACACCCTGTTCCCCATCAGAATAACAGTTGCTGCTTATTCTTGAGTGTCCACTGTACCTCAATGCTTGGATGCCCAAAAGTTTGTTCCAAGAGATGGATATGAAGGCCGGGTTGGCACTGAGGGGTGAAAACAAGTGGCAGATGGTGCTGAGGAACATCCCAGGACTGAAGAAATGTGGTTTCCAGAAAGGGAGAAGCAGTAAGCCATTGGCAGAAAGCTCTACTCGGCATCCGGGACAGCCTGGCTAGAGGACGCGGGGGCTGAGAGTGCATGGTGGTGACAGGGACACTGGCGACCATACCCAGGGCACACAGCCTTGGTGCCCATGCTGGGCTGCTCAGAAAAGGTAGGGGATGGAAAAGATTCAAAAGTGGTCCCAGGCAGGGCAAGGCGGCGCATGCCCATAACCTCAGCACTTGGGAGGCAGTGGTCAGAGGCTGAAGAATTCAAGTCCAGCCTCAACTACACGAGATACATTTCTTTCTCAAAAAGGAAGCGGTATGGGAGATCTCATAAACCAGAAGGATTGCTCCCTGCCATCCTGCCTCCTTGCTTTATATAAACATTCTTGCCAGGGACTGAGACCCTGTTTGGCTCTTGACTTTCCTCAGGTACTAGAGGTGGTTCGAGCCAACTATGACACACTCACACTGAAGCTACAAGATGGCCTGGACCAGTATGAGCGCTACTCCGAGCAACACAAGGAAGCTGCCTTCTTCAAAGAGCTGGTGAGTGCCCATCCCCAGCTCCACCTGTGTCTCTGGGGGGGGGGTCTGGACACTGGGATCCGCTCTATATCTAGGGTATGACTGCAGCCTGCTAGATAATAAAATTAGAGGGGTCTGCATGTAACTTCTCCTCCAAAGCATTTTGGAATGAGGCAGTGAGAGGCAGATACTCCAAGGCAGCCTTACCCACCTCGTCTGCAGCCACAGAGACCACCTTACACAGCTGCAGCTGGGCCTGAGGTCTGGCATGTGTTGGCCAGTGCCAGCCATGATGTTTTACCCTGTTCCTGTACTTAGAGCAATTCGTGAGAGCAGCTGGTCCTTCTGCAGTCACTCCTTCCTCACTCCCTAGCTGGTGTTGGCCTGAGAGTCCCCTTCTACAGTTCCACTCCCAGTGTCCCTGGCCCCTCCCAGCAGAGCTCCAAGCTGGCCTCTCCCTTTTCCCTTCCTGTTCTGTACTCAGAGCTGCTAAGAAAAGTCCTGCCTCCCTGCAGCTCTGCTGCCTGCTTGGCTGACACAGACCCTGGCAGTGGCTGACATTACACAAAGGCTCTAAACCCACTTGCCTGGCTTGCACTAGCGAAGCTTTCAGTTAATGCACCGAGTCTGTGGCACGGTGCTGATGCCAGATCATGACAGCCCAGCTCTAACTGGGACGTGAAACGCCTCAGGATTTTTCTGTGGCAAGTTAGTTGTGAACAAGAAAGCCATCGTGACCGGGCAGTGGTGGTGCACACCTTTAATCCCAACACTCGGGAGGCAGAGGCAGGTGGATCTCTGTGAGTTTGAGGCCAGCCTGGTCTACAGAGAGAGTTCCAGGACAGGCCCCAAAGCTATAGAGAAACTCTGTCTCAAAACTGTGCCCCCCCCCAAAAAAAAAAGCCATCGTGTAAAGACAGTAGGAACAGTGTTTGTAACGAGGTGAATGTGGTCTTTACATTAGTGTGGGGACCACTAGGCACCGGCAGCAAATAGAGACTGTCTTTAGGTTATGAAGATGGTTAAAAAGGAGACTTAGAGTCTCTCTCTCAATATAGTATCTCACCATATAGTCTTGACTGGCCTGGGGCTTGCAGTGGTCCTCCTGCCTCAGCCTCCCGAGTGCTGGGATGACAGGCAGGCGCTGTACTTTGAGGCCTTTGGCGCTTTCCCTCACTCCTGGCTGCACCTCTGCACAGGGGAGGAATTAGGAGCTAATGAGCTGGCTTTGCCTGCTGGCCCTGCTGCCCTGTCCTCTGCTTCCTGCCTCATGACTCCACTTCCTTTCTTAGAGCGAAGCAGAAATGAAAGAAATGCCCCCTGGCTTCTGGGGACTAAGGCAAACAGCACATTCTTCCCCTCCCTGGTTGGTTTGTTCCTCACAAAAGTACAGACATATTTCCATGAAGCCAGCTAGAGTTGGGAGAAAGACACAGATCTTTCTCCTGGCAGCGCAGAGCCTCAGACAGTGCCCTCTGCTGTTTGTAATGGACTGTTGTCTCTACCTCTGCCCTTCCACCTTCCCAGGTTCGATCCATTAGTACCAACGTCCGGAGGAACCTGGCCTTCCACACACTCAGCCAGGAAGCCCTCCTGAAGGAGTTCTCTACCATCTCCTGAGACTGCGCTGCCTAGAGCCACTGACTGCCCCTACCCATGAGGCTCCTGGGCTGGAGGGCAAGCACAGGGAGTGGGGACTGCCTTCAAGGTTGGAGAGAAGCAGAGACAGCGAGAGTCTTCAGTGAGCTTGGACAGCTGGGGCAAGCCCAGGATGATCTTATTTGGGGAGAAATGGGCGGGCAACAGAGAAGGCATGCAGAAATGCGGGGCTTCTGGGATGCGTTCACAGGGTGCTGCCTCATGACTCCAGCAGGGGTTCCAGGTTCTGGCTTCTGATTGATGATTCAGGTGCTGGTGGAGCAGGCCTCAGCTGACGCCAACACTCTGAAGGCCAGTGGCTGGTTTGGGCTGTGACCACATCCTGTTTCCTTTTTGGACCTGCTGCAGTGTGTCCAGTCCTCTGCCCAAGCATAGAGTAGGTCAGGGGTGGCACCTTTTTCTGTTTTCTAAATTCAAACTTGATGCCTCAGAGAAACTGGAGATTGGAATCTGCCTGGTGCTGTGCTCCGACCTCCACTTCCTGGATTTGGTTTTGGCACCAGGAGTACCTGTTCACTTTTCCTTGCCTTCCAACTGTTGAGTCATCAGTACAATAGGCCCACAACTTTAGCCTTTTGTTTCCAGTCTGTTTTAAACTGTCTTAAAAGAGTGTGTGTGAAATAAACATTGACAGGTTTTCTGCAGCCCTCAAGGTGCCTACTTTGCTGCTTCCCTTTCCAGCAGCTCCCCCTCCCCACCACCCCCTCCAATGGGAGCCTAGATGAGCTCCCCTCCACGTGCTCCACCCCCTCACCCTGCTGTTGTTTACATTCTGCCTGCCTAAGAATTTCCTCTAGGGAGGAGTCTGTTCCTGCTGTGGTCTGGTGCTGGGAGGGAGAGAACCTATCCGGGTTAGGGAGTTTAGGGAGCGGGTGCTGGAACAGGCTAGGTGAGCCTTATGCCTAGGACCTCCATCTTGTCTAGCCATATTCTAGCTGGGTCTTGGGCACATCCCACCTTCATGAAGTTGGCCTGTGTCTTCTCTCTCTTAATAGTCTCCATGGAACCCCTGCAGGGCCTTTTCCTTCCCCACAGCAGCCCCAGAAATAACTGCTGCTCTAAGGTCCTCCATGCACCCCGATCTAAAGTTTTTTTTTTTTTTTTTTTTTTTGGTTTTTCGAGACAGGGTTTCTCTGTAGCTTTGGAGCCTGTCCTGGAACTCCCTTTGTAGACCAGGCTGGCCTCGAACTCACAGAGATCCGCCTGCCTCTGCCTCCCGAGTGCTGGGATTAAAGGCGTGCGCCACCACCGCCCGGACGATCTAAAGTTTTGTAGATGGCAGGAGGCATGCAGCTAGTGGTGTTCAGAGGGAGGCTAAGTGCCTGTGCATTTAGCATCTCTCTTGGGGTTACTTGCTCTCCCTGGGAGCCAGAGTTCTGTTTGAGCAGAAGTGTGCTAGTTCTAGAGAATTCAGCAACAGATTGACATGCATAGATGTAGGCTGGGTCATCTCTGATCATTGGTTACTGGATGGATAACTTGACCTGAAGTTTCTAGTGTTTTCCATGGTGATAAACCCCAGAGCAGCTGGATCTGGAGCTGGTGGCAAATCAAAGCTATTAAAAATGGATTTGTGTGGTACAGTCTCTTTAGTGTCTTTTCTCCCTTCGTCTCTTTAAATTGATCCAGGTGTTGATCTGTGTGCAAAAGGGACCTTTCCTTAAGACTTGCCCTCTCTGAGTCTCCTGGACCTGACTGACGAGGCCAGCTGGGCCCCCTTCCCCTGTAGAGGAACAAGAGCCAATCTAGGATGAGGAGCTTTATGAAAGTGTCCCTTGCCTGCCATCTCTCTTCCTAGTTTAAAAGCCTACTTCTTGGCCACCTCCTTTGTGTACACCTAAGGCCTCTCCTAGAAGTGGGAGTGTTCTTCCCGAGGGCAGCCTTACCCAGCAGCCTGTTCCAGCTGTGCAGAGGAGTGCCCACCACAGTTCACTGACTCAACTGTTTGAAAAGTAAATCTGAGTCCTGGACTAGGGAGCCCTGTGCAATGCTGGCCCTGCCTTCACAAAAGGAGGTGGCTTCGTGAAGGAGACATCTCTTTTCTCCTCTGTATCCTCACCTGAGTTCCCAAACCTTTCAGAAGCTCCCTAAATCTGCTGGAAAACAAAGAACCTTCTCTTCTCTTTGCAAGTGGCAAAGAGAAAGAGGCAGAAAAGCTGAGAGGAAAAAGGAAGGCAGGAGCAATGAAGACTTGAGAAACTGACCTGGTTCATTACTTTCTTTTACCTTCCCTGGTGGCTGGGAATGTTGGGGGCAGGAAGGGGGGGGAGTGCCATAAATCAGGCAAGATGGCATTCCTAAAGTGAGGTCCGTGCTGGAACTTGAGAGAGACAACTGTGCCCAATGCCACCGGTGAGCCTGTGTCCAGAGGCCTGCTTGGCTTCTTCGCATCCCCATAGGACAAGAGGAGGACTGGCAGCCGGTTGGGAACACACAACTCGGCAGGGGGAACAACTGAGAAAATAAGGCTGACAGGAAGACACGAGCGAACAAGGGACCCACTGAGACCTACCCTCATGGCTCTGGCCCTACTGGGCGGGACTGACTGACTGTGGGGGAAGGGGTGCCTGAGAATTGGGGGCGGGGATTCCTTACAGTGGGGCCTTTCTGGCCCCCTCTTCCCCCAAGCCCCGTAGTTTAGTGGGTGGTGTAGCTGGAGAGCTAGTCTCCCTCCTGGCACTTTCCAGTTCACCCTTTCACCGGTACCTCCTCCGAGTTGCAGAGGGTGGGGGGCGGGGGTAGGGGGAGCCAATCCCGGCAGCTCCTAAGGGGGGAGGCGGCGGTGACAGCCGCGGGGAGGGGGCGGAGGAGAGGCGGCTGGGCTCCGGCTCGGCTTTCTGCTCCACTCTGCCTCCCGCTCCACGCTACGTTGCTGCCCAAGACTCTCGCTCCTGCCCCAGGACCCCGTGGTGGGCCCTAAAACCCAGCGAGTTCCCAGACAAAAGCCCTGTCAACCCCTACTCCCGGCCCCCAGCCCCGGCAGGTCGCTGCGCCGCCAGGGGGCGCCGTGTGAGCGCCCTATCCCGGCCACCCGGCGCCCCCTCCCACGGCCCAGGCGGGAGCGGGGCGCCGGGGGCCATGCGGGGCCAAGGCCGAAAGGAGAGTTTGTCCGAATCCCGAGATCTGGACGGCTCCTACGACCAGCTTACGGGTGAGTCAGTGGCTCAGGGGTCCCGGGCGGGTGGGCGGACTCCATCCCCCTAGACCCTTCCGTTGTCTGACCCTAGCTTGGCCCCTACCCACACTCTGCCCCACTCACATGTACCTTCCAGGCTGGTCTGGGCGGCAAGACACAGGGACCCAAAGCTTAGGTTTCCTAGGGGGTGAGGAAGAGCAGGTGAGGCAGGTGTGGAGAGGCAGCAGGTGTAGGCGTGTGTGACACTGGGCTAAGAGTGTGTCTGGAGTGGGAGGTGTTACGTGCGTGAGCACCTGTCATTCTGTGTGTCTGTGTATGTATATGTGCGCCTCCCACAGCTAGTTGCCATGTGCCCTGAGCTTTGGTGACAGCTAGGGTGAGTGAGACTGCATGAGGCAGCGCGTTTTCATGGCCTGACCAGATGTTTCAGTGCGGTTGCCGAGGACTCTGCTGCACTCGTGAAGTTGTTTTGACTGTGTGTCTGTTGCATGTTCAACTGTGTGCTTTGAATGATTCTGTATGAAGTGGCATGTAACTGTAACTACCAGAGTACATCGAGGTATCACTTTCTGCTGGTGTGTCTCTTTATAAGCTTTCTAAGGCTTCTGGGATGAGCAGTCATTACAAGTATGTTTGTGGTTGTGGGGCCGTGGGTTTTTTAACATTTGGTACTGTCTGCTCCCATGCATGATGCCTGCAGTGGGGGCTCTGAGAGTGTTAATGGCATCTCTGTCCTCGTTGCCTCTGTCTTTCTGCTGTTGTAAGGGTCTTTAGTGTCCTACACTAGTTCCCTCCATTTCTCTGCAAATAGTTCAAGGACATAAGGGACCCTAGGGACCCACTACCCAAACAACCTGGCTTGCAGAAGCACCCTATGGTTCCAGCACCTGGCCCCTGTAGAGAGCCCTTGGTTAGTGCTGGGTCAGTTCCTACCCAACAGGATTACTCAGACACCCCTTTAGAACTTCACCCAAGCCTCACTTCTTCGCTCTCCTTCAGAGATTGCCCTCATGCCCCCACCCCAAATCACTTTGCTGCTCACTTTGGGAGGGTCTGTGAGACCGGGCTCATTACATCTATGTACTTGTAGAGTCCTGAACTTGGTAAGTAGATTGTGTGACTTTGGAACCTTGGTATATTTCCATATAAGTGCTTGGTGCGTCTCATTGTGCAGGCGCCCTAAGAACTATAACCAAGAGAAGGAGGGAGGCTGTCTCTCCAGACTGAAACAAAACCAGGCAAGTGGGCAAGACCATGATCCTTGCCCTTCCTTAAGTGGAATCAGGGTTAGATGTGGGAACTCCAGAAGGGGACCAGGATGTCAGCTTTGAGAGTGAGTCTCTGCTGCTGACTTTATAGCAGGACCCTGGTCGCACTGTCAAGACCCCCAGAAGGAAGAACGTTCACCATGTGGAATTGAGGGGCCCTGCTATCCAGTGCTGTGTATCCACCGGCAGCTTAGGTGGATACCCTTAAAAGTAGTAAGGGTCGCCGGGCGGTAGTGGCGCATGCCTTTAATCCCAGCACTCGGGAGGCAGAGGCAGGCGGATCTCTGGGAGTTCGAGGCCAGCCTGGTCTACAAGAGCTAGTTCCAGGACAGGCTCCAAAGCTACAGAGAAACCCTGTCTCAAAAAAAAAAAAAAAAAAAAAAAAAAGTAGGAAGGGTCCATGAGCCTTGATTCCCAGATTGCGCATCTGTTTGCTTCCTGCCCTGATCCTCCCCTTAGCAACATGATCTCCTCCTTGCCGGGCTTCTTTATTGGTTTATTTTTAATTAATTTATTGTGAGATGGTCTTTTGCTATGTAGTCCTGGCCTTGAACTCACAACATAACTCAAGCTGGACCCAAACTTCAGCTCTCCTGCCTCAGCCTCCCAATGTGCTGGAATCCCAATGTGTACCGGCATGTCCTGCTTTCCTGTCTTCCTGCTGTACTATCTGATCAGTGTGGCAGGACTTGGCGAGGTGGAGAGGCACTTCTGTCTGAAAGTGTCCTGCTCCATCACAGCTGGGCGTGAAAACTCGCCAATTATGTGACTCTTACAGATTTGGCCTCGTGTCCCTTACCTGTAAAATAGGGAATTCTATGTCTGCATCCTCCTGCCTTGCTGCTGACAGCCTCCCAAAGGATATAAGGAGGTCCAGCACCTATAATGGCCATCGGCATCCTTGTTGTACATAGTTCCGCACGTGACTCGAGAAGTGGAAAAAAAGACTGCCAGGACCTCCGTTTTGTAAAGAGGGGCTTGTGACTAGAACGGGCTGATTGGATCCCCAGAGGAAGTCGTTGTCCACGGTGCTGAAGCGCTCTCCAGCCTTTCCCTTCCCTATGCAGGCAGGATTCCTCAATTGCATTTGGGGTGGAGGAAGAGGCTGCATCTCTGTCTTCATCATGTCTTGGTCCATTAGCTTGGCAGCGAAGTGGCCTTAAAGTTATGACTCAGAGCATCTTAGATATACCCCGACTGTCCCAATTTCCCCCAGCTGAAAACAGTTGGGACAGTTTCTTTGTCGGCATCGGATAGATTGTGATCCCTTCCCCCTTTCTTTGTATCTTACTTGCTTAGTGGGGCAGCAGAGTAGGGAAAGGCTGCCATCAGCGCTCAGCAGCGGCCCCATCTGGAAAGAGGCAGAGAAAGGGCAGTACAAACTGAGCGGAGAGTTGGGTCCTGACGGGAGCCTGGGTCCAGGATCTCCTGAGTCTTATTCCTTTGGCACTTTCGTTCCTGGGTGTGGAGCGCCCCCTTGTGGCTAAAGAGCCCTCCATATGAAGCTAATTCCTCAGGAGCACTGTTGCTAACGGGATCAAGTTGACAAAGTGGGGGGGGGTTGGGAATAAGTGTCTCCGCTTAAATGTAGTTTCACTCTCCTATCCCTCCCCCACACAGTGGACAAAATTGGATCATACCTCCTCTATGGCCTTCTCGGGAGTTTGAAGTGTTAGTGCCGGAAGGATTTACATGTTTTGCTTTTTGTTTGTTTGTTTGTTTTGAGACGTGGTTTCTCTGTGTAACAACCCTAGCTGTTCTGGAACTAACTCTGTAGACCAGGCTGGCCTTGAACTCACAGAGATTCGCCTGCCTCTGCCTCCTGAGTGCCAGGATTAAAGGCGTGCGCCACCACCGCCCGGCTTTACAAGGGATTTTAACAACAGCGATAAGTCCTAGAAAGGGCTTTGGACAGAGATCTGTGGATGAGGGGACTTCTGCTTGTTGCATTTGTCTGGAAGCCAGCATATGATGGTCGGGTTTTTAGAAGACTCGAAAGACAGCACCAGACATAGCTCTGAAAGGGCTGTTTAGCCAGGAGGCAGCACTAGGCACGCAGCCCTGCCGCCTCCTCAACACACTAATACATTGTCCTCTTTCTCTTCTCTTCCCTCCTGCTCTCTCCCATCGGCCCAAGAAGTGTGGAGAGTTGCCATGACAACTATGTCCTCTCACCCCTGTAGCGTCCCTGTGCTAATATGGGAGGTGGGGGTGGGAAAAACAGCCAGAAGAGGGGTTGAAATGGAGCAATAAAAGATAAGATCTGCCTGGTCCACGTCTGTAATCCCAGCGTTTGGGGAGATAAGACAGAAGGATTGCCATGAGTTCGAGGTCAGTCTGAACCATGTAGCAAGTGCCAGACAAGACCCGATCTAAAATAAAAGCAAAAACAAAACAAAAAACAAAAAACAAAAAAACCCAAAAACCTCGTCCTTCAGTCATCCAGCTTTTCTTTCAAAATCCGTGTGTGTCTGTTTTCCTTACCAGGAATCCAGAAGACGTTTGGAGAGAAAGCTGTGAGCAGAGAACGCCCTGCCTCTCTGCCACACCCCCATCTTAAGATCTTGGGGGTGGGGTACAGAGTGCTTTTGATGACCTGGCCGAGGTGCTCTTGTGAAGCCAGCAACCTGCACGTGAGAGAGAGGATCAGGGTCTGAGACTCCCGTCTGCCAGTCTTGCCCTCTTGCACCGCCCACTCCAATGGGGGCGGCACCGCCCCTCAGTCAGGGACCTTGGAGGAGGAGCTTGGACAAAGCGCTCCGAGCTGAGCCATGAACCGCTGCCCCCGCAGGTGCCGGAGCCCGTTGGGGCAGGCAGCCCGATCCCTCTACCAGCTGGTGACTGGGTCGCTGTCGCCAGGTATGAGGAAGGGAAGGGGGGGCAGGACCCCTCTAAAAATGAGTGGCTTGGTATTGGAGATTTACAGAGATGGAGAGAAGGGCTTCTCACGGGAATCCGAAGGAAGAGGGGCTCACACATGATTGGGGTAAGGGCAAGATCTCTGACAGAATAGAGCAGGGGGTAAGGATCACTCACGAAGCAGCAGGATAAGATAAAAGGAAGTGGCATCATGGTCACAACACTGGAGAGGACAGGCTGCTCACTGAAGGGTGAAGAGACTCGGGCAGGCGCAGGGATTGGGAGGAAGCTTGCGGCCGCTGAGTTGGGGAAGGGGCAGCCCAGTATTGCATTACTTAGGTTTTGTGGGGTGTCTTACAATACCCTATCAGTGTCAGAAATAACAAAGGGAAAAAATGAAGCTAGAACAAGCTAAGCTCACTAGCGAGTTCATGCCTGACCAGACGGATGAACCGTGTGGCACAGATTGTCACTGCTTTGTCGCTGGGAGTCTGTGTTGATGGGATTGTGCCTTCCTTACTAAACTGTGTGTCTCCAAGGCTGTGTATCCTGGCATTGCCAGGGTTATATGCTTTGGAGTTTGGTTTGAGATCCCCGAGTCAGTAAACTGATGAGGGCTCTCATGAAGTTGTACCTTGGCACGAAGTTTGTGGGATTTGTGTGAACTGTGGGTTTCGTGTGGTACTGTTGATATTTGTGCACGCTTCCACTTGGGGTTCCTTAGGGCTGCCTGGGCTCACAGAGCCTGGAATTCCCTCTCAACCTGGCCCCACGGCATGGGATCTGTAATTCCCCGCCTCCTTACATGGGTTCCACTTGAGCCCCTGGAGTATTGTCAGGGCCTGAGGCCATTTTTTGTCATGTATCTTCAGGAGGAGGAGAATTGAGGCCCAGAGAGAGTCGTGCTTGCAAATCTCTTGGGGAGCATGTATCCCCTCAAGCCCCCTGCTTGGGCTAGTCTCCAGTGACAGATGGCTGGACACAGGCGGGGCCAGCTCTCAATCACTGCAGGCATGACTTCCAGGACCCAAAATAGCCCCACGGCCTAGGGAAGTCATTAATCACCTGATGCAGCTGGGGGCTGCAGGATTTTTTGATCAGCTGGGGATGGAATGAGCTGGGGGACTGAGAGAGGGCTTTAGGGGTCTTCGTTAACAGAATGGCAGTGGAGAGCAGGTGGCAGGGGTGTGGGTTCCTCCACAAGGCAGTATTTTTCCAGTCTTGAACCATGGAAAATAAATGACTGAATGATAGCAGTGTCTCTGTGGTGAGACTTGAGATGTCTGGGAAGGACCAGCCCAGTGCCCTAACGCTTTAGTCTTGAGTTCTCACTTTGCCTAAAGTGGTTCCATTAAGATTTCACTCTGGCAGAGGGGGGCTGATGTGCGCCTTTAGTTCCAGCACTTGGGAGACAGAGGCAGGTGGATCTCTGTGAGTTCAAGGCCAGCCTGGTCTACAGAGCAAGTTCCAGGATAGCTAAGGCTACATAATAAGACTTTGTCTCAAAAACAAACAAAAACAGGAAAAAAGACAAAGAAAAAGCTCTCATTGTGGGAACGAGAATGTGGCCCACAGGTCCTGTGCTCACCTCACAGGTGGTAGACCCAGAGTTTGATCTCTAGCACCCCAAAAGTGGATGATGAGCTAAAGGCAGTGGAATAGTGAAGTCAGGTCTAGTTCAGTCTCACGAGGCTCTAAGACTTGAGAAGTCTTCATAGGGGGATGGGAGACCCTAGGGAAGAGCAGGTGCTCCCTTCCTACAGACCCTTCTGCCAGAAACCAGGACCGTTTAGAACCTGGAGTCACTATGAGGCTGGGATAAGGTCTCTGAAAGCTGGCAGGAAAAAGGAAGACACGTGGACAGGACAGTTGGGTGCAAGTTGTCAGTCTGTCCATCTCTCCAGCAGCAGAGAGCAGGGAGCGCTGTTTTGGTCCCCTTTTCCCCTTTTAACTAAAGATGGCACCTCTTTCAGTCCCGATAGTCTGGTAGCATCCATAGAACCCAGCTCTTTTAAATTTTGTCACCCCAGGATAAACTGTCTTCTTAACACCCTCAAGCTCATTGGCGAGATGATTGAGAGAGTTGGCACAAAGTCATTCTTTACCAGATTATTAATTACTCCTTACTTAGGAACAATCACTTGGTGAACCTCGGGTCCCCTCAGGTTCATATGGAGGTGGCATGAAGTAATACATATTCATAACTAGCGGGCTCACCGGATGCAGAGCCTTCCATAAGGTAAACTGATAATGTTTGAGCCAGATTTTTTTTTTTGAGGTAGGTCCTCACTATGTAGCCATGGCTGGCCTGGTACTGGCTATGTAGTACAGGCTGGCCTCAAACTCCAATATCTGCCTGCCTCCGCCTCCTGAGTGCTGGGATTACAGGCATGTGCGCTTAGCTTAAAATTGGACACAGTGGAACATGTAATTCCAGCACGTAAGAGGAGAACCCAGGAGAACCTGGGTTAGCCTGAGTTACGTAGAAAGCCCCCAGACTCAGAATATAGCTAAAACAAAACAAACGCCCCAGAGATCTAACTCAATGGCGGAACTATTTTTTTAAAGTCTTTTTGTAGTGTTTGTGTAGGTGTCCTCAGAGGCCAGAAGAGGGCGCCAAGTTTCCTGAACTTGAGTCACAGGAGTTGGTGAGCGGTTGGGATTCGCTGTAGGAACTGAACCCAGGTCCTCTGGAAGGGCTCTGAACTGCTGAGTCTTCTCTCCAGCCCCTTGGTGGCACATCTAGCATGTGCAAGGCCCTGGGTTTGATTCTCAATACCATAAAACCAGCTTAGGTTAAAATTCCCCTGACCTCCCAATTAGAAAGCTTTTTCTGTATAGCTCATTGAAGTGGCCTGCTAGAACAGCTTGTCACATACTGCTTGTACGGCAGGACAATTGTAAATGGGCTTTTCTGCATGGGGGCTGTCTCCCTACCCAATGAAAGTTAGGCTGGGGTCTGAGTCTCCTTTGCCTTGTTCACAGGTGACAACCTTGTGCTCAGTCTGTCTTAAGTTCTTATTTTTAGTGGGTTTCCTCCTATAGCCCAGCTGGTCCGGAGCTCGAGAGGGCCTCCTCCCTGACTCTCTCCAGTGCTGAGATCACAGGTGTGTGCTCCTGCGCCTGTTTAGTCCAGTGTTTGCTGCTGCTGCTGCTGTTCATTGTTTTTTCAACATCTTGACCATCCAGGCACTCAGAATCTAGTTGAGGACATGGGGAGAGATCTGGTGAATCTCTCTGAATGATCTCTTCTTAGCTGGGTGCTTTGAGCAGGCCTCCTTATCTCTCCGACTTTCTGTCCCTCCTCCATGAAAGGTACGCAGTGCTGCTTGCTGTTGCCACGAGCAACAGTTTGGTGGCACACACCTGTAATCCCAACCTGTGAGAGAGGGCGGCATAAAGATGTGGAATTCAAGGCCATTCATTCTGAGCTACTCAAGTTTGGGGCCAGCCTAGGCTACATTAGGACCCTGTCTAATGTCAACTGCTGGAGAAATGACTCAGCAGTTGAGTACGGTTGTTATTCTCACAGAGGACCTGGATTTAGTTCCCAGTACCATGGTGCCACACAACCGCCCGTAACTCCAGTTCCAGGGGATCTGACCCCTCCTGTAGACCTCCACAGGCATCAAGCATGTATGTGGTGTACATATTACACATGCAAGCAAAACACTTATACACAGACAATAAATCTAAAAGAGGGCTAGACCCTATCTTAAAAAAAACAATAAAAATTAATTATAGTAACAAATATGAGAACACTTTGTGAACTGCCGAGTGCCATGGGACTGTGGAGAAATATTGTGACTAGCAGTGGGGATGCTTATTTAGCAGTGGCTAAACTGCCCAATAACATTTTATGTTTTAGTTCTTTCATTTCCACCAAAAAGTTTGTGAGGTGAAAACCTGAAACACACACATTAAGAACTCATCAAGATGGGCAGTGGTGGTGCACACCTTTAATCCCAGCACTCGGGAGGCAGAGGCAGGCGGTTCTCTGTGAGTTCAAAGCCAGCCTGGTCTAAAGATTAAGTTTTAGAACAGCCAGAGATGTCTTGATTGAAACCTTACCTCGATTGAAAAAACAAACAAACAAACGAAAAAACCAAAAACTCATCAAGGATCTGGTGAAATGGTTCAGCCAGTAAGGCATTTGCCACCAAGCCTCGTGACCGACATTCCGCCCCTTGGACTCCTGACAGGAGAGAACCAACTCCTGCAAATTGTCTTCTGACCTCTCCGTTTGCCGTGACACTTGCCTGACCTCTTCCCTGCAAATAATGCTTTCTTAATGTAGGGGGCACACTCACCCAGCTAAGTGCAAGTTATAAACTGATTTGAACCAGGGGAGTCTGGAGCCTTGGCCGTGATACCACCTCTCCTGTTTCTGTTACTAACAAGATGGAGTTAGGTGCTGTGTCTTGTAGATTCAACAGGGTATTGCTTTTATTTTTTTGTTTTTTGTTGTTGTTGTTTGTGTTTGTTTGTTTTGGTTTTTCAAGACAGGTTTCTCTGTAGCTCTGAAACTAACTAGCTCTTGTAAGCCAGTTTGGCCTCGAACTCATGGGCTGGGGTTAAAGGCATGTACCACCACCACTGCCCAGCGTGTATTTTGGTTTTGGTTTTTTTTTTTTTTTTTTGGTTTTTCGAGACAGGGTTTCTCTGTGACTTTGGAGCCTGTCCTGGAACTAGCTCTTGTAGACCAGGCTGGTCTCGAACTCACAGAGATTCACCTGCCTCTGCCTCCCAAGTGCTGTTTTTTTTTTTGTTTTGTTTTGTTTTTGTTTTTCAAGACAGGGTTTCTCTGTGGCTTTGGAGCCTGTCCTGGAACTAGCTCTTGTAGATCAGGCTGGCCTCGAACTCACAGAGATCCGCCTGCCTCTGCCTCCCGAGTGCTGGGATTAAAGGCGTGCGCCACCACCGCCCAGCTGTTTTTTGTTTTTAAACAGGGTTTCATGTAGCCAAGGCTGGCCTCAAACCCCCTGTGTAGCCAAGGCTGGCCTCAAACACCCTGTGTACTCAAGGCTGGCCTTGAATTCCTAATCCTGCATCCACTTCCCAAATGCTGGGATCACATGCTTGTGCTGTGCAGCCCAGCTCAAGGAACTGGGTACAGGACTGAAGCTCTGACGGAAGAGAATGAAGAGAATGAAGCTGTCTGGAAAGGATGGTGAGACCTCTCTGATAGTGAGAAGGAAAGTTTCCCAGGCTTTGAGGGTCATACAGGTAGCCCTGTTTGTGGGACGGTAATGCGGCCAAACTGGCTGAAAGAAAGGGCTCTCTTGAGATAGCAAAAGGGCCTTAAATGCCAGGAGTGGGTTGTAGTCCTGGAATATTTACTGTTTTCATCTGTAAAGCGCACTTGGGAGGCAGAGGCAGGCGGATCTCTGTGAGTTCGAGACCAGCCTGGTCTACAAGAGCTAGTTCCAGGACAGGCTCCAAAACCACAGAGAAACCCTGTCTCAAAAAAAAAAAAAAAAAAAGAAAGAAAAACACCACTCATCTGTAAAGCAATAACTTCTAAGGTATGAGAAACTGCAGCCAGCTTGTGAATTGACGCCCTTCTGGCCACCGACACGACCAGGAACCCTGTCTCTCTTCCCAACCTTCCAAAGCAGCCAGAAAGTCCGTGGACACCTAGGGGTAAGATAGGGCAGGAGGTAGACACTGACCCCTAGTGGTAGCTATGTAGAACTGCAGTTGATTCCTCTCCTGGAGCAAAGGGATTGGTTCCCGCCTAATTGAGACTCATCCAGGAACTGCAGAGTGGACCATCCCGACAAAAGCGGGAACTTTCCTAGAACCGAGCCACTCCGGATAGGGCGGAGTCAGACTGGGTTGGAACCAAGGCTCTGATGTTGGAGATGTGCTTTGTCTGGCTCTGACTTCTCCACCTGTCTTCCTAGATTTAAGGAGAAAGCTCGATTTGATAGCATCATCTAGTAAACCCTGAGTGCTCCCTTGCTGTGCCAGGGTGACAGTGTTAACTCAGAGGTCCTTAACCTGTGTTGTGGTTTACAGACTCTGAAGGCCTCCCCACCCCCACTCACTGCCCCATACAGGAAGGGGAAAGACCTCAGAAATGCTTGGGGGGGGGGAACCTTGGGAGTTCACATTTGCCTCCTATCCTGGGCTTCTCCCCAACGAGGGATCAGGCTTTGGTGTATTCAGGATGAGGTTTTAACCTGAAGGGAGAAAGCACAGCCCTCCCCACCTTCCCTTAGGAGCTTAGCCTCGGTAAGTTCCCTTCCTGGGGGGTCATGAAGGGGCCAGTGGCCTTTTTCCTGTCTAATCCTCCCTCCCTTGGGCCTCAGTTTCACTGCCTGTGGCCTGTGGGAAGAGAGTGCTTCCTGCCTCATGGTCTCCATGACAACCGCAATCGATGCTGATAGTGTCCTTCTGACAGGAGAGGTCATTTGTCTCCCCTTGTGTTCTCACACAGTCCTCTATCAATATATTAACAGAGCCAGAGACCCGCTCCCCAATTACACAGCGCATCCGTGGTGACCCACCTTCGGACCCATGGCTCACAAGCCTCCCAAAACAACCCTTGCCTCCCACACTCAGGAATCCCCACACATTTTGACACATACATACTCATTCCATAGACACCCAAGCCCATCGTTCTCCCAGACACCCTTTGTGATAGGTGCACAATCCCACATCAACGCAGACACACATGAAAAGGGCATACATGTTCCTGTAGCGACAAGCCCAGGATTACACACGCAGTAAAGCAGACAGAACTCAGTAGGCACTCTTACCGTCAGGTACTCACGCAGGTGCGGGTCATACTTGCCACACTTCCTCCCTTGCTACCTGTCTTCTAGGGACAACTCTCGCTGACACCTCTCTGCGTGTGTCACAGAGTGACCGCGGAATGTCTGGGGGACGCTCTCCTCAAGAACTGGGGCAGATAGATCACAGCCTCCCTCCTCTAAGCCCATCTCCCTCGAAAGATCCTGAGGCTGGTCCAAAGACTGAGGAGGCCAGAAAAGGAGAAGGCGGAGGCAGGCTGTGGCTGGGAGGTGTGGGGGGCAGAGGCGGGGAGAGAGGGGAAGGGAGGAGACCCAGGGCGGGAGACAGGGCAGGAGACTGCAGGGCTGTCTCTCTTACTCAGGCAGGGGAGTCCGAGGGGGGAAGTGGTGTGGGGCAGCCTTGTGTCTGAGCATCAGCAGGTAGGGGTCATGCCCCAGGACAGCCATGACCCTGGAAGGGCTGGAGATGGTGGCCGTGCTCGTGGTCCTGGTTCTTTTTGTCAAGGTCCTGGAGCAGTTTGGCCTCTTTGAGCCTGTCTCCTTGGAAGGTAACCCAAGTAGCTGGGCGCGTCTGAGCTGCTATTTGGGGACCGGGTTGTGCTATCTTGATGCCTGGGGACACGGGGGAGCAGGTGGGTGAGGGACATCGAGGACAAGTGACAAGTGTATCCTGGGAAAAGGATTTATAGGAGATGCCAACGGTGTCTCCCAGGAGCTGATCTGAGGGAGGAGCCGGTGTCTGGAGATGGGTGCTGAGCTGAGGACACGCAGTGTGACTGTATGGGGGAGGGGCATGGGGAGACCTTGAGAAGAAGCTGGGGCGTGCCTCCAGCAGCCTGGAGGTGGGCATGCAGTGTCTAGAGTAAAGAAGGAAGCCTGGGGTAACACCAGGATAAATCCCCTTTGGAGTCAGAGTCCCACGGTGACTTCAGGCCAGGGTGCTCACAGGTAGTTTTTCTGTGGTGCGTGTGAATGCAGCGTGAGACATGGGTGTCACCCTGTGTTCATGTGGAAAGGAAGACAACGTGCAAGCTTGTATATGTGACAGAGATGTGGTTACCAGAATGACAAGACTTGTGGCTCTGGGAGATAGTGGACGTGACTGTTCCCAGATCAGACTGCTGGAGGACGTATGGCAAAGCCTCTTCAAGTAGTAGGTTGAGTGCTTAACTATTCCCAGTGTTCCCTGAGGACATATAGCCCCAGACTGAGGCTTAAGATGGGAATGGACTCAGGGGCACAGGAGTGGGAACATTGTGACCAAGACAACTGTGACTGTCCAGCCTGGGGATCAAGAGCGGATCAGACCATGGCCTGGACATCTCAAGCCCTTCACCTCCCCAACTCCGTATCAGGAGATGCATTGGTGAGGCACAGGGAAGCACGCATGCCCCACCCACCCAGAGTTTTGGCCTCCCCTCCCCCCAGCAAGAACCTTGTCACCCACTATTAGAGACAGGCAGGAACCATGACAGGAGGGGGAAGGGGGGCTGTAGGCTAGACTCCTGAGAGAACTGGAAAGATGTTAAGGAAGCCGGGGACAAGAGGACGGTCTCGGAGTTGCCTGTTGTGGGGTTCCCTAAGAGCATCCTCTACCCTCTGGCTGCAGTTACTGAGGCAGGAACAAGGAGTTAGCCAGACTTCCTGAGAGGCTGGGCCAAGCTGCTCATCACAGGTGAGGTCATCTGCCTCTCATTCGCCATCCCCTCTAGACTAAGGTGGTGAGCAGGGGACAATGTGGAAAAACCCAGCCTCACAGGAAATGGCGCAGCCTCTCTCTTCCACCTTATTCCGTGCAAGCAGGAGACATGGGGGAACGGAGAAGGTGGGAGGAGCAGGAAAGCTCCCCACTGCCTGGTGACTGACAATACCATCAGGCCCTGGGTATAATCCGGCTTTGGGAAACCAGAGTCCAGGCTAATGGAGGCCTGGGACAGGGGCCAGGCCACCATCGATCCCTAACTGGCCCATTGCCTCTTTCCCACCTTTCAGTGGCTCTGAGAGTTAGATGGGATAGGTTGGAGGAGAGAAGGGTGTAACCTTAGACAGTCACCCCCTTGGGGGCAGAATGGAGCCTGATTGGGAGGACCGTGTAGCGTGGAGGGCTAAGACAGAGTAGCATAACTGAAGGAAGTCGGGCCCTAATAGGAATGAAGTCATCCCTGGTCAGTGTACCAGAGCCAGCAGGTCTAGCCCCATTGTCTGTAGGCGAGTGCAACCGAGAAACACGGGTAATAGTGTTAGGGTCCCCTGGGGTTCAGTGGCAGAGAAGGACACATGTAGAAATGAGGAGGGCACAATGAATGGGCTAGCCTTGAGCCCCGATCCTCCTGCCTCCGCTTCCCAAGTGCTAGAACTGTAGGCATGAACAATCACACCCAGCTCCTATGATCTGGTACTGCATCAGAGTCTGCTCAAGTGTTTCACCTTCAAAGAGCTGGTCATACAGAGGAGGACTCAGGATGCTTTTGACATGGATGAGCTAGCCAGGAACAGGGAACCACGTTCCTCTGAAGGAAGAGTGAGGGAGCTATGGAGTGAGAGATTTTAAGAAAGAAAAGTGGGTGTGCCCAGGACTATGTGGTATGTGGGTGCCTTGGGGACTGTATTAGCTACTTATCTCATTGTAGCAAAATACCTCATAAAAGAAACTCCAGCAGGCCAGGCAGTAGTGGTGCATGCCTTTAATCCCAGCACTCGGGAGGCAGAGGCAGGTGAATCTCTGTGAGTTCAAGGCCAGCCTGGTCTACAAGAGCTAGTTCCAGGACAGGCTCCAAAGCTACAGAGAAACCCTGTCACGAAAAAAGGGGAAAAAAAGAAAGAAAGAAACTCCAGCGAAAAAGGGTGGGTTTGGCTCACGGTTTGAACATACAGTTCACCCCAGTGGGGAAAGCATGGTTGAATGAATAGTCTGCTGTAGTGGGAAAGCCAGCTTTCTGTCTTTGGCTGGTAGCAGGAACTTGAGGCAGCTGGTCACATTGTGTCCACCACAGTCAGAAAACAGAGAAATAAGCCAGGTGGTGGCTGCGCATCCTTTAATCCCAACACTCAAGAAGCAGAGGCAGGAGGATCTCTGTGAGTTCAAGGCCAGCCTCATCTACAGAGCAAGTTCCAAGACAGCCAAGAGGATTACACAGAGAAACCCTGTCTCAAAAAACAAAACAGAAAGGAAGGAGGGAAGGAAGGAATAAAGGAGGAAGAAATGAAGGAAAGAGAGAGAACAGAGACATAAATGTTGATCCTCAGCTCAATTCTCTTTTTTATTCAGTCTGTGCTCCTAACCCATGTGATGTCTGCCCACATTCATAGTGGGAATTCCCTCCTTAGTTAAACCAATCTAGAAATATCCTGAGACAGTTACTGTTCTCTTGCTGTGAAGAGACACCATGCAAGACAAGAAAGCATTTCATTGCTTACAGTTTTAGAAGGCCAGTCCATAACCATAACCATCATGGTGAGCAGCAGACAGCATGGCCAGGGAATAGTAGCTGAGAACTCTACATCCTTCCCACAGGCAACCGACAGGGGCAGGGGGAGAGAAAGAGAGAGAGCAACTAGACCTAGCATGGGCTTTTTAAACCTCACACCCAGTAACACATCTCCAACAAGGCCACACCCCCTCATCCTTCCTAAACAGTTCCACTAACTAGGGGCCAAGTATGCAAGCATAGGAGCCTCTGGAGGCCATTCTCATTCAAACCATCAGAGAGACACAGAGGTGTGTCTCCTAGGTGATTCTAAGCCCAGCCATGGCAAATCTACCCTTTGTCGACTCAACACACAGATACATCACATTGAACTGTGACATCCCATCCCTGGTCTTCAAAGGCTCGTGGTTAGTTCATATTGCACAATGTGTTTAGTTTATCTGTATGAGTCCCCCCAATGTGTGTGTGTGTGTGTGTACACACTGTGATGTGGAGTTTAGAGGTGATCCTTCAGGAGTTCCTGCTCACTCTCCATGGAGTGACAGCTCCTCTGGTTTCTCTGCTGCTGTGCTCCAGGCTATGAGGCTTTGATGGAGGAAGGTCATTGGTTAAAAAATAAAGAAACTGCTTGGCCCTCATAGGTTAGAACATAGGAGGGTGGAGTAAACAGAACAGAATGCTGGGAGGAAGAGGAAATGAGCTCAGATGCAGGGCAGGATCCTCTCAGAGCCAGACGCCATGCAGCTCTCTCCAGGGCAGATGTGATGAAGCTCCGACCCAGGATGGATGCAGGCTAGAATCTTCCTGTTAAGCGCACCTCAAGGTGCTACACACATTAATAGAAATGGGCCAGGCAGTGTTTAAAAGAATACGGTTTGTGTGTTGTTATTTCAGGGCATAAGCTAGCCAGGCGACCAGGAGCTAGGGCGGCAGGAACACAGCCCGCAGCTCCCACAACAAGACCTGTGAGTTTCTGGGTAGTTACCCTATCTCTGCCTCCCGTCTCACCATAGGAGCACTGGGATGACAAATATGTGCCCCCACGTTCCACTTTTCCCCTGGGTTCTGGATATTGAACTCAGGACATCAGGCCTGCATGGCTAACGCTTTTACCCAGTGAACCTTTTCCTTGGCCCATGATTTCCCAGACGATTGATATTTCTTTTTTTTTTTTCTTTTTTTTTTTCTGGTTTTTCGAGACAGGGTTTCTCTGTGGCTTTGGAGCCTGTCCTGGAACTAGCTCCGTAGACCAGGCTGGTCTCGAACTCACAGAGATCCGCCTGCCTCTGCCTCCCGAGTGCTGGGATTAAAGGCGTGCGCCACCACCGCCCGGCCGATTGATATTTCTAAAACTGTTCGGAATCCCAAAGTCTGAGACTCAGGGTTACTCTCTCAACTATAAGCCCTAGTAAAGTAGCAAGAACTTACGTGATTCCAACACACAATGTCACAGCACAATTATTCTCATTTTAAAAGAGGAATAAGGGCAGGGCAAGCAAGGGTTGGACCAAAGCAAGACTCAAAGCCAACAAGACAAACACTAAGCCCTGTAGTGCCACCTTGGTGTTGGTGGTCTCGGTGCATCATCTGGGCACCAGTAAGTCTTCTGTAGTCTCGTATCATTGTTATTTGTAGCACACGTAGCGTCTCTCATGAGTCTGCTCTTCTTAATGCCTGCAGCTTCCCTCCATGGCTTCCCCATAGCCCTGGCATCTGCAATATCCTGTTCTGAATCAGCTTAGGCTTGACCCTCACAGGTTTGTGTAATGTCCTCTCCAGGGCCAATACTCCTGCAACGAACTATATCTTGAGTCCCACTGTCTGCATTTATGTTGACATTCGTGCCTTCTTCAAGCTCACCAAAATGGCCCACTAAGCTCTGCTTTTAGTGTCTTAGGCCTTCTCTATCCCATGGCTTCTAACTTTTTATTCCTCTCATAAAGTAGTTCTAAGGGCCTACAAACCACTCACTCAGATTTATGACAGCAACAACCCCTGGTACCAACTGTCTATGGTAGTTACTTCTTGCTGTGATGAAAAAACTGGGGGAAACAACCTAAGGGTTTATTTTGGCAGACAGTTTGTAATGATTGTCCATCATGTCAGAAAGATATAGTAGTGAGAGTTATAGTGTGCCTCATTGTCAGGAAGCATAGAGAAAGTTTTACTGGCATTCAGGCCTCCCCCCTTCTTCAGTCTAGAACCCCAGCCTATGGGATGGTGCCACCCACATTCGGGGGGGTCCTTCCTTTTTCAGTTAAATATCCAGAGGTGTGTCTCCCAGGTGAGTCCCCCCACACACAGGCTTTCTCTGTGTAGCCCTGCCTGTCCTGGCACTTGCTCTATAGGCTAGATTGGTCTTGAATTTAGAAATCCGCCCACCTCTCCCTCTGAGTGCTAGGATTAAAGGCGTGTACCACCACTGCCTGGCTTCCTAGGTGATTCTAAATCCAGTCAAGTTAGCAATGGATATTAAGATTTAGGTCACAATGTCATGGTTATGCCATAATAACTTTTGGTATATGTCTTTTTTTTTTTTTTTTTTTTTTTTTTTTTGGATTTTCGAGACAGGGTTTCTCCATAGCTTTTGGTTCCTGTCCTGGAACTAACTCTTGTGGACCAGGCTGGACTCGAACTCACAGAGATCCGCCTGCCTCTGCCTCCTGAGTGCTGGGATTAAAGGCGTGCGCCACCACCACCCGGCTTTGTTTTAGTTTTTTGAGACAGGGTTTCACTATAGTTTTATTTATTTTTATTTTTTTTGGGGGGGGGCGGGGTTTCGAGACAGGGTTTCTCTGTGGTTTTGGAGCCTGTCCTGGAACTAGCTCTTGTAGACCAGGCTGGTCTCGAACTTTCACTATAGTTTTAGAGCCTGTCCTGGAGCTAGCTCTTGTAGACCAGGCTGGCCTTGAACTCACAGAGATCCGCCTGCCTCTGCCTCCCGATGCTGAGATTGATTAAAGGCATGCGCCACCCGTGCGCCACCACTGCCCGGCTGGTATATGTCTTAAAATCCTTAATGCATAGTGTTATGATATCTGAGGGTCCTTGTATATTTTATGTGGTTTGGTCATGAGACTGTCTATCTGGGTCTCCATATGTGTAATCATGTTTTACTTTGATTGTATTTGTGGATAATAGAGTATTAGGTAAAAGCATATGTTTGTGTATGTGGTCGGAACAGGCCTGTACCATTAAATGTTACTGTTATCTATGTCACTGTCATTCTAAATGTAATACAACATGCCTGTGTGTGTGTGTGTGAGAGAGAGAGAGAGAGAGAGACAGGGAGAGAGAGAGAGAGAAAAAGAGAGAAAGAGACGGGGGGGTGGGGGATTGAATCCTATTCAGACAATCCCTTAGACTAGGCATTACCCTGAGGAGCTGGGTTAGCAGTTAGCAGACACTGAGGCCGCCTCATTCTTGCCAGCCTTTTCTCATTATACAAAGGGACCAAGCCTGGCCCCAGTTGACGTCCCATGCCTGTGAGACCCAATAGACGACCTGGCCCCAGCTGTCCTGCCCATCTACGCTACCCCACCCCAGTGTTTATTGGTGGTTGGTGGGGAAGAAGACAGGAACCTGGAACAGAGGGGAAGTGGGAGTTAATGTGCCTTCCTGGGGTCTTCTCTCTCCCCAGGCCACCCTCCAGGGCCCACTAAAAAAGCCCTGAAGCAGCGTTTCCTCAAGCTGCTGCCGTGCTGCGGGCCCCAAGCCCTGCCCTCAGTCAGTGAAAGCAAGTGCCTCTCCTATGCTTCTGGGGGCAGTGTGTGTGTGTGTGTGAGAGAGAGAGAGAGAGAGAGAGAGAGAGAGAGAGAGAGAGAGAGAGAGAGAGAGAGAGAGAGAGAGGTGATGGGAGGCGGGTTAGGAACTGGGACTGAATGTGAGGCCTGTGGCTACAAACTGGAATGTAAGTTGGATCATGAATGCCTGTGGGCATCCCTGGTTTGCAAAATGGAGGACCAGGGTTTGTTGTGTTCGACTAAAGCCTGAGCCAGTGTAAGCATTTCCAGTGTGACCATGGCAGGGTGTCCTAGGTAACCAGGTTACCCTGCACCTCTGTGGCTTCCCTACTGTTTTAGACCTTGTTATGTATGTCACCTGCACCCTAATAGGGTGCGAGGTATAGAGGGTGGAGTCCACCTTCCCAGATGTCAGGATGCTGGGGTTTTTCTGTCCCAGCCTGGTCAACTAAGTGGCCACCAATTGTGTGGCCTCCTTTTGTCTGTAGGTTCCATTTCTTCAGCTGAGCCTTGCCCACCTTGTAAAATCACACTGAAATTTGCAAGCTATAAAGGCCCTGTCTGTAGCTATTTGAGCACCTAACTTTGCTTCTTCACTCTGAGGGGGCCACCCTGAGAGCTAACCCAAGAAGGGGGCTGTTCGTGAGGGGTTCATGTCGTCATGGATGTCTGTGCTCACTGTGTATGTGCCTGTGTTGTGGGTCTGGGGTTCGCGTGTTGAAACACTCATGTCTGTGAGATTTTCTGTGAGCGTGGGGCCAGGGGAGTGTCTGCAGGGCTTGGTCTTCTTGGTGACAGTTCCCTCCCTTCAGCATTAGCTGCCCCAGCCTCCCTCCGCCCCCACAGACCCCGCCCGCTGGACCCAGGTGACTTATTCTCCTGGTTGGGGCGGGATGGGGGTACTTGCCTGGGGGCTGGACGGTGGGAGCTAGGGTGGGATTGGGGGTGGAGTCAAGATTGGGGTCTAAACAAAGATTGGCTGGAGCTGGGTGGGGCATGGCTCGGGCATGGCTGGGATGGGCGGGGCTTGGTTGAGATTGGGTTGGATGTGGGCTCTCCCAGGCTGGGGCTGGGCTAATAAGAGTTGGTCAAGAAAGAGCCCTTCGTGGTCCCTCAGAAGCTCCTGGGCCCCATTCTATCCCCTTTCTAAGAAGTTGCGGCGGCAAGGGACTGTCCCCAACCCATGCCCAGGGGCCAGTGCTAAGTCCGTACCTCTGGCTCTGGAGCCAGACGTGGCCTTAGCCCCAACAGAACCTGAAGCTGACCAGTGTCTTTTCTGCTTTGACTTCTCAGCTCTGAGTCTGACAGGCTGGGGTGGGTGTAGAAGACAGGCTAGGAAGGAGTGGGGAGGGTTAATAACTGAAGATTACCCAAGCCATCTCAGAGGCCTGACCTGAGGCAGAGCTATCCCCTACCACTCCCCGCAGACAGCGTGGAGGATGAGTATGAACTCTCCACCGTGTGTCACCGGCCTGAGGGGCTGGAGCAGCTGCAGGAACAAACCAAGTTCACTCGCAAAGAGTTGCAGGTCCTGTACCGAGGCTTCAAAAACGTGAGTGGAGGGCGTAGCCAACTGGGCAAGGGCTGAACCGGAGAGGCCTGGTACTTGCAATTACCTGGAAAGTACGGCCTGGGTACTTTGAAGAGGGAGATGGGGCCCAGAGGCCAACTTTCAGGGCCATTGGGGTGGCAGGCTTGTGTGTTTATTTGTACACTGGGGAAGAAGTCTTCTTGCCAGTCAGTATCAGAACTCTGGTAAGTCCCACAGAGGCAGGATGATTTGTCCTCCTTCTGGCCTAAGGGCGGCAGTGTGTGTCTCCGCTAAGTCTGGTTGTCCCTGTACAGGAATGCCCCAGCGGCATCGTCAACGAGGAGAACTTCAAGCAGATATACTCTCAGTTCTTTCCCCAAGGAGGTGAGGAGATGGTAGACACCCAGGGGTAATGGTTGTCCATCCTAGGCTGAGGGGGGAGGTGAGGAGACGGTAGACACCCAGGGGTAACGGTTGTCCATCCTAGGCTGAGGGGGGAGGTGAGGAGATGGTAGACACCCAGGGGTAACGGTTGTCCATCCTAGGCTGAGGGGGGAGGAGGCTTCTGGAGGGCTGGGGATGCTGAGATAACGGGAGCTGGGCAAACTGCAGAAAAGCAGCAAGTCCCCTGCCTGGAGGCCAAGTTCACACTGCACTACTCATCCACAGACTCCAGCACCTATGCTACTTTCCTCTTCAATGCCTTTGACACCAACCATGATGGCTCTGTCAGTTTTGAGGTGAGCTAGGAGAGATGAGTCAAACAAGCCTGTCTCCTTGGGCTTCAGGGGGCCAAGGTTTCCACATCAAACCCGAAGAATAGCTTGGCAAAGTCCGCTCCCCTCCTACCTCCTTTCCAGGACTTTGTGGCTGGTTTGTCAGTGATCCTTCGGGGAACCATAGACGATAGACTGAACTGGGCCTTCAATTTATATGACCTCAACAAGGATGGCTGTATCACCAAGGAGGTGCAGGGCAGCTGGAGGGCAGGAGGGGCCGTGTGTGGGGTGCTGGGCGGTGATGGCACAAAGGGGTCTCATAAAGAACAATGTACATCTGTGTCACCAGTAAGGGGGGAGGTCCGTCCTTGGCCCTAGGCCCCTAAATTGGAGGCTCTTAGGGGAAGTAATCTCATTTGGCTCAACAGGAAATGCTTGACATCATGAAGTCTATCTATGACATGATGGGCAAGTACACATACCCCGCCCTCCGGGAGGAGGCCCCAAGAGAGCACGTGGAGAGCTTCTTCCAGGTACCCGGGTCTGGGTGGCCTGGGGGCCCTGGAGTGGCGGGAAGGCACCCTGGAGTGGTGGGAAGGGGCCCTGGAGTGACAGGAAGGACCAGGACCCAATAAGCCTCTTCTCTAAGACTCTCATCCCTTTGTTCCCTTGTTCTCCCTGCTTGACCACCTTGCAGAAGATGGACAGAAACAAGGATGGAGTGGTGACCATCGAGGAGTTCATTGAGTCTTGTCAAAAGGTACAGCCCCCATTTCCCTGGTCTCAGCTCTAGGCCTAAATTAATGGAACCAGAAAAGGCCCCTCTTGACTTTATGTCACCCTCCACCCCAGTTCTGTTCTTCCATGACCAAAGGGAACTTACCCCTTCCCCACCTGAGATGCCCCTGCATATCCTTCCTCTCTACTGCCGGCTGTCCCCATCTCTGGTTTGATGTCTTTCTCTGTGTCTCTGACGAGCTCTTCTTTTTTCTCTCGCTCTCTTTACTTTGCCTCCCTCACACCGTGCACCATGACCGTAGGACGAGAACATCATGAAGTCCATGCAGCTCTTTGACAATGTCATCTAGCCCCCGGGGACAGGGGTTAGTGCATTCTGGGGGTGACCATGCTCTAGTCCTAGTTCAGGTGAACCTAACCCTTCTCTCCCAGGTCTCTCCTCATTCTACCTGTACCCTGGGGGCTGTAGGGATTCGAGGTCCTGGGGCTTCCGTAGTCCAGATCCCCCGGAGCTAAGTGGCAGTTGTGGGCAAAGTCCATCTGGGAGTGGGCGCTCCCCACTCCGGACGGCTCTCATCCCCTTCTCGCCGGACACCCAGTGCTGAGTACGCTGAGGCCATCCTGGTGTAGGGACTGAGTGGTTCCTCACCTCCCACCCCCACTCTAGAAACCACATTAGACTGAATGTCTCCTGCTATGGTGCTTCCCCCATCCCTGATCCCATAGATGCCCCTCTAAGATTCCTTTTTCAGAGAACATGTCTGCCCATGTCCCTGGCTGGCTTTGCAACCTGGCCTTTGAGGGTCCGTAAGAGGGGGGACAAGAAAGTAGAGCCAGTGATTGGGTCCTAGGAATTGTTTGGAGTGGAAAACAAAAAGCCTGGGCAGGTTCCGAGAGCCCAAGTGGGACTGCCACTGCCAGGTTCTATGGGTCTAATGGCCCCGGATAGCAGAATATAAGTTACCTGACTTCCCAGAAGGCCTTATGTCCTTAGCAATGTCCCAGAAATTTACCATAAACTTCCAGTGTCTTAGGAGAGTCTGGGATCCAGATATCTGGTTCCTCCCGGAATCCTCTCTATCCTTCTTGCTTGTGTGATGAGAGTGGTGGCCAGGGGAAGATGAGTGGAAGGTGTCCCGGACCATGCCTTCAAAGTCCCATCCTGCCCTCCTGCCTGTCACCTGTTTTGATGGCTTCGGTTTCAATTTTCCATGGCCTCTACATTTAGAGGTGTGGAATCAGGGATTTTCCTGAATTTGAGTCTTAACCACTCCTCCCAGTGGCTGCCTTAGGGGAATGGGAGGACAAAGGCAGGCATATCTGAACCCAGTATGGGGGCACTCATTGGAATGGTTGCCCAACCCTCCACAATGCCCTAGGATGCCCTAGGGTCCCTCTCCCCCTCTTTAATCTACCCAGAGATGCTCCTGAGCTCACCTAGAGGGCAGGGACCCTAGGATCCAGGTTGGATCTTTTTGTCAGCACCCTGCCATGATGCTGCCCCTCTTAATATACCGGCTTGTCTCATTCCTCACCTTCCCAGTCAGCTAGGGTCTGAGGGGAGGGGCCGCACAGAGCCCCCTCCTGTCAGACATTGCTGACTGCTTTGCATTTTGGGTTCTTCTACATATTTTGTAAAATA
The DNA here is from genome assembly GCF_950005125.1 of Chionomys nivalis. Classification (NCBI taxonomy): domain Eukaryota; kingdom Metazoa; phylum Chordata; class Mammalia; order Rodentia; family Cricetidae; genus Chionomys; species Chionomys nivalis. Next base: position 14,797,868 of record NC_080093.1, read on the forward strand.
AGACACCAGATCCAATAAAACAACGGCTATGCACAGCCTGCTGTCTCTGCTTCTTTGTCCCTCCCACCCCACAAATGCCATGCAATCCAGATGACAGGCCTACAGCCCTTCAAAACCCAAAAAAGTGCTTGTCTTTTCAAGTATGGCCATCCCTTGGCACATACCCAAGACTCAAGAAATCCATCCGAGCCGGGCGGTGGTGGCGCACGCCTTTAATCCCAGCACTTGGGAGGCAGAGGCAGGCGGATCTCTGTGAGTTCGAGGCCAGCCTGGTCTACAAGAGCTAGTTCCAGGACAGGCACCAAAGCTACAGAGAAACCCTGTCTCGAAAAACCAAAAAAAAAAAAAAAAAAAAAAAAAAGAAATCCATCCGAATTTAGCCGCTGCATGAATCTCCTGACCTGAGAAAGATGGATACTATCTGAAGATACTGTGTGCCAAGGAATTTGTTTTTTTTATTTTCTTTTGCCATAAAATGTATTTTATTCCAGTTCTAGAAAATAGAAAGAGAGAGAATCCTTCCATTTATTATTCTAATCCAACATGATTGTGAGTTTTGGAAAATAGAAGCAAATACATACATATAAATATAGATGCATTATATATTTATACATAAATATATATGTATAATGCATATATACATCTACATATTTTCAGACTTTAGCCTCATTGATGTTTGAACCTTTGTTCTTGTTTCTCTTTCTTCTTTTGAGGAATTTTTCCTGGAAATCAAACCCTAGTCGTCTGGGATAGCAGTTACTGTTGAGTAACCTTTCCAGCCTAAGATTTTTTTTTTTTAAAGATTTTTTTTAATATTTATTTATTTATTGTGTATGCAATATTCTGTAGGCCAGAAGAGGGCACCAGACCCCATTGCAGATGGTTGTGAGCCATGTGGTTGCTGGGAATTGAACTCAGGACCTTTGGTAGAGCAGGCAATGCTCTTAACCTCTGAGCCATCTCTCCAGCCCCCGCAGCCTAAGATTTTTAAGTCTAAGTAGGATCTGGGCCTAGGGTGGCTTCTTGTTTGGTCTTTGTTTCTTAGCCGAGTTCTTATGATGGATATGTTGGCTGTTTCAGAAAGGGGGTTGTTTTGTGGATATTTCTAGTTCATGAGTTCTTCCCATCTTCATTTCCCCCATAAGCTCAGGGAACAAGGAGTGATTCTCTTTTGTTGCTTTTTGTCCATAATGATTAAGAACTACAGAAACTCACTGGCTTACAGCATAGGCCAATGTTGCTTTTGCAACTATTAACAACTGGATAGATGCGCAGTTTTCTTAGATGCAAATGTCAGGCTCCTGAAGCTACCGTCACTCCACTCTGTAAAAGTTTAAAGTGTGTGTGTGTGTGTGTGTGTGCATACATTTCCTATGGTGTGTGTGCCTGTTTGTATGTGTGTGTAGGTTGTAGGTGCTCCTGCATCTACCTACATAGGCTGGAGGGTGAGTTCTGCATTGTCCTGGCTAGTTCTACCCTTGCAGGGATGAGCAAGGGGCGGGGCCAGTTTTCTACTTTCACCCACACCTATACCAATAGGGCCAGCGCTACTGTGTTGCCCAGGGGAGGTGCAGGGGCGACTCTCCAGAGTGCTGCTTCCCTTTTCTTTAAATCCAGATGGTAACTGACTTTGTAGAACCCATTCTCTATGTAGAGATACCTTTTTCAGCCTAGGCGTGGGGTGGCAGAGAGGACCTTGGTCCTGATTCAATGAGGGGACTTAACGGGACAGTCATAGTTGACTTTCCAAGGGAGGCCTTAACTTCTCTGTGGAGGATGGGAGGTAGGGGAGAAGTGGGAGGGGAGGAGGGAGGGGGAACTGGGATTGGTATGTAAAAACTAATTAATTAATTAAAATCCAAATGACTGTTTTTCTTCCTCCTTTTTGGGGGTGTATTTTTTTTGTTTTTTTTTGTTTTTTTTTTGAGGAAGGATGTCATGTAGCCAGGCTGGCTTCAAACTCACTCTGTAGTTGGGCATGGGCTTGAACTCTGAGCCTTCTTAAACCTTTTGTCTAGTGCTGGGGTCATAGGCAGGTGGCACCACTGTTTGTTTTGTGGCTGAGTAGACGCCCTGTGCCAGGCAGCATAAGGAAGAGCTGCTGTACGTGAATAGACTCTGTCCGCACGTGAACGACAAGGCCGTTCATTTCCACTGGAAAGACAGTGTGGTACCATATATAGGGGAACTTTCCAGATTCTTTTTCTTTGACCACATGTATAATTACAGAAACACATCAATTCCCAATTTCCCTTCCTAGTGGCCACCATCCTTATCCATGATCATCTCAGCCTCAGGTTTTATAGGCAAGCTATCTTTTTTGGCAAACCTTTTTTTTTTTTTTTTTTTTTTTTTGTTTTTCGAGACAGGGTTTCTCTGTGGTTTTGGAGTCTATCCTGGCACTAGCTCTTGTAGACCAGGCTGGTCTCGAACTCATGCCTCCCGAGTGCTGGGATTAAAGGCGTGCGCCACCACTGCCCGGCTCCGGCAAACCTTTTTTTTTAATTTATTTTTTTATTTTTTGGTTTTTCGAGACAGGGTTTCTCTGTGGCTTTGGAGCCTGTCCTGGAACTAGCTCTGTAGACCAGGCTGGTCTCGAAATCACAGAGATCCGCCTGCCTCTGCCTCCCGAGTGCTGGGATTAAAGGCATGCGCCACCATCGCCCTTTTTTTTTTTAAATCCTTGAGACAGGACCTCACATAGCTGGTTCCAAACTCCCTTTGTAACCAAGGATGATCTTGAACTCCTGACCCTTCTACCTGTACCTTCCAAATGCTGGGATCACAGGCATGTTCCACCATGACCTGCTTTGGCAAACATTCTTAACATTTGAATCAAAAACTTCTGATTTAGAAATTTAGTTACTCTGAGAAGTCTTTTGAGAAGTGCTCTCTCCCTTCCCCTCCCCCTCCCTTCCTGCCTTAAATGAGTTGGGGATTATTATAAAGAGAGTTCAGGACCAGTGAGGTGGATCAGTGGGTAAAGATGCCTGTTGTCAAGCCTGCTCACTTGAGTTCCCCCTGTGGGACCCACATAGTGGAAGGAGAGACCCAGCTCCCACAAGTTGTCGCCTGACCTCAGCCCATGCCTGTGGTGCACACATATCCATCCCAAATAACTGTATTTTTTAAAGGGAGAATTTAACATAGGTTTAAGTAAGCAAGGAGTTATGAAGAAGAGGAGAAGAAGGAGAGTACGCACTCTGGAGCCTCAGTGTGGCTTTCTCGAGAGAGCCTTCAGTTTGAACGAAAGCTGTTTTGTGTAAACACAACTTTGCCTCTATATGGATCAGTAGCGCTAAGGTATATGTGTTGTATGAGTCTTTCTCTGTCCCGCCAGCTCCCAAATAATAACATGGAGATTTATTATGAAAGCTTAGCCTACAGCTTAGGCTTGTTCCTAACTACCTCTTATAACATAAATTAACCCATTTATATTAATCTATGCTCTGCCACGTGACTAGTCTGTTACCTCTCCTCCTGCACATTTGCTGGCTCTGCATCTCCTGGCATCTCCATCTTTCTTCTTCCCAGAGTCCTTTCTGTCCCCAGAAGTTCCTAAGCTCTTCCTGCCCAGCTATTGGCCATTCAGCTCTATTACACCAATCAGAAAGCACCTTTGCAAAGACACACCTTCACAGTGTAATCAAATATTTCACACTATGTCTTATTGAAAAGTATGATAATGGGGGCTGGAGAGATGGCTCAGAGGTTAAGAGCACTGGTTGCTCTTCCAGAGGTCCTGAGTTCAATTCCCAGCAACCACATGGTGGCTCACAACCATCTGTACTGAGATCTGGCTCCCTCCTCTGGCGTGCGGGCATACATCAAGGCAGAATGTTGTATACATAATAAATAAATCTTTAAAAAAAAAAGAAAAGTATGATAATGACATGATGCAGCCTGGAAAAGATGCTTATATACACTGGAAGATAGTTTGCAAGATTTTCTTGAGCTGGTTCAGCAGGTAAAATGCTTGCCTCCAAGCCAGATGACCGGAGTCCAATCCCTTGGTCTCCACAGTTGCCCTCTGATCTCCACATACATACCATGTCATGAATTCACAAGCCATGTGCACCTGGCACATGTAATAAATGTGATTAAAAATTTTCTTTCAGGGGCAGGAGAGATGGCTTAGTGGTTAAGAGCACTGGCTGCTCTTCCAGAGGACCCAGGTTCAATTCCCAGCAGCCACATGGCAGCTCACAACAGTCTATAACTCCTGTTCCAAGGGACCTGACACCCTCACACAGACATACATGCAAGCAAAACACCAGTGTACCTAAATACGTAAATAAATAAAACTTTTTTTTTTAAAAAAAAAGAAGTTAGCTGGGCAATGTTAGTGCACACCTTTAAACCCAGCACTTGGGAGGTAGAGGCAGGCGAATCTCTGAGTTTGAGGCCAGCCTGGTCTACCCAGCAAGTTCCAGGGCAGCCAGAACTGCATAGAGAAACCCTGTCTCAGGGGAAAAACAGTTCTTCCACTGAATGTAAACTGGTGCTGCCATTAGGGAAGTCATCACAGGATCAAGAGGAGCGACTTCTTGCTGGCCACCTGAGCCAAGAACAACAGATTTCCTCAGTGTTTGTATTCTACACTCCTGGACTGGGGAGTGGCTGACGGTAGGTTCCTCCCTTCTGTTTCTGGAATCCCATAAGTGCTGACTCACCCGAAGGAGGAAGTCAGGTCTCCCCCCCACCCCCCACACACACACTGACAAGGTCAAAGGAAAGTTGGTTCCAAGAAAGAAGCAAAAACTGCCTTGTAGGGCCAGAGTAGAGAGAACACTCAGCACACCCAAAGCCCTGGGTTCGAGACCCAGCATCACAGAAAGCAACACCCTACTTCCAGAGTTGTTTTGTTGTCTGTGTTTCCTGTGAATTTGATCTGGGAACTGCCTGCTCCTTATGTCGTGTCGAACCGATCTGATCAAAACTGTGGCCCACTATCCACAAAATTTCCATCCTTCCACCCCACCCCACCACTGTTTTGTTTTTGAGAGGTTGCCGGGCCTGAACTCCAGGGTCTGGTATATACTGTAAAGTACTGTACCTCTGAGCTGTACTCACAGCCCATTCTTGTAAACTTTGGATCTGTGAAGTTCATCTACAGATCCTAAGAACCCAGTACCTAGTCCTGGCTATATCTCTATACCCCTAGATTTACTTTTTTGCTGTTGTTGTTGCTGCTGGTGGTGGTTTCTGGAATTGTTACCAGGGGAGTTTTTTTTTTTTTTAATATTTTATTTATTATGTGTACAGCATTCCTTCCATGTGTGCCCGAAAGCCAGAAGGGGGCACCAGGTCTCATTATAGATGGCTGTGAGCCACCATGTGGTTGCTGGGAATTGAAGTCAGGACCTCTGGAAGAGCAGTCAGTGCTCTTAACCACTGAGCCATCTCTCCAGCCCAAGAGGGGGGCGGTTCTTTTTCTTTATAAAAAATAATTTAGCTTTATTTTACGTGCACTGGTATTTTGCTTGCATAGATGTCTGTGTGAGGGTGTTAGGTCCCTGGAACTGGAGTTCACCACTGAAACCATCTCTCCAGCCACCTTCCTTCTGGGATTTCTAAGTCTCATTGTTAACTTAGAAGGAAGCTCAGAAGGATCATTTTATTAGCATTTGGGAGAAAACCAGCAGGGCAAGCAAGCTATAAACTTTGGTAGCTGCCAGGAGAAGAGGAAGAAAGTCTGGAGTTAGGGTCAGCTTGACGGTTTGAAAGGAAATGGCCCCAAAGAGAGTGGCACTTTAGGAGGTGTGGGCTTGTTGGAGGAAGTGTGTCACTGTAGGAGCTGACTTTGAGGTCTCTTCTCAAACTTCACTGCCAGTCGATTTCTTGCGGCCTGCAAGACGTAGCACTCTCTGCTCCAGCACCATGCCGGCCTGCACACTGCCAAGCTCCCCTTCATGATCACAGTGGACTGAACCTCTGAACTATACGCCACACCAATAAACTGTTTCTGTATCAGAGCTGCTGTGGTCATGGTGTCTCTTCACAGCAATGGAGACCTAACTAGGGCAGTCAGAAGTGGCGGTCTGCAAACTGTAGAGAGAAGGGGAGGGGATCTTCCAAGAAAGCAGAAAGCCTGGGGTGTTGAGGCAATCATGCTTAGAGTTTTGGCAGGCATTCAGATGAGAGGGGGCAGGAGGAAATGGCAAAGTTAGGCTTTTTAAGATAAAACTCAGAAAATCTGGAAGGCTTAGCAGGGAAGATATGTATACAACTGTATACACTGGAGCCACAGTGTCTTGTCAAGGCAGTGGTTCTCAACGTGTGGGTCTCGGCCCCTTTGGCAGTTCCTTTCACAGGGGTCACAAAGGTCATCAGAAAACACAGTTATTTACTTATGATTCATAACGGCAGCAAAGTTATGAAGTAGCAACAAAGTTTTACGGTTGGGGGTCACCACAACAGGAGGAACTGTATTAAAGGGCAGCGTTAGGACAGCCAAGGAATCACTGATTTAAAGGGATAATTATTCCTCCCATTTTCTTATTCCGTCTACAGGTGAAACTTTCCCTGGCCAGGTGATTGTCAGACCCAATTAGATTCCCCTCCTTTTGTTTATTGTGTTTCTCTTCATCTTAATTTTAAGCTCAAGGACCATTTTATTAGTTTGAAACAACAAATAGAAATCAGGACAGACAAGGTGTAAATCTCTGCAGCTACTGGGAGGGAAAAGATGGAGAATTAAAATTGAGTCATGTCTATTTGAGTTAAGGGCCAAGAAAACTGGCAGGTTCCGCAGTGGAGGCTGGCAGGGAGGGAGGTTTCAGAGAAAGAGGCACAAAGCCTAGAGTGCCAGGACAACCATGCTTAGGACTGGGCTGGTGTCTGAAGAAGAGAGAAATTGAAGAGTTATGATCAGCTCCCAGTTGGGTTAACTCTAAGGGAGGAGACACCAGCATATAATGTTCTAGTGCTTGGGCCAGGGCAGAGCGAAACGTTCTGCCCAAGGCCAGAGAGAGTCTCTTCTCTTGACACAGAGAAAGCGGCTTCCCCTAAAAGGGCCTCAACAGAGTTCTGAGCCTCTGCCTTCTCATATGGAATTTTACATCCTGGAAAGGGTTTTAGCACGTGTGACACACGCAACAGTGATGTGAAGGTCAGAGGACAATTTGCCAGGAACCCTTCTCTCCTTTCACCGGTGAGCCCAGGCACCTTATGCCCGGAGCCGGCTCACCTGCCCTGGTTCTAGTGTTACCAGGGAAACAGGAGATGGAATTCAAAGCTGATTATGAGGGGAGGGTCCATCTCCAGTGGCTACCTAGCCATCAGTCTTCTGTAGCCTAGGCTGCCCAGAGCTCAGGATCTCTTGCATGTTTCCCTGATTGCTGGGGTTATAGGTGTAAGCCATCTTGCCCAGGCTTTAGTTTCCCCCTTTTTGGCTGAGGAAGTAGACTAGCTCAAGGTCCTCTAGAAAGGTTTTGGCACAACATTAGACTGAACTCAGTCTGAGCCTTTGTCTAGGTGGCCTTGAAGTTAAGATTTGTGCAAGGCTTGGTGTGGTGACACATGCTTAGAACCCTGGCACTCGGGAGGCAGAGGCTGTGGGATCACAAGTTTAAGGACAACAATCTGCATGCTGCATTCCAGGACAGCCAGGGCTACATAGTGAGTGAGACCCTGTCTCACAGAAACAGATAGGACTGGGAGATTGCTCATTTGGTAGTGCCTGCCATGCAAGCTCGAGGACCTGAGCTTGATTCCAATGTTATTTCTTTTCTTTTTCTTTCTTTCTTTCTTTCTTTTTTTTTTGTTTTTTGTTTTTTTGAGACAGAATTTCTCTGTAGCTTTGGAGCCTGTTCTGAAACTAGCTCTTGTAGACCAGGCTGGCCTCGAACTCACAGAGATCTGCCTGCCTCTGCCACCTCTGCCACCTGAGTGCTGGGATTAAAGACGTGCACCACCACTGCACAGCCTAAGCTCCAATTTAAAAAGATTTGTTTTATTTATGTATGTGTCCATGTAGGTGTTTTATCTACATATGTGGCTGTGTACCATGTGCATGCCTAGTGCCTGTGGAGGCCGGAAAAGGGCACTGGGTGTTAAGGCCAGCTATCAGCCACCATGTGAGTGTCCTTCTGCAGAGCAACAGGTGCTCCAGCTGCTAAGCCACCTCTCCAGCCCCATAAGCTCCACTTTTCGACATGATAAATTTGATCATTCTAGGTCTTCATGAAAGTGTGGCTGTTGCCAAAAAAGTGTTGGAGCGCAAGAGTGAAGCTCTGCTTATACACACTCAGGAGCCTCTGCTTAAAGGCGGTCCTCAGAGCGCCAGAAGAGGCTCCAGTGTACGCTTTGGTGCTTACAAAGGGTCTAGACAAGCAGAGAAGGAAGGGAATACCTAATCTTTCTGGGTGTTGGGACTGCACAATGCCACCACCCCCCTAGTGCTGAGCTTCCCTGGTTCCAGCCACCAGCGTCCACCTAGACAGCTAGTAAATAGTATTCACCGTGTGAAGTATTCCCTGCTTACACATCACCAGGTTTCCACCTTTATACACGTACCAAAACCCACCTGAGTTCCTGTTTTGTAGATTATTTTTATCTATTACTGTTTTATTTTTTGTTTTTTTTTGAGACAGGGCATCTCTGTGTAGCCCTTACAGTCCTGGAACTCGTTCTGCAGTTCAGACTGGCCTCGAACTCAGAGATCCCCCTGCCTCTGCCTTCCAAGTGCTGAGATTAAAAGTGTGCACCATCACCACCACTGGTCCTATGTGTGTGCAGGTGCTGGGTTGTGAGCTGCTTGGTGTGGGTGCTGGGAAATGAACTCAGATCCTCTTGAGACATCTCTGCAATCCCTGTACTGAACAAATGTCTGTTTCTGTAGCTAAAATAGAATCTATGAGGGCAAGGACCCATCTCATGTCATAGGTTTCCTAAATACTGGTACCTTTTTGATTTTACATTCTTTTTTTTTTTTTTTTTTTTTTTTGATTTTTTGAGACAGGGTTTCTCTGTAGCTTTGGTGCCCATCCCGGAACTAGCTCTTGTAGACCAGGCTGGCCTCGAACTCCCAGAGATCCACCTGCCTCTGCCTCCCGAGTGCTGGGATTAAAGGCGTGCGCCATGATTTTACATTTTTTTTATGTGTATGGGTGTCTGTCGCACATGTATGTCATACACATGTATGGGGGCACCATGTATGCAGTGCCCAGGGAGGCTAGAAGAGGGCATCAGACACCCCCTCCAAACTTTGTAAATCACAGTGAGCCACCAAGTGTGTGCTGGGAATGAACTCCAATTATCTGGAAGAGCGTCAGTGCACTTAGCTGCAGAGCTGTTTCTGCAGCCTCCACTGGTACCTCTTGTAGGTGATAGGGCAGGGGGTGGGGTAAGCACGGGCTGTGTGGAGACTGTGTTCTAGCTGAGTGGTTAAGAATCACACCCTTCAGGCCTGGGGATGTAGCTAAGGGGTAGAGTACTTGCATAGGCCTTGGACTTGATTACCACCCAGAAGGAAAAAATAAATGTTCCTCAGCTGACGTGAATGATTTCAGACTAGCCTGGGCTACTATTTAATGAGACCCTATCTCAAAAAGAAGAACAGAAGAAACAAACAAAAAGCTGGGCTTAGGTAGGACATGCTTATAACACAAGTACTATGAAGGTAGAGGCAGGGAGGGGAAGACGGAGGAAGAAGAAATTACTTATATTTGGCTGTTAACTGCCATCTTAACAATCCAGGACTGAGAAGAACTGCTAAAAGCCCTCGCACTGGGGGCAGGAGGGATGGCTCAGCCATTAAGATACTGTGTTAAGAGAAACCCATGTACATCTGTCTAAGGGGTATCAAGGATTTATTAAGATAGGAAAGGGGAAATCCACTCACGAATACAGGAGATGGTAAATCCAGTCACAGAGTCCTTGGAAAGCTGGGGACTGATCACAGGCTGCTCCATACGACCTGCCTCAGTCTTCACCACCGGAGAGTGTGCCCACCCCTCTTCCTTCCTTATAAAAGATCAGGTAGGCAGACAAGAAGCACCTCCTCTCTAGGGCCAGATAGCCCAAGGTCATGGACGGAACCATTACAGTACCACTCTTCCAGAGGACCGACCAGTTCCCAACACCCATATCCAGTTCAGTTCCCAACACCTATATCCAGTGGCTCACAACCGCTTCTGCTGCCCCCCAATACAAATGTGACATGCATACACACACATTAAAAAGTAATAAATAGGGGGCTGGAGAGATGGCTCAGAGGTTAAGAGCATTGCCTGCTCTACCAAAGGTCCTGAGTTCAATTCCCAGCAACCACATGGTGGCTCACAACCATCTGTAATGGGGTCTGGTGCCCTCTTCTGGCCAGCAGGCATACACACAGACAGAATATTGTATACATAATAAATAAAAAAAAAAAAGAAAAGAAAAAGTAATAAATAAAAGGTCCTGGATGTGGCTGGCAATGGCTCAGTGGGTAAAGGAGCCTGCCCAGTCAGAGCCTGACAACCTGAGTTTGATCCCCAGATCTGCAAAGGGAAGATCTGACCGCCCATGGCATGTGAACCCACACAAAATAAGTAACTCAAAATCCCTGGAGAGCTTGTTTAGCATGTACAAGGCCCTGGGTTGGATACACTGCATACACCTGGCATGCCAGTCCACACTTGGAATGAACACCCACCCTTCAACGTCCCTGGAGTTACAAGCTGAGCTACTCCGTTCAAGTATAAAATAAACTACTGTAGTAATATTGAGCACGAGAGGTTTGTGCCCAAACTGAGGTGGATCTCTTAAGGCACATAAATGTCAAGTGCACTCTGAGAAGACTACCGGAAACTGGGAAACACAGCAGGAGCAAAGCCCACAGACCAGGCTTTCCTAGGAAACATTGACGCTCGGGCTAAAAGGATCATGCCTTATGCACACTACACACTCCCCATCGTCACCACAAACCCGCCTTCCATCCCTCTTCTACCTTTATTAGACTTTTGTTTCCTATGTGCTTGGAATGTAGTCTTTTCTTTCTCCATACGTAGTCTGGCGAATTTCATACCACGGGCTCTCCCCAAACAAGGAATTGTCTCCTCTGACTTCCCGAAACAAATGAAGGGGTATTCTCAAGCAGAAACTGTGTGTACTAGATTGTTTTAGCCATATTATGAGGTCATAATGGTGCCACAGCCCAGGATGTGGCAAACTCTAATAAACAGTTGCCTGCACAATTGAAAACGGGTTAGCTCCGAAGGGGGAGTAGAAGAAAATGACTCGAGACAGAGGGGTGAGTTGAGCTCCTTGGCATGTCTTCACAGAACCGAACGTGGGCCTGGCAGACGTGATGGGCCAAGTTATTAGCAGCATCTCCTAAGTAGGTCAGTGTTTCCTGCCACTTTAAGACCAGAGGCGTCGTTTCGGCGTCTGCGCACTGGGAGAGTGACGCCTCTTTTCCCCTCCCCCCCCCCACGCCCCAGCCCGCCGCATTCTCCCGTGCTCCCCTCCTTCGGGTGGGGTAATGGTCCGTCCCAGAGTGCGGCCCTCATCCCGGAGGGTGGCGAGCCAAGTGGTACGTTCCACGGCCGCGCACCTCCGCGGTTTTCACGGCGCCCTTTGTTCTGTTTCCCCCTAGCAAATAAAGCATAATGGGCTGATCCCACAGAAGGAGGGGGAGCCGGGTTAGGGACCGGTCTGAGCCGGTCTGTGGCGCAGGCGCAGTGCGGATAAACAGGAAGCGGGCGGCAGAGGCAGCGGCAGAGGCAGCGGCAGTGGCAGCTTAGGGACTCCCGGGGCTCCTAGCCGAAGAATTAAGGCTGTTTGGAAGGCGCCGGACGCTGAGGACGGAAGAAGGCGCCTCGGGCCTCCTCCCGTGCAGACGCAGCGGCGCTCTCGCCCTCCGCTTAGGCTCCCGGCTCCCGGCCCCCAGCCCAGGCGGAGGCAGCGGCTGACAAAGGGCTCGAGCCGGTGCCGCCGCCCTTCTCATCCGGGCACTCGGGCCCCCGCCGAGAGGAAGGGGGAAGGGCGGAGGGGGAGGGGAAGGATCCCGGGAGGCGCGCGCTCGGAGCCGCGGCCCTTTGCAGGGCTCCGGGCCTGTGGCCCAACGGACCAAGGCGGAAGAGGAGCTGCGGCGGCGGTGGCGGCGGCCGGCGGCAGGAGGATGGTGCAGAAGGAGAGCCAGGCGGCGCTGGAGGAGAGGGAGAGCGAGCGCAGCGCCAATCCTGCTGCCCCCTCGGGGGCTTCGTTGGAGCCGCCTGCAGCTCCGACGCCCGGAGAAGACAACGCATCCGGAGCCGGGGCGGCGGCCGGGGCCGGGGCGCCTGGAGGAACCCGTAGGTTCCTGTGCGGCGTGGTGGAAGGTGAGTCCGCCCTCCAGCCCCGCCCCGGTGCCCAGCACTTGGTCCCCCGGGAGAGGCATTCTGGTGGGTCTTCATGGGGTTTCACCCCCCGCCTCCCCAGGTCGCAGGCTTGCCCTTGCTAACGCGGGTGTGGGGGAGGCGAGAGGAGACGGAGGGAGGGACACACTTCTCTTCCTCCGGTCTTGAGCGTCCGATTCTCCTGGCCACTCAGGAGCCTGACCCCACCCTCCTTGGGCTTGGAGCCAGGCAGACCACGGAGGAGGAGGCGGGGGCAAGGAGCCTGTTGTCGGCTCTGTGTTTCACTTCTTTGTACCTTGGGATCTTAGTCCCCAGGGTTGTCTGCTTTGAAATAAGGAAATTTGTGCAGCGCTCCGGTCCTCACCCTTGTCAGGGGTTGGGGAATTCAGCCCACACAGGTACGCTTGGCAGTGAAGGGGAGCGCAGTTCAGCCTGTAGTACTACACACCCTGGCTTAGGGTATTTCTTTGCTGCTCTGCAAGCCTTACAAGCCTCCTCTCCCCTGAAGACTCATCTGCAGTCGAGAGAAGTGTCATGCTTACCAGTTGCTGTTATTCTACTGTGTGTGCGCGCCTGTGTGAAAATTTCAGTATACCATTCTGAGAACATCTGTGATGTGGAGTTAGGATTCAGTAAAAGGTTTGGTTTTTATAATTACTGTCTTCTCATTCACAGTTGAAAGGCATGAGGGACGTTTTGGTAGTGAGGGAAGATTGCCAGATCATCTTACTGCAATTTGTGAATAAGAACGGGCAGATTCTGAACTCAGGAAAGCACATTACCTTAGTTCTAACCTAACTACGTCGTAGTTGGGGGTTTTCTTATTTATTTATTTATTTATTTATTTATTTATTTATTTATTGGCAAACCCAAGGTTTCCCATCCCCCCATTACTGGAGAATATAAAAACTAACACTCAAACCAAAAGGGCTGTAAGTAGGATTCTTGGTTGATAGCATCAGCTTTTCCCAGTCTCGTCACCATGTATTTTGAAAGATAAAAGATGGTCGTTAGGGTATTTTAGATGAAGATGATTTGCGGGGAGAGAACATTCTTGGCAGCTGCAGTAGTAAAACATGAGACAGCTCAGCAAAATTATTTTACAAAATTTGGGGGAGTACTGTTCCTACTGGAGTCAGTATTTATGAACATGTGAGTGCTTTGTTGTACATACTGGATTTGCCAGAGTGCAGAAAGATTTTAGAAAAACTGCGGTGGAATTTTTTTTTTCCTTAAAAAAACAGGGAAGGCCTGGCAGTTTTATTTGCAACAAAATTGTGTGTCTAAAACAAGTTACACAAAACGTTAAAGTCTGCATGAATTCCGTGTTTGCAGACAGGGTCTCCTGAAGCCTAGGTGAAGTACAGAGTGACCTTGAACTTGTGACCCTCCTGCCCTCTGGAATGGCTGAGATTACAGGCCACCATCCCAGTTTAGGTGTAAATTTCTTTGCTGTTTGTTGTTGGGGGTGGTTGCGCCCCCACCCCGGGGCATCACACTGGGGGGATCTGTATTGTCAAAGGTCCTAGGATGGTGACTGGTAGAGCTAACCGTTCATGTTGATATGTCTGTAATCTGCATTGGTAGGCTGAGAGAAGGGGTTGAGGGGTTGAGGCTGGCCTGGGTTACCGAGTAAGACCCTGTTTAAGCAACAGCAGAAAGTGGAAGTGTGAAATGAGGTATGCTGGAGTGCATGTCAGGGAGCCTGGCAGTGTGTTACCAGAAATGAGAGGAGATAGCTTACTGTGATTTAAATGGGTTTCCCTAGAATAGTATTAAAAGTATGTTAAAATGAAGCTGTCTTCAGTTGTTTTCCCTCTTGTCATTCCCATGTGTATATTTTTCTTAAATGAGCACTGAACCAGCCCCAGTGTATTAAGTGCTTCTCGGCAGCTTCCTATGAAGTGTAGGAAATAGTGTAGTTATAACCAGGGTGGTTGTTCTTCCTTGCCCTACAAACCTTGGTGGTTTTTAACTCTTGTGTTAATAGTACACGTCCTCTTTGTGGTTCAATTAATCCAAACCATAAACCTGGCTCTGAAAGAGTTGCTGAAGATTAAATTGTTAAAATTAGGGGCTTGAGAGATGGCTCAGCAGTAAAGAGCACTTCTTACTCTTCCAGAAGACCTATGTTGCATTTACATGGCTCCTCAGAACCAACTCTAATGCCAGTTAGTCTGTAACTCCAGGGAGTCCTGCTTCTTTTTCCCTCTGAGGGCACCACACACGTACATGTTTACAATAGAAGGTGCTGCTAGGGTTTAATGGTGATTGATTGTTGTGCCATTCTTTTTGGGGTACAGAATATCTGCCTAGGATTAGAGTTCCTGTGGGAGAATGCTTGTGTGAACACTGAGGAGTGCTTTAAAACTGTGTTTTGCAGGGGAGATGGCCACACAGCATGCATGTGGAGGTCAGAAGACAGTTTGCAGGAAGCCTTGTGGTCCCAAAGATTGTCAGACTTGGCAACTGCCTTTATCCGCAGAGTCATCTAGCTGTCCCCAGTGCTTATTTTGACCATCTTTCATGGTGCTTCTGAGTTTTCCTGATCTCTTGCTAATGATTAGGCTGAGACTGGTTGAGGGAAAGGTTAGATTGGCTGTGAGGTGTCTAGTGGTGTTCCTAGTGAGCTGGAGTGCTCCAAATGCCAGCTTTACCCTTAGTCAGTTTTTTTAGACATTGTTTCATTATTATTTACAGTTTTCATTTAAATGCAAAATAGATGTAACTAGAAAAACAGTATAGAAGTTTGTTTCCTACAGTGAACACTATGGTGTCACTTACATCCCTAACTAATCTATCTTTTTTTTTTTTTTTTTCCTTTTTCTTCTTGACACTGGGTTTCTCTATAAGCTCTGACTGCCCTGGAACTTGTTCTGTAGACCAGACTAGCCTCAAACTGACAGACATCCTCCAGCCTCTGCCTCTTGAGTGCTGGGATTAAAGGTGTGCGCCACCACCACCACACCTGCCTCCTAATTTTTCATTTCACAACTTGATTCTGAAATTAAGAGAGCTTGAAAGTTTACTGTTCAGGTCAGCACCGCTGTTGGGTTTGTGAATATGATCATAGCCTGTTACTAATTAATTAATTGGTTCCTTTTTTGTTGTAGGAACTTTTCAAAAAAGGTGATCATAGCCAAGTGTGATGATTCACACCTGAAATTTCAGCACTTAGATGACTGGGGTAGGGAGGTGGCTACAGGGTCTAGCTAGACCAGGCTAAGCTAAAGATCTATTGCAAGAAGTGTGTGTCTATGTGTGCACATGTGTGTATATGCCTTTTTCTAACTCTCTGATCTCATTAACTTGTGTAGCTCTTAAAATCACTCCTCTAGAAGTAATTGAACTCCCTTTTAGTTTTTTGAGACAGAGTCTCACTGTAGCCTAGGTTAGCCTGGAACTGTGTAGTTCAGACTGGCTTCAAACTTAGGCCAATTCTGCCTCTGCCTCTGTGCTGGGACCACTGGCAGAGCCACCATGCCCATTTCTTAGTCTCCCTCCTAGCGTTAAGAGTTTGGTTTGCTCTGCTTTTGTTCCTTGATGACTGAAGTCCCACAGTCATTCAGTTCCAAAGAAACACACAGAGGTCTACATTAATCATAAACTGATTGGCCTATTAGCAGACTTCTGATTAACATCTTACATTAACCCATTATTGTCTGTGTTAGCCACGTGGCTCAGTACCTTATATCAGAGAGGCATTCTCATCTTGCTTACTCTGCATCTGGGTGATGACTACAGACTGACCCTTTCCTCTTCCCAGAATTCTCCTGTTCTCATTGCCCCACCACTACTTTCTGCCTGGCTACTGACCAATCAGCATTTTATTAAAAATAGTACAGGTGACATGATAAAAGACCATTGTCCCCACAGCACTTCCCCCCCCTTTTTAAACAAGAACTCTAAATCTAATATCCTTTGTTTAGCTTTTCTCCTGACTGTTATCCGTAACAACTTGTAACCAACATCCTAAACAAAGGCAAACATCCATAATCCATATTTTGGGAATACGGGCATGGTTTTCCAGGCTACTTCCTGCTGATTGGGGATGCTGATAATCTTACAGGGACCTAAAGAAATTTAGAATTATGATCAAGTCCTGACTGGAGTATCCTGTGAAGCTTGATCATCTTGAAACTGTTCTGGATGCAGAACTCAGACATCTGGGCCTTCCATTCCTACTGGAGATTTCTCAGGGGGTCTTCCTTGATCAAACCTGATTTTTTCTTAACTCAAAATTGAATCCACAGCTTCTCATTTCCTGTGGAAACAAGCAAAACCTTTTCTCCAAAGTAACATACCTTTTGAAGTCAGGGTATTTTCAAAATACATATGTTGGATTAATCTAGTATTGACTGAGTTTTCTTTTTTTTTTTTTTTTTTTGGTTTTTTGAGACAGGGTTTCTCTGTGGTTTTGGAGCCTGTGTATCTTTGGCTGTCCTGGCACTCACTCTGTAGACCAGGCCTATACTTCCTGCCTGGTTACTGGCCAATCAGCATTTTATTAAAAATAATACAAGCGGCCGGGCGGTGGTGGCGCACGCCTTTAATCCCAGCACTCGGGAGGCAGAGACAGGTGGATCTCTGTGAGTTCGAGGCCAGCCTGGTCTACAAGAGCTAGTTCCAGGACAGGAACCAAAAGCTACGGAGAAACCCTGTCTCGAAAAATCAAAAAAAAAAAAAAAAGAAAAAAACATAAAATAATACAAGCGACAGGATAAAAGACCATTGTCCCACAGCACTCCCTAGTTGTACGAGTGCTTGCCTAGTATGATCAAGGTTCTCTGGTCATTTCCAGTATGGGGGGGTGTGTGTTTTGTTATGTGGGTACTGAAAATGTATACTCTCATGAATACTAAGCCAGTACTGAATTATATCCCCAGCCAGCAGGAAGAGTTCTTGCTGGCAATAAAAGATGGTAGGTCTGGGTTCCTAAGCTAGCATGGTGATGATGCTCTCTGGAATTCCTGTGCTTAGACACCAGAAGAAGAGCATTGCTGCAAGTGTGAGGTCAGCTTGTACAATCGCTAGGCCAACCAGGGCTCCATAGTGAGACATCGTGTCTCACTAAAAATAAAACCCAGTCTTACACACAGTAAATGTTAGAGAAGGAAATTTGGAAATTTAGGAATAGTGACGAATACGTGACCTTACCACCTCTCACAGATAAACAGTGTTTCATTGTGTAGTTTTCAGATTCTTCTGTGTTTTATCCGTGTGGCTCAGACCCAGGGCCTCTGGTAAATGAGGCTGTTTACCCAGGAGGCCACACATTTGTCAGCACCTCCACACATTTCGTAGAAAACAGATTCCATGTGTGTAACCTCCTTTTTCTTAAGCTGCACCTCATTTTCAAAGCTGAGAGTAGTTTTATTTTTCTTTAATTCCAGGGTTTTATGGAAGACCTTGGGTAATGGAACAGAGAAAAGAACTGTTTAGAAGGTAAGTTTCGTGTGACGTAGGAGGCACTCTCGCTGGATGAGCCTGGTGTCGTAGCAGGAGTTGCTATCCTGTAGTTCTTTCCAAACTGTCTGGGGAAGCTGAACAGGTTGGGCTTTGTCTGCTTTATTCAGAGTTCTCTTTATGTTCAACACTTAGTATGATGGTGCACTTTGTGATATTTAATTAGTTAAGGGCTGGAGAGAGGGCTCAGTGGTTAAGAGCACTGACTCCTCTGCCAGAAGATCTGGGTTTAATTCTCATATTCCCGCACCCATATGGCAGCTTATAACTGTAACTCCAGTCCAAGGGGATCTGACACCCTCACACCAATGCACATAAAATTAAATAAATTAGAAAAAATTCCATTGATAATTAAAGTTTAACAGAATATTACTGGTTTGTGATGAGATAGAGGTACATCAAAAATAGTAATTGAGATTTATAGTTTATTAATATTTCCTACTTATGCAGATGTAATTTTCTTTCTCTTAAGGCTTCAGAAATGGGAATTAAATACATACTTGTATGCTCCAAAAGATGACTACAAACATAGGATGTTTTGGCGAGAGATGTATTCAGTGGAAGAAGCTGGTAATCTTTTGTGTGTGTGTGTGTGTGTGTCTTTGTCTGTGTGTGTGTCTGTGTACATACATGCCTGCCCCTTAACTTGAACCCTGTGCAGGCAGGTGTATGTGTATGTGTGTCTGTGTTCATACATGCATGCCCCTGAACTTGAATACGTGTGCAGGCAGGTGTATGTGTGTGTGTCTGTGTACATATATGCATGTCTCTGAACTTGAACACGTGTGCAGGCAGGTGTTTGAGTAGGGAGTTTTTCTCTTTCCAACTGAAAGCTTCAGAGATTGAATTCTGTCTGTCAGACTGTGTGGCAAGTACTTTTATTGTCCTTAGCCATCTTGCTGGCCGGGTGGTGATGTTTTTTATTTTGATCAATTGAGTTCAAAATAGTGAGTGAGGGGACAATTTTAAGGTTGTACTAGACTCTCACTAAAAATTATATTTTCTAGGGCAGCAGAGATAGCTCAGTGATGGAGGGACAGTAGTAGTGTGATAGCTAAGTGACCGCTGTGATAGACAGATGAGTAGATGGATGGAGCTGTGTAAATTTAGCCTAGGAATTTCATTTACTCAGATAACCCCTTCCAAAAAGTATTTGAACCTTTCAAATGTTAGGAGAAATAGAAATGGGTTGCATTCAGTAAGAGAATTGACAATTGAGGGGTTTTAAGACAAGACTGGTACCCGGGTGTCGGTGGCGCACGTCTTTAATCCCAGCACTCGGGAGGCAGAGGCAGGTGGATCTCTGTGAGTTTGAGACCAGCCTGGTCTACAAGAGCTAGTTCCAGGACAGGCTCCAAAACTACAGAGAAACCCTGTCTCGAAAAACCAAAAAAAAAAAAAAAAAAAAAAAGACAAGGCTGGTGAAATGGTCTACTGTGTAAGGTACCTGCCATTAAGCCTGGCAACTTGAGTTTGAGTCTCAGGACTCACATGCCGCTGTCCTCTGTCCACACACTACCTTGTTAACACCAAATGTTTAAGAAACTATTTGAAAATGAGAAAAAAAGGTCTTTTTAAAATATTGGTTCAAACCGTCTGCGGGCTGGCCGAGAGGCTAGAGGCGCCGCCCCGGGTGCGGGAGGTGGCCGGTTCAGATCCCGGCTGTGTCTGTGTCTGTCTCTGTGTGTGTCTGTCTGTCTGCGCATGCGTGCCACCCATCCATATATCAGAAAAAAAATAAAATAAAATAAAATATTGGTTCAAATATCTGGGTGGCGGTGATGCACTCAGGAGGAAGAGGCAGGAAGATCTCTTGAGTTCTAGGCCAGCCTATTCTACAGAAGTGAATTCCAGGACAGGCACCAAAACTACAGAGAAACCCTGTCTTGGGGGGGAAAAAGTTCAAATAAAAGTGTGAGCTTTTGTGAGATTATCAGGGTATACCAAAATACTTCCACGAATATACTTTTTAAATTTTTTTTCTTTTTTTGTTTTTTTTTGTTTTTTCGAGACAGGGTTTCTCTGTGGTTTTGGAGCCTGTCCTGGAACTAGCTCTTGCAGACCAGGCTGGTCTCGAACTCACAGAGATCTGCCTGCCTCTGCCTCCCAAGTGCTGGGATTAAAGGCATGTGCCACCACCGCCCGGTTTAAATTTTAATGCTTAGCATTAAAGAACCTTTACTGTAAATTAGAAGAGATAATTTCTTCAGTTAGAAGGGACAGTTTGTTTAGCATCCTATGTTGCTTTCTAAAACCAAGACTCTGTTCTTTAGAGCAACTTATGACTCTCATCTCTGCTGCTCGAGAATACGAGATAGAATTCATCTACGCTATTTCCCCAGGCCTGGATATCACCTTTTCTAACCCCAAGGAAGTATCAACATTGAAACGCAAATTAGACCAGGTAATTCTTTTTTATTTTTCCTGACTCAATATTGAAATGGGGTTTTCTTAATTGCTTTATGATGTTAAAAGGAAATATTGGTGAGAGAGATGGCTCAGTGGTTAAGAGCACTGGCTCCAGAGGTCCTGAGTTCAATTCCCAGCGACCACATGGTGGTTCATAACCATGTGTAGTGGGATCTGATGCCCTCTTCTGGCATAAAGGTGTATATGCAGATCGAGCACGTAAATAAATCTTTTTAAAATAAAAGGAAATCAAATTGATACTTTATTTCTGTAGCTATTACTTTCATAATTGGGTAGAGAAGTATTTGTCAGTCAAAAAACTAGAGAGCTGAGCGGTGGTGGCGCACGCCTTTAATCCCAGCACTCGGGAGGCAGAGGCAGGCGGATCTCTGTGAGTTCGAGGCCAGCCTGGTCTACAAGAGCTAGTTCTAGGACAGGAACCAAAAGCTACGGAGAAACCGTGTCTCGAAAAAAATCAAAAAAAAAAAAAAAAAAACTTAACTAGAATACCATAGATCCCCGTGCCTCTTCTTCCTGAGTACTGGTATTAAAGACTTGCGCCACCGCTGTATGTTTTGTTCTTTTTTTTTTTTAATATTTATTTATTTATTGTGGATACAGTATCCTGTTTGCATATATGCCTGCTAGAAGAGTACACCAGACCTCATGACAGATGGTTGTGAGCCACCATGTGGTTGCTGGGAATCGAACTCGGGTCCTGTAGAAGAGCACGCAATGCTCTTAACCGCTGAGCCATCTCTTCAGCCCCACATGTTTTTGTTCTTTAAGAAAAGATTCGTATTGGTGGTATCACATGGCTTGTAAAACTTTGAAGGTAGGAAGGTGGGTGTGGCGATTCATTATATTTCAGTATTTGAGAGTAAGAGAATTTCTAAAATTTTGAGGCCAGCTTGGCCTCCAGTGTGAGACCCTCCCTTAAGAAGGGGACGCTGCAGAGATAGCTCAGCAGTTAAGAGCACTGGCTGTTCTTCCAGAGGACCCGGATTCAATTTCCAACACCACATGGCAGCTCACAATTATCTATAACTCCAGTTCCAAGTGAATTAGTGTTCTATCCAAGACTAGATCAAGGCCTAAATATTTCATAGATTGAGTATACTTGTTCTTCATACTTTTGTAATTTTATGAATTTCTTGGATCTTCTAGGATAGGTTGCTTTGTATAAACAGTGTTTGAGGGCTAGAGAGATTGCTCAGCCGATAAAGGGTAGGCTCACAACCAAAAATATAAGAGTTCGTTTTTCCAGCACCCACGGCTATCTCTCCAGCAACCAGACAAACAACCAAGCAAGCAAAACCATTGTTTGAACATTTACTCGATTCATTCCCAAGTGAGAATTGGGTCCCAAAACACTAGCTATATTAACTTAAAATTGCTGCCACTTAAAATGTAAAAAGATCAGATACTCTTTGACATTCCAAGGAAAATATTTGACTTTGATGTAACCATAAGTATATATTTAAAATACTTTTCTCTGAGATGAACTAATAAGCGTGTTTTTTCTTTTCTAAGGTGTCTCAATTTGGGTGCAGGTCATTTGCTTTGCTTTTTGATGATATTGACCATAATATGTGTGCCGCAGACAAAGAGGTGTTCAGTTCTTTTGCACATGCACAAGTTTCTATCACAAATGAAATTTATCAGTACCTAGGAGAGCCGGAAACGTTCCTCTTCTGTCCTACAGGTATTGTATATAAGAACTGAGTATTTAACTAGTATTGGAATATGTTAAAAGGATCTATGTGAGCCAGGCGTGGTGGCTCAATACCTTTAATCCCAGAACTCAGGAGGCAGTGGCTAGTGGATCTCTGTGAGTTCGAGGCCAGCTGGTCTACAAAGCGACAGCCGGTACTGTCTTGAAAAGCCAAAAAAAAAGTATACATGACATCTTTTCCGTCATGTATAAAAGGAACACATGTTTAATACTTTTTTATTGATATTTATTGAGCTCTACATTTTTCTCTGCTCTCCTCCCTGCCTCTCCCTTCCCCGCTTCAATCCTCCCCCAAGGTCCCCATGCTCCCAATTTACTCAGGAGATCTTGTCTTTTTCTACTTTCTACTTCCCATGTAGATTAGATCTATGTAAGTCTCTCAGTGTCCTCATTGTTGTCTAAGTTCTCTGGGATTGTGGTTTGTAGGCTGACTTTCTTTGCTTTATGTTTATTTTATTTATTTATTTATTTATTTATTTATTTATTTATTTATTTATTTATTTATTTATTTTTTGGATTTTCGAGACAGGGTTTCTCCGTAGTTTTTGGTTCCTGTCCTGGAACTAGCTCTTGTAGACCAGGCTGGCCTCGAACTCACAAAGATCCACCTGCCTCTGCCTCCCGAGTGCTGGGATTATTTGCTTTATGTTTAAAAACCACCTACGAGTGAGTACATGTGATAATTGTCTTTCTTTGTCAAGGAACACATTTTTAGAAGACATTTTTCAAAGTCATATAGGAAAAATTTAGGACCTTATAATACCAAAGAAGTAGGTTGGAGATGTTATGTACTTTTTAGTATTAGAAGTTGTTAGAAATATTTCTGAAACGCGAGCTCTCGGCCGACACCAAATTCCCAATCAAGCCAAATCAAAACAAGCCAAATTAAGAAATACCAAGGTTTAATGGGAGTTCTATGCTCTCGGTGGCGCCGCACCAACGGTGTGTCCTCTTTTGGGAGCTCATTTAAGTACCCTGGGGAGGGGTCAGGACCTGGCCTGCAGGGATTTGGAGTCCAGACCAGGCCTGGGGGCTGGGATAGATGCAAGGGGCTGGAGCCTATGCTCCCAACTTGACATTCCAGACTCTTTGGATATAGGGGTGACAGAAAATTGAAGTGGTAATAATGACAAACATTTAGGCTCTCTTTGGAAAAAAGGGCGTAGACTCAAATCTGGCTACTTCCTGCGGGCAAGGGGCCACGCGGGGAAGGGGAGAGCTTAGGTGTCCACGTTTAGCAATAGGTGTGGCTGGAAAGGCATCCCGTGTACTATCACCCCGGAGAAGGCAGGTGTCTAGGAAAAGAATTGTTATCATTAAAGATGAGTGTGCCAGAATGTGAAGCAGGTAGGCCCTTCATTGTGGCATCCTAGAAAACCGGAGGATGGAAGGTCCTGTCTGCTGGACAGACCAAGTGTCTTGAGTAGGCACCCGCTTGAGCCTGGAGAGATGGTACCAGTATGGGTGTCCCAAGAGCTTGGCAGCCGATGGAGTGGTGAGGATTACCGTGTGAAGTCCTGTCCATCGAGATTAAGAGACTAGGAGTTAACTGTTTGAGGAGTACTCTGTCCCCTGGGGAGAGCAGGGCAGGTTTAGGGGCCTTAGAGTCCACTGGTGTAGTGGCAGGAAGACAACTGTCAGCGTGTGAGCGGAGAAGGGACCTTAAAAGGGAGAGGTAGCGTGTAACCATTACATTTCCCGGTTAAAGGAGGAGAATAGAATTACTGGAATGAAAACTGGAAAAAAATCAAATTTACATGATTTTAACTTAGTCATGTCTCACTCCCTTCCCTTGTTCTCTTTTTCTGCCCATGCATTTCTGCCCCCGTTTCACTCCTCCCACTCTCTCTGGCTCTATTCTAGCAGTCAGAATAGAACGTGTCCCCGCTCTGCTGCTTGGTTTTTCGCTGAAAATGTTTTCATCCTTAGTCACCTCTCAAAATTGACCTCTGTAAATTTTGCTCACCTTTTTTCCCCTTTTTGTTTGTTTGGTTGGTTTTGATTTTGGTTTTTTTCGAAACAGAATTTCTCTGTGTAACCCTGGTTGTGCTGGAACTTGCTTCTGTAGTCCAGGCTGTCCTCAGACTCAGAGATCAAGCTGCCGCTGCCACTGCCTGGTCTAAAGGTGTGGGCCACCACTGTCTGACTCACTTTGGTTTCTTGTTCAGGAATTGTTAGTTGTGAGGGGTAACTGGTCAGAATTCTTTTCCAGTGTGGGTGTTGGGTTTGGTCTCACCAGGCTAGCAAGTTGGGGATTAAAGTGGGGGTGATGTGCACATATCACCATGGCAGGTGTTGTAGGAGGCCGCCCAGACTCCCGAAATAATCACATAAAAACTATTATTTATTTATTTATTTTTTTTGAGACAGGGTTTCTCTGTGGTTTTGGTTCCTGTCCTGGAACTAGCACTTGTAGACCAGGCTGGTCTCGAACTCACAGAGATCCGCCTGCCTCTGCCTCCCAAGTGCTGGGATTAAAGGCGTGCGCCACCACCGCCCAGCTGGATAAAAACTATTATTTAAATCACTGCTTGACCAGTCAGCTTATGTGTATTGCTAGCTAGCTCTTACATCTAGAATTAACCCATTTCCATTATTTTATATTTTACCACGAGGCTCATGGCCTACTGGCAAGGTTCTAGCTGACAACTCACATCTACTCCACCTATTCTCTCTCCCAGCATTCAATTTAGTTTTCCAGCCTACTTCTATTCTGCCCTGCCCAGGCCCAAGACAGTTTTTTTTTTTTTTTTTTTTTTTAAATAGCCAATGGTGTTCATAGCATACAGAGGGGAATCCTACATCCGCAGGATTAATTATTTTTTTTAAAAAGATTTATGTAAAAGCTTATAAAATGCAGTTCTAATGACTGGGATTATAAGGATTGCTTGGTACTACTACTAAAAATTCCAAGGATTTGTTTTTGAGATAAAGACTCTCTTGATGAAGAGTTAATCTGTGGTACACAGGGAGACCCTTGAGATTTTTGTTGTTGTTTGTTTTGTTTTAAAAACACGGAGATGCAGGGCTGGAGAGATGGCTCAGTGGTTAAGAGCATTGTCTGCTCTTCCAAAGGTCCTGAGTTCAATTCCCAGCAACCACATGGTGGCTCACAACCATCTGTAATGAGATCTGATGCCCTCTTCTGGCCTGCAGGCATACAGACAGACAGAATATTGTATACATAATAAATAAATAAAATATTTAAGAAAAAAAGCATGGAGATGCATACCAGTGACCCAAGTGATAGGGAAGCAGAGTCAAGGAGATCCACTACCAGGGTGAGGCTGGGGCTGCCGGCTTAGAGACCTTTTCCCGAGGATTCTCCATATAGTGGAGGCTGTTCTGTGACATTGTTCTGCCTAGCATGATCTTCTGTGAACTTCTGCCATGGGCCTGGAGTTCAGATAATAAGCAGGCCTACCACCCAGTTTGAATATATGATTGTATGAACTATTATATGTAATATCTGCCTAAGTTTACTTCTTTTTTGTATGACAAAGAACCTTTTACTGTTTGAATAAAAATGATACAGAATTTTAAAGCATTTTTCCCAGTTCCCATGACCATTTTAATCCTGACTTAATTTTCTCCCCCTCTGCATTCAGAATATTGTGGCACTTTCTGTTATCCAAATGTATCTCAGTCTCCTTACTTAAGGACTGTGGGTGAGAAGCTTTTGCCTGGAATTGAGGTCCTTTGGACAGGTAAGTCCTCAAGAATTGTATAGTGAAAGTTTTATTACTAGGACTTAGGAAAACTGGTTGTTTGTATTAGGTGGATACTTTTGTCTGTTGAGACAGGGTCTTCTGTATTCCAGGCCTGAAATTCGCTGTGTAGCCAAGGATGATCTTGAATTTAGTGGTTCTCTTGTTTCTACCTCGTAAATGCTGGAAATACAACTGTATCCAATATACGCAGTTTATGTGGTGCTGAGGATCTAACAACTAATTTTCTGTCAATTTAGCTATACTACTAGACTCCTGGGAAACTTCTGTTTTATAAAATGAGTAACAGGGCCGATCAGTGGTGGTGCACACCATTAGTCCCAGCATTTGGGAAGCAGAGGCAGACGGATCTCTGAGTTTGAGGCCAGCCTGATCTACAGAGTAAGTTCGAGACCAGCCAGGACTGTTAGAGAGAAACCTTGTCTCAAAAAAATAAATAAATAAAATAAAATAAAAGAATTACGTTACTATGCTGGTTTAGAGAGGAAAATTGAAGCTGGGCATAGTGGCATACCCTTTAATCTCAGTACTTGGGAGGCTAGGCAGGTAAATCTGTGAGTTTGGGGCCATTCTGGCCTACATAGTGAGTTCCAGGACTACATAGACTGTCTCAAAAAACAAAAACAAAGAAAACCAGAAGAATTAAGTATAAAATTTTTGTTCCAGCACTTGGGAGGCTGAAGTAGGAGGATCATGAGAATTGAAGCCAACCTTATAAATGAGTGGATAAAGAGAAGGGAGGCAAGGAAGCTGGGATAGCTCAGTAGTGTATCTCATCAGTCTGCAGCACTTGAAACTCTGGGCTTCATCCGCTTTGATGGAAAGACCTTGGGGATGGAGATGGGTATAGAGAGAAATTTTCAGGATAGTGGATATGCAAGGAAAACATGTAAAAGCTTCTGTGTTTTTAAATTTCACACATTTTTATTGTTTTGTGTATGTGATATGTGTGTAATTGCATGTGTCACAGCCAAGTGGAAATCAGAGAACAGCTTGTGATGTCTCTCCTTCCATCACGTGGGTCCTGGGGTCCTGAGGATCAAACTTAGGTCCTCAAGCTTGGTGGCAAGTGCTGTTTGTTTCTTTTTTATTCTTTTCTTTACTATTTTTTTTGTTTTGTTTTGTTTTTTTTCCCCTGAAACAGGGTTTCTCTGTAGCTTTGGAGCCTGTCCTGGCACTAATCTTGTAGAACAGGCTGATCTTGCACTCACAGAGATCCACCTGTTTCTGCCTCCCGAGTGCTGGCATTAAAGGCATGTGTCACCATCGCCTGGCTAAGGGCAAGCAGTTTTATACACTGAGCTATGTCACTGACCTTCTTAGCTCTTATTTTATCTCTTTACATTTTTTTTATTGCATGTATTTATCGTGTGTGTGTGTGTGCATGTAAAAGTCAGGGGACAACTTGTAGGATTTGGTTCTCTCTTCCTACCTTGTAGGTCGTGGGATTGGACTCAGGTTGCCAAACTTGCTGTTTAGATTTATTGTATTTTATCGGGTTTCATTGTAAATTTGGAGCCTGTCCTGGAACTAGCTCTTGTAGACCAGGCTGGCCTTGAACTCACAGATCCGCCTGCCTCTGCCTCCCCAGTGCTGGGATTAAAGGTGTTCACCACCACCGCCCAACCCAATTTAATGTATTTTTATGCATATTTTGCCTGCTTGCACGTATATATGCGTACCTAGTACATGCCTGGTACCCAAGAAGGGATTATCTGATTCTGGAACTGGAGTTAAGGATGCTTGTGAATCACCATGTGGGTTCTGGAAACCCAACCCAGGTCCTCTGCAGGAGTAACAAATGATCTTAACCACTGATCCATCTCTCCAGCATTGATAAAGTTTAATTATTTTAAAGAACCATGTAGAAGGTTTTGTAAATAAAGTTCTTTTTACAAATTATTTCTAGGTCCAAAAGTTGTTTCAAAAGAAATTCCAGTAGAGTCTATTGAAGAGGTTTCTAAGATCATCAAGAGAGCTCCAGTGATCTGGGATAATATCCACGCTAATGATTATGATCAGAAGAGGCTGTTTCTGGGCCCCTACAAAGGAAGATCCACAGAACTCATCCCACGGTTAAAGGGAGTGCTGACTAATCCAAACTGTGAATTTGAAGCTAACTATGTTGCTATCCACACCCTTGCCACGTGGTATAAATCAAACATGAATGGAGTTAGAAAGGATGTAGTGATGAGTGAGTATCCTGTATTTGATGATGGGCTGTTGGGGAGAGGAACATTTGTATTCCTTTATTGTCACAGTTAGAGCTTTTATTGTATTAAAGCATGTTTTCATTTCTCTTAGTCATAGATATGTAATAAGGAAAATCTGTGTGGTCTTGGACAAGTCATTTTTTTTTGCAAAGTTTGAAGTGAAAATGTTGGTGTTTATTGATTTACATTTAATTATATTGTATGGCGGTGCCTCTTTCTTGGGTATTAAGAGGAAAGTGGGAAGAATAAAGTGTACCTGCTTCTGAAAATAATCAAAGTTGTGGAAGGCTTGCAGGCATTGG
The DNA here is from genome assembly GCF_950005125.1 of Chionomys nivalis. Taxonomy (NCBI): domain Eukaryota; kingdom Metazoa; phylum Chordata; class Mammalia; order Rodentia; family Cricetidae; genus Chionomys; species Chionomys nivalis. Next base: position 14,826,044 of record NC_080093.1, read on the forward strand.
TAGTATTTCTAATGTTGTCATGCTGTTATAGAGTGTGGTACCAGAGGAAAGAATGAGAACCTGAAGTATTGAAGTGTTGATAAACAGTTTGAAAGGTATTTGAGCTGGATCAGGTAGAGTTGCTACACATGGTTCAGGGTTCAGGGGAAAATATTGGTCATAAGTTTAGTTTGTTTTGTTTTTGTTTTTTTTTCTTTGATTTTCGAGACAGGGTTTCTCTGTAGCTTTTGGTTCCTGTCCTGGTACTAGCTCTTGTAGACCAGTCTGGCCTTGAACTTACAGAGATCCGCCTGCCTCTGCCTCCTGAGTGCTGGGATTAAAGGCGTGCGCCACCACCGCCCAGCTGGTCATAAAAATTTTGAAGTTAGAGCTTGTAAGGTAGGGCTTAGTGCTTTAAAGGCACTAGCTGTGCAAACCTAGCAACCTGAAGTTGAGTATCTGTTACCCACATAATGGAAGGAGACTCCACAGTTGTCTCCTCTGACCCCGTATTATGCCAAGGATGCATGCCCACAGGCATATCATGGCACACGACAAATGATAATAAAAATTAAGAATTTTGAAGTTAGTCCTAAACAGGGTTATTGATGAAATTTGGATTAATAGTGCGTTTTGCCAGGGCCCTTGGTGGTATGTAGTTGTCTGTCTCTCAGTCTATGTTTTCTAATAGTTCATTGAATTAATGAGTCCTTTTATGGCCTGCTCATTGCTGTTTCTTTTTTTCTTTTTTTTTGTTTTGTTTTTTTGTTTTTCAAGACAGAGTTTCTCTGTGGCTTTGTAGACCAGGCTGGTCTCGAACTCACAGACATTCACTTGCCTCTGCCTCCCAAGTGCTGGGATTAAAGGCGTGCGCCACCATCGCCCGGCTCATTGCTGTTTCTTTCGCCCCAATAAAAGGCACAATTAGAAGTATTATCTCCATCCCTTCTGCATGCATGACATTTTTTTTTTATTTATTTATTATGTATACAATATTCTGTCTGTGTGTATGCCTGCAGGCCAGAAGAGGGCACCAGACCCCATTAGAGATGGTTGTGAGCCACCATGTGGTTGCTGGGAATTGAACTCAGGACCTTTGGAAGAACAGACAATGCTTTTAACTTCTGAGCCATCTCTCCAGCCCCTGCATGCATGACATTTAACTCCTGCATCTTTTAAGACAGCATAATGCAACACTAAGGGATAGATGTTGGATTAGCCAAACTCAGCTGTGCAGGGAAATAAGGGAAAGCAAGACTTTATGCTCAAAATCAAGACATTTGAACTTCTCTTCTTATACTTTAATGAATTATTAATAAGGAAGTTTTAAGTACCTGAAGACTTAAATAGGTTTTCTTTATGCAGAGGATGGTGTAATACTTTTAATTAACATTGTCATCTCATTATTGGTATTTATTGGACATTTATGACAAACTTTTTCAATTATTCTAACATGCTTATTACTTAATTTGGAACCTCGAGCAAGTAGGTGACTTTCTAGATGGTTATTGAAGGATCTTGTATTTGTGTTTTATGTTGGTGTGTTTTAGTTTTTCACTGCTTTGCTTGTACTGCAACAAGTGAAATTTATACATCTTCACTTGGGAGGAGGTTTTTATAATCAAAACTATTTTTGTGCTTTCTCTCCTCAGCTGACAGTGAAGACAGTACTGTATCAATACAAATAAAGTTAGAAAATGAAGGCAGTGATGAAGACATTGAAACTGATATACTCTATAGTCCACAGATGGCGTTAAAGCTAGCTTTAACGGAATGGTTGCAGGAGTTCGGAGTACCTCATCAATACAGCAGTGAGTTGGGCTGGAATGGGTGGGTGGTGGTGCTGCTTAGAATTGAAGCTTAGCTGCATGCACGCTAGGTAAACAATCTCACTTAACTATATCCTAGCCCATCAGTTTTTATTTTATGTTTTACTTCGGATCATCTATTATTGCTGTGTATGAATGATTGTGTGGGTGGACATTTGCCTGTGCATGCAGATGCCAACTATCCACCTTGGGACTTTTCTTTTCGGTATGGTTTCATGTAACCCAGGTGGGCCTCTAATTTGACAAGTAGCCAAAGATGAACTTGAACTTCTAATCTTGCTGACTCCACTTCCTGAATTTTTGAAATACAGATTTGTGCCATCACACTGGCTTAGCCAGTTTCATAAGGAGATTGGATTACAGAGTTGAGTCACAAAGTGTACTGTCATACCCCTTAACTTAGATCTATTAAGCAATGTGTAATTACGTTTGTTACCTTTTAAAGCTACCTTGGAGCTTGCTGTTTAGTCAGGGATGTCACTGAGCCTCTTCCTGATCCACCCACTTTTTTCCCACGTATTGGATTTTAGGCATATGCTACTGTGTCCAGTTTTTATTGGTGGTGTTTGTGTTTGGAGTTAGTTTTTATCTGTGTAGCTTTGGTACATGTTGGGGAACTCACTCTGTAGACCAGGCTGCCTTGGAAATCACAGAGATCTGCCTGCCTCTGCCTACCAAGTTCTGGGATTAAATTCATGCACCACCATTACCAAGCCCATGTCCAGCTTCTTAAAAAATTATGTAACTGGGGGCTGGAGAGATGGCTCAGAGGTTAAGAGCACTGACTGCTCTTCCAGAGGTCCTGAGTTCAATTTCCAGCAACCATATGGTGACTCACAGCCATCTGTAATGAGATCTGGTGCCCTCTTCTGGCCTGCAGGCACACATGCAGGCAGAACACTGTATACATTAAAAAAAAATAATTACGTAACTGGGCAGTGGTGGCGCATGCCTTTAATCCTAGCACTTGGGAGGCAGATTCAGGCGGAGCTCTGAGTTCCAGGACAACCAGGATTATACAGAGAAACCCTGTCTTGAAAAACAAAAAACAAATTATGTGTTTGGGTGTATACTTGCATGTATGTCTGTGCATCGTGTGTATGCAGTGCCAGTGGGGCCAGAAAGGGTGTTAGAGGCTCTAGAATGGGAGTTACAACTGGTTGTAAGCCTCCATGTGGGTGGGAATTAAACCTGGCTTTTCTAGAAGAGCAACCAATGTTCTTAACTGTTAAACCACCTCTCCAGTCCCCTGGGTTTTTTTGAGAAAGGGTTTTGGTTTTGCTGTATAGTCCTGTCTGGCCTGCAAGAGTAAGCTTTGATGGCATAGTAGTTAAGAGTACTTCCTGCTCTTTCAGAGGTCCTTACTTCAGATCCCTACCACACAGGCCAACTCACAGTCATCTGTAATTCCAATTTGAGGAGATCTAATGCTCTTTTCTTGCCTCTGAGGGCATTGGGCATATCTGTGGTACACACATACATACATGTGGCCTACAGGCTATGGATCCCCTTGGAGCTACAACCATGGATAGTTGTCAGCAGCCTGATGTGGGTGCTGGAAATGAGCTCGGGTTCTCTGCAAGAACAGTATACACTTTTGTTCTGTGACAGGGTCTCTGTTTGCTGCCTTGACTTTCTTGGAAACTCAGCAGCCATGACCTCAGGTTGATCTTACCTCTACCTCCTAAGTGCTAGGATTAAAGGTGTGTGCCACCACTCCTGACCACAGCATTCAGAAGGGTGTGCCATCAAGCCCAGTTTTCAAGTTATCTCTAACTAAATTTACTGATTTATTGTATGTACACACAGGCAGGTGCATACCACAGCAGAGCTTTGAAGAGTCAGTTCTTTCCTTGTCAGTTCCAGGGGTCAAACTCAGGTCATCGGGCTTGGTGGCAAGTTTCTTAACCTTTTGAGCTGTCTCCCCGGCCTTGGGCGGGGGGGGGGGGGATTTCTTAAAGTTTAGTAAGCCTAATTAGTTCTGTTTTTAATTTTGATTGCTTTTGTTTCTCCTTTCTCCCCTTGGTAGGTAGGCAGGTTGCACACAGTGGAGCTAAGGCAAGTGTAGTTGACGGGACTCCTCTAGTTGCAGCACCCTCTTTAAATTCCACGACCGTAGTTACGACAGTTTACCAGGAGCCCATTATGAGCCAGGGAGCAACTCTGAGTGGTGAGCCTTCAGCTCTGACCAAGGAAGAAGAGAAGAAACAGCCGGATGAAGAACCCATGGATATGGTAGTAGAAAAGCAAGAAGAACCAGAGCACAAGAATGACAATCAAATACTAACTGAAATTGTTGAAGCTAAAATGGCGGAGGAATTGAAACCAATGGACACCGATAAGGAGAGCATAGCTGAATCCAAATCCCCAGAGATGTCTATGCAAGAGGATTGCATTGGCGATATTGCTCCTATGCAGACTGATGAACAAACAAACAAGGAGCAGTTTGTGCCTGGTCCAAATGAAAAGCCTTTGTACACTGCAGAACCAGTGACTCTAGAGGACTTACAGTTACTTGCTGATCTCTTCTATCTTCCTTATGAGCATGGACCCAAAGGAGCACAGATGTTACGGGAATTTCAGTGGCTTCGAGCAAACAGTAGTGTTGTCAGTGTCAATTGCAAAGGGAAAGACTCTGAAAAAGTGAGTATGCTGGTTGCGCTCACTGGCTCCTCACAGTAAGACCAGATGCTCAGGGATTTCTTTACAGTGCCTGAAAAACACTTTAAAGGGATGGTTTTTGTTTGTTTGCTTGCTTTTGGTTTTTGAAGACAGGGTTTCTCTGTGTAGGCTTGGCTGTTTTGGAACTCTCTCTCTGTAGAGCAGGCTGGCCTGGAACTCACAGAGATTTGCCTGCCTCTGCCTCCCGAATGCTGGGATTAAAGGGATCCGCCACCGGTGCCTGGCTTTAAGGTTTATTTGTAGTTGAATGTAGGTGTGTGTGTCTGGGTCAGTCTGTGTTCACATGTGGGAACATGAATGCAGGTTCCCACAAAGACCAGAGCCATTTGACCTTTTACAGCTAGAGTTAGAAGCACTTGTGAGCCACCTGGTGTGGGTTGCTAGGTTTGAGACAGATTCTCCACATATTGTGAGCTGGAGGTAGTCATTTTGGCTCAGCTCCCCCAAGTATTGGGATTGTGGAAGCCCCTCACCTGCAACAAAAGAAGCATCCATATATGTCTGGTGTGGTGGTTCTTACTTGTGGTTCTAGTGCTTAAATAATGGAAGCAGAGGATCCCAGAGTTCAGGGCTGTTCTCCACTACATCTTTAGTTTGACCAGCCTGGATTATAAGCAGGAGATCCTGCTCCCCCCCCCCCCAAAAAAAAGTGACTAAGTTTAGTTTCTTCCTTTTCTTCCCTCAGCCATGAGGAAATTACTTTTATTTCACATGTATGAGTGTTTTGCTTGATTATGTGTATGTGCACCACATTTATGCCTGGTGCCTGAGGCCAGAAGAGGGCATCACATCTTCTGGGTCTGGAGTTAGAGTTACGGGTGTTTGGGAGGCCACTTTGTGGGTGCTGGGCAAAAGTTTGAGTCCCCTGCAAGAGTAACAAGTGTACTAAACTGCTGAGCACCTCTCCACTTTTGTGATTCTTAAATACTGTAACTGGTGTAAAACACATTTTAGAATGTGTTCTGTAAAATAAATGGGAAATTTTCTACATCTGGCACCTTTGCCTTCGCAGTTTGACTTTCTTGTTAGAAATGGAGGGAAGTTGCTGGGCAGCAGTGGTGGCGCACACTTTTAATCCCAGCACTCAGGAGCCAGAAGCAGGCTGATCTCTGTGAGTTTAAGGCCAGACTGGTCTACATAGTAAGTTCCAGGACAGCAGGACTGTTTATCAGAGAAATCCTGCCTCAAAAAACCACGGAAAAAAAAAAAAAAAAGAAAAAAAAGAAAGAAAAAGAGGAAAGTCTATTTTAGATACTTTCTGTCAGTTTAGCGAGATAAGCTCATCGTTCACTTAGCGTTTAAGCAAATGATTCACTATGTTGAAGATAAATTCATGTGCCTGATAAACGGCTAAGTTTGTAACTCTTAGATTATTTTGTTGAATTTAAAATCATTGCTTCCTTTTTTTAAATCCCGTATAGATTGAAGAGTGGCGGTCACGAGCAGCCAAGTTTGAAGAGATGTGTGCACTAGTGATGGGGATGTTCACTCGGCTCTCCAATTGTGCCAACAGGACAATCCTGTATGACATGTACTCCTATGTCTGGGATATCAAGAGTATAATGTCTATGGTGAAGTCTTTTGTGCAGTGGTTAGGTAGGTGCAGCAGCAATGATCCTATCTCCTCATTCTTATATATTGTACTTAAAAAAATTATCCCACAGGGAGAAAACCATTTAGGGAATTGGCAAATTTCCGTGTATTTTACTTCTTAGATTTTTCTTAAAGATGAACATAGTTGAAAAACTTGAAAGTTTTAGTAATTTTGTTGAGCATGTTAGTTTTTCTCCCTTGGGCTAATTCCATAAATACCTTGAAAATACGTTAGAAAGTACTGACTTTAACGTGCTCTGACTGAATGCTTCCTGGATGGAACCCCGAGTCCTTCATTGACCTGATTTGGAGATGAGACTCTATGAGATGTGACGCTGTAAGCTTTCTGCTGCTTGCTGTGTCTTGGTAACATTAGTGCTGTGTTTACTAGAACTAGTGCTGCAACTCCCCCAGGGGCCTGGCAAGAGGAAGCTGTCCTCCCAGCCCTGTGCGCATGCGAGCTTTAGTGGAAGGCTATTCTGGTGCTACTTGGTATAACTTCATGTGGCTGTTTCTTTATTCCTCTACCAAGTAATCGATTTTAGCATGAAATGGAAATTACAGTCCCCTATAAGCTCTTGTTTGGTTCAGTGGACTTTTGTGTGCTTCCTTTTTTTTTTTCCTTTTTTTTTTTTCTCTTCTTTTTGGAAATTCTCAAACTTGGTTTAAAAAATAAAAAGCACCAGCATGGCCAAGTTTCTCCAGGAATATCATTTCATTTGCAGGTTTTCAGTGCAATGGACTTACAGCACACAGCAGGCAGCAAAGCTAACTGATGTGTCAGTTTTCATAGTAGTCAGAAATACTGTGACGAGATTTCACGATCTAAATGTGAAATAGACGATCTGAAACAGCCCCTGAATAGTTAGATTTGTAATTCTCCACCCATATGCCTTTGGGCTCCTAAATATTTAAAAAAGGAAGAATCTCTGATAATTGATTTAGAAACTATGATAATTTCCTCTGTGGTCCTGCATATTAGCATGGCAGGCTTGATGG